>NC_084976.1:22992228-23592228 GCF_963691925.1 Scomber scombrus | reverse complement strand
TAAAAGACAAAAATGTAAAATATGCTCACTGAGATTTTGTCTGCTTCTCAGAAATTATTGTGAAACCAGAATGTTCCACTCATTTATTCTTTACCTCTTCCTGTTTGTCTCCCTCCAGGTGGCCGGTGAGAGATACGTGTACAAGTTTGTGTGCGACCCCGAGGCCTTGTTCTCAATGGCTTTTCCCGACAATCAGCGGCCAGTGCTGAAGACGGACATGGAACGGCAGATCAACGAGGAGGACACGGTGCCGCTGTCGCACTTTGATGAAAACATGGCTTATGTACAGGAGGGGCCCTACTGCCAGCCGCACCCCTACAGCGAGGGCTACGTTTATTAACGTCAGCCCCACAACCATACACACACACACACATACATACACATCTTTACTCTGCCCACACCCTCCTCCCCCGCCCGCTCCGTACACCTGAAACTGTCATGTCCTCTAATTCACAGTCGCTCCGGGAATAAGACTGAACACATACATGCAGCGGAGCTTCCCCTCTCTCTCTCTCTCTCTCTCTCTATTTTACTCTCTCGCTCACATCAACACACGAACATCCTCCTTTTTTTGCTCTCGTCTCTCTGACGTCCAAACCGCACAGCAGGATGGAGAGTGCACTTTATGGACAGGATCGGCGCGACGTTAACCTGCCAGGGGCTAGCTATGTGGTTGGCTTTTAAACCGTTGTTTATGTTTGTACATTAATGTGGGAATATTTCTGTTTGTTTGTTTGTTTAATTCCTATGATTTTGAGCATGTGGCACCCTGGTGAGACAGGACTCAATGGCTAATTCATGATCACCCAAGGACAGATCCCAAGACTTTTGATTTCCTGCTATGTTTACAGGAAACAAAAAAGAAAAGAAAAAAGTTTCATCTTCACACATGCAGCAAACGGAAGGATGATCAGTTCTGTTCGACTGTCCTTTTAGTTCCTCAGACAGCCATCACGTACTTTCATGCTCATTTACTGGCGACATATTGTAACGATACATTTATGGTGAAGTGACATGATTACAGACTTGAAAGGTAATGTGATAATAAAAGAGACATTTAGCTGCCATCAGTGAGAACTGCCTCACCACCAGTTTTGAAAACAGCACCTCTGTCTGTCGGTAATCTGCCCCTCATCCAATCAAACTGTAGATCTCATCAAGTAGGTGTTTTTTTCTGCTGTAACGACATTAACTCCACCGGCTCTCATCAGCTGAAAACCTCGCGGGTTCGTAAAAGACGAGACTTTGGCACGCAAGGACGCACTAAAATTGTACTGAACTGTGTGGATGAAAGTACTTTTTTCTGCATTATATGTGAACGGCCTGCGTCTAGGATAATCAATAAAGCTGCAGGCCGCTGTAAAATAAGTCATTCACTGAATATACTGTAAAGAGCAGTTTCCTTTGTATTTTGAAATACTGTACATCAAAGCAGCAGTGGTTCATTTCTCATTACGGTGTTCAGTTTTTCAATGAATAACAGGTGAAAGTGTATGTACAGTTAAATCAGCAATCAGTCAATCAATACATTGAGGATATTTGCATCCCCCAAATAAAATAGAAAAAAGTGATTTCATTGACTATAAAAAGACTAAAAAAAAATCTAACATAAAATCAAATATTTCCCTGTTTTGTTTTTTGTTTCTGCAGTTTTGTTCCAGGTGAACATGAGGTGTATATTTTGCTGAAAACCGTTGCATTACCATTGATAGGGTTGCTTTTTGGTAAAAACGAAAAAAAAAAAAAGTATAAGAAATATTAGAGTTTTATAATGTGATGAAAAACATTCATGTTATAACAAAAATAGTGTTCCATAGTATAATCAGGTAAATGCACATTTTGTTGCTGCTTCAAATTGTAAGTGTATTTTGTAGTTTTCATGAAGAAGAAGAAAGAAAAAAAAAGTGCAGCAGCTACAGCCTGCTATTCTGGATTCTCATGTTTTGTTTTTGTTTTTTTTAATTTTGACTTTTTTTTCCCTTTTTTTTTGAATTTGAGCATTAAAGAATCTGATATGTCTGAGTTTTGTTCTCCAGGTTCACATTGTCTGGGATGGGATTGGCAATAGCAAAACTTCTGTAATAAAATAGTTCTGAAAAACGAAGTTATCACCACTTTTCAGGTTTTTTACATTAATTAATCACGACATAAAAAGTTTGTTGTTAAGATGTGTTGCTAGTTATCTCTTGGCAGTGTTATCTACTGCTTACATATGATAGAAAATGCAATTATTTCTTTTACTTTACCATTCATCACCTGTTTCTTGACAGAGAAAGTTTCAGGTCACATATTTACATTTACATATTGACACTGAGGGGAAAAACATTGTAGCCAAGCAAATGTGTTGTCTGTCTGTGTGTGTGTGTGTGTGTGTGTGTGTGTGAAGACTAATAGATTATGGACTCTTGTCAATTTCCAGGTTGGAGAGAAGACTCCCAACCACAAAGCATTTAACCAAAGTGACACCTGAGGAAAAATCAATGGTTAATTTAAGACACCACTTTTTCATGTTAGGTGAATTGTTTCTGTCCTTTTGTTTCTGGTACTCTTACAAGACTGGCAGTAATGAAAGAAAAACAAACAAACACACACACACACACAAACACACACACACACACACACACACACTCCCTTAAAGTTATTATTTCCTTCTATAAAGTGTCACTATTGCTAAAAATCAATGACTAATTTAAGGAAGCATTGTTTAATTGGTTCCACTGATGGGAAAAATGAAAACGGATGTGTAAGTAATGAAAAAACAGTACTTGCCTTAATTTGTCAGAGCAGGTTACAAGCCAACCCTATTACAGTTCCCACTCTTAGATTTTTTTATTGATTGTCTGTAGCACAGGGAATTGCCCTTAACTTTAAACACCTGATTGCTTCCCTGATGATATTTAACAACATCTATTCTGACATACAAAACAGAGAAAAAAAAGCAGTAAAGCTTTTTAATATGATGAACGACGCCTTCTAATTTGGGTTTCCCCTTCATTCATTTGTAATAACCTGTATGTTCACCAGTGGGGGGAAAAGAAAAATATTACTGGATACACGCATTATGAAAAGCTGCACACAACACATAATGCACTCAGAAGACAAGATAACAAACGACATAATAAGAGTAATTCTTTCAGTGCTGTTTGCTTGAGGAAATCTTTGAAATCGTAGCCTAATTTTTAAAAAAAAATCATCTCTACTTTTGAGGAAACTGTGTTCATGGCCTTGATCTTTAATGGGAGGGGGATGTGGATCTGAATGGGGTTTACTCTCCACAATAGAAATGTAAACATGTTGGATGTTTTACAGGATGATTCAATTTTATTTACACTTAATACATTTAAATTTGAGCTGCATTTGAGCCAAAAAAGAACGTAATATTCCCCACAAGAATTGTACGTCTGGCAGTGTAAAAATGGTTTTAAACTTTTATAAAATTACAGGAAATATAGTTAAACTAAATAAATAACAAATAAGGTATTTTAGAGACTTTTTCTAAGAGAGGTATGATACGACTGTGGGGACCTCACTCTTTCTAAAGCCCTGTGCAAGACAGCCAGTCTGGGCCTCCAAGGTTGAATGTGGTTTTGACTTTTGCTGTTCAAATGAACTTCACGGTTACAGACTGAACACAAATGAATGCGGGTTATTCAAACTCTCATCATTGAAATCCCATGCAAACGTCTCAGCGCTTTAAATATGTGGCGAGCTTTTCATGTCAGTGGTAAACTTCAGCATTTATACACCTGTATGTTGTGAAATAGCCTTAAGGTCACTTGCAGGATTACTTGTCTTACACCTTTTAAGGTGTCATGTCACCGAGGCTTAAAATCACCATGCAAATCCTGTTATCTGGCCCCAGATCAGAGAATTCAGCTACCAACATATTTACCATTTATGGACATATGCTTTACATCCTGTGCCACTGGCCAAATCCTCCCCTCCTCTGCACTACCGGCTAATATTCTGTGTATCTGAACTGTGAATTGTGGTCCTCCCCCACTGTAACAGACAGATGGCCGCTCGATCTTGAGTCATCACAAACCTATTACGAGAGTGACTTGTCCTCAGCCGGGCCGCCTTGATTCGTGCCCGATGGCTCTCGCCAGTGTTTGCTCAGGCTCTTAAGTCATCCTCAGGCTTCGTGACACACTGTGTTTGCTAAGGTTAAATGGCTTGTGTTGCCCGTTGAGTCCCCTGATTGGCTGTGACACTGCGGTGTTTGACGAGTGAAATGACACCGAGCGGCCCCCGCCGGAGCAAATGTGTTTGGCTGTTTGAAACAAGTTGGCTTTTAATACAGTGTGTTTACACACCAAAAAGCCCTAAGTGTGTTTCTATCTGTGTTGCCAGGGTCTATCAGTGGCCAGACCAGTGAGCATAAATCATTCAGGGGTAATTCAGAGGAACAACAGAGGCTCTAAGAGGAAAAAGCAGGGAAATTATAAAGCCTCTATAATGGTGGCACCTATTACAGCTGCTGGTCCGGTTTAAGACTGCCTTATAAATGGTTTTATTATCTAGTATGCTCTATTTTGACCAGCCAACTAGCACTACGGCTACATCTGTCCTAAATCACTAAGTGGACTCTATTTTACTGCACTTCTGAGCACAATTCTGACATGTAATGAAAAACTTTCCAAAACATCCCCATTCTCTTTAGAAGTTACAATTCCCAAATCCAGACTCAAGTCAACATTTTTCTTTTTGTTTTTCATTTCTTTTTTGTCAATTACAGACCACACTACACTGTGGTGCTGTAGGACACACACTGCGGTCATAATTGTTTTCAGCAGCAGTCACTCCAGCGTGCGGATCAAAGGTCCTGGAGAAGCTGCTGACTGCTGAAACAAGCGTCACGCCCCAATTTAGCAGGGCTGCTGGGTTTCAGGCAATGCCACTGGTTCCTCACTCGTTATACTTTACTCTCTTGTTGATCATCTTCCTGCTCCGGAGCAGATGAAACACAAAAGCTGCCCCCCTCCCACCCCCATCCCCTTCCCCTCTCCCTCCAAACACAAAAGCCCATGACAGTAATAAATAGCCTCCGTGATCCAGGTTTAGAAAGCTGTGAAATTGGATATTGAGATGCTCTCCGGAGCTGCGGGTCGGGAGTAGTTTCAGACTAGACTGTGGGAATCATCTAATCCGATCACCGGGAATGTAAGACGGGCTAATCGTCTAACGGGCCCTGTCTCTCTTATGCCCACAGGGCATTGGTGCTGGGGAATTGATGCTGTGCTCGTTTTGAATGGAGATTTATCAAGTCTTTAGTTTCACAGACACTTGTATAAACACTTTTATTTCTTTCTCTTGTCAAAATGTTGGAACATTAGATGATCGATGTAATGGTTTTGTGTAAAGCAGTACATCCGGTGTATCCAAGGCACTGTAACAGAGAAAAACACATCCGCCAAGACAATGTTATAATAAAGAGGTTTCGTTCAGGAGACTCTTTATTGTCACAATTACACTCAATTACACGACTCCTTATAAAATATCACAGAAAACCTAAAAATATATCAAAGCACTTTAATATGAAGCAGTTTCGAATCTTCTCCTTTCATTAAAGTAACAAGATTTAACAAAAAACCTCAAACCAACACACACACACCCAACACATTGTAAAAACTATCTAACTCTGCGGCCGATCTGTGTGTACAAACTTACCTCAGGCAACTGAAATTTGTTACGTATAATGAGGAAAAAAGTAGAAGAAGCAGAAGAAAAAAAGAGGGCAGACCCAGCTGCAGTATACTGTAGGTGCTGGCCAGGCAAAAAAAAAAAAAGAGAGAAAAAGTTTATTTAAATGAAATAGCCGCATGTTATCTCCTCATTTCTGAAACTTTGTAAAGACACCAACGTTTGTGCAAACAGCTTTCATCAGAGTGTGATGAAACCAGTTGAAAGCTGTTTGCTGTAACGTGGGCGTCTTAATAAACAGTACCCCCAAAAAATGAGAACACAGTATGCGGCTACTTCACTTTAATGGAAAATTGGATATTGGTCGCTCATGATGCTCGATGTTGATGTGATGCAAGATTTCTATCTGACAAACGGTTACATAAAAACACCTTGTAGCACCTGAAATGATGTTAATTTTTATTTATGCTTTCATTCATACCTTTACTTGTGTGTTGTAAATAGATTTAATATGTTTTCACATTAAATTGACAATAATCTACATTCAATTTACACCAGAATCTATATTTTTGGATGGTAAATACATAGAATGAGACAGAAATAATGTTCTTTGGAAGAGACTAAAGCTTGTGTCCTGTTTGACCACAGCTGCCAGGTAAGTTCAATGTTAACATACGTTTTCCTGTACAAGAACTAAAATAAATCCATAATTTCCTCCTACAGTCTTCTTACACTGTATTGAGATCATCATGTGATACTAAAACGCTGCATTAAAGCCAGGAGCAGCGTTTTCAGGTTGTGAACTACAAGATTTATTCATCGGAGGGGAATCTCTGGGATGCACTACTCCCTTTTAAATCAAGAATTAACTAACAGGAAACATTATTGATTAATAAATAAAAGGTTACCATGGATATTAAGTTGTAAGGGAGATTCGACAAACAGTTTTTATGCACTGTGGTCATGCAGATTTATACTGGACTTTAATGACTGATGTTATAGCTTTTATCTTTGTCAATGCCATATACAAAATATACATAAAAATGTTGTTGTAGGATTTTCCGAGAACCAAATTTTTTTTTTTTTTTTTAGATTTTCCAGTTACTGAACAGCAGAACAAAATGTCAGCTATCAGTAGTTGGGTCTAAAAATATCACTATTGGCAACTACCTCCAAAACTCCCAAATTGGTGGGACCCTAACCCTGTCTCTCCTGCTCCGGCCTGGCACACCACCCGTCTCTTCACCTTCCACAATGTCGTTTGATCTCTGCGACGCTGTCAACGCCGCGGATCAGCCTCACGACAGACCTTGTAGCCACAGCCACCCAGTGAGGTGGCCAACCATCTGTCACCGGGCCCAGAGACCTTGGGCGGCAAAGGGCCCAGTCCCCCACCCCCACCCCATACACCCTCCACCCTAACCCCCACCCTCACCCCCTCCCAGGGCCCATTAGCTCTCCCTAATGCAGCCACTGTAGCTCCTAGAGGGCCCCTAACAGGCACAAAATGGACTGCTACTTATCCTCCTTAATTCCCAAATGAGTTCTTTTTAGTGTATACATTATTCATTTCATGAAGTCACTTACGGGCGCCTTTCACCCATTTAGCAAATACTTATGCCAGGTTTATCTATTTTATTAAAAAAACAAAAAAAACACACGTGTAAATCTGATTGCAGCTGCTGTAAACCTTACATGGAGAGATTAAGCTTGGTGGGAAACAAATGTGTGTGTGTGTGTGTGAAATAATGACACAAAAAATGAAAAAGGAAAAACAGATGAGTCTGGATTTCAGAGTCATGCAATGTGATTTAAATAGCAAGTGAGGAGCCTGCAGAGCCTGGAAAAGTATACTAATGTAGTCAGATGAAGATAGATATTACAGGGGTAAATTTAGACCACCTCACATTCATAATACCTAATGCCCTTTAAATAGGCTTAAGAGGAGGACTAGAAATAGGCTCTCATAATTAATTATTTTCAGTAGATTTCTTCTTCTTGCTTTCGTTTCCACAGGCGTATTAATTCCTTCTCTGCGAATATGTGGCAGCCATGTCAAATCTACTAAATAATGCACTTGTTACGATACACCTTAATTTCTTTGAGAGCAGAATTCATGGGGTATTCGCTCGGTTAAATTGAATGCATGCTGTAAGGTTTTAGTAATATTTTTCTTAAAGTTATTGTATTTCTCTTCAGAAGTTTAACCATGAAGACTAATTTGAGGAAAGTTGGGAAGAAGGAAAAATTAAAGTGAAGTAAAAAGGGGTATTTGTGAGTTAGTACAAGGGATTAAAGTGGATTTTGGGGATCATCAAACAGTCAATCAAATTGTTTAACTACCGTTTTCATGCATCATTTGTAACAACATTCAGAAGTCATTTTGAAAACCTAAACCCTAAAAAAGTATCACGTCCCAGCCTCAATTAGAACACATGTACAGTAAATACATATAAACTAAAATAAGCAAACAATTGTCAACATATACAGAAGGACTTCACAGTCACTAAAAATGCCAAGAAAATAAACCCTGCTGGGGTAAACAGTCATATTTATGGCTCTATCTCAAAACACATGTCATAAATAGGAGTGACAAAGATATCTCTGGCTATCACAAAACCTGCAAAACACACAGGACAAGCACGCTCTTCTTCTCATAAGCCGCATGAGAAACAAAGGCGTAGTGTGATAGCGCAAATGGCACGCTTCCAGGATCCTCCGCAGGCCACACGGTGAAGAGCCGAGTAAATATATTACACCCGAGGACCTGTAAGCACAGACACAAAGGCTGCAGGAGCAGGCCGTGGCAGCGGGCTGACCATTACGAAACCGCTCATGTGAGATGAGATTCTGCTCTGGACCCCCGTCGTCTTGTTTTGGCAACAGAGGGCAGGGGGACTGAGTGCTGAGCCAGGACAATATGTTTTTTCAAATGCCCCTCAGCCAATATTTATTTAGCTACAAGCTGGCACGTCTGAGGAGCCCACTTCAGCCAAGAAGGGCGTGCAACCGTGATTTTCAAGATGTTACAAACATCAGGCTTCAATATGATTCTGACCTTGCTAATGTCCAATAAATTACAAATGAGTTTTGTGTGTGCGATAACTGCAGCAATGCCACTTTCGGGGAAGCATTATGAGCTTGGAGTCGAGGCACAAGACAAATAAACAATTTAGTTATTTACCAGGAAAACAAATGGAATAAATCTGTTTTCTCAAATAATAAATTGAATAGTTTCTGGCACAATTTCAAAGGCCAATACAGGGCAGTAGATGCTCAATATACTGTTGTTGCAGCAGTAATTTTGGTAGCTAGCTGTAGATTGTAAATGATGAAGAGTGGGGTGCGGGATAATAGCAGAGCTCTGCTTACTGCAGAATTGTGGTAGAAGGAGAAAGTGGGGGAGAGAGGAAGCAAGAGAGAGAGAGAGAGAGAGAGAGAGAGGGCTCTTTATTTATTTATTTCTAGCTTTTAAAACAGATGGTTCCTTATGTGCTGAGCGGAAGTGTCTGTTAACTCAGTTGGCTCACTATTGGTGGCTGCCGGCCAATGACAACAACGGGATTGGGGAGTGTGAGCAACAGTGCAGTTTGCTTTCTTCAGATGCTCTGCGAACAGAAGGATGGCAGCCTGCAGATACTGTTGCACGGCCACCCAAGCCTGGCAGTGCCAGCGCCGGCACCCATCGCACCTCACAGTGGCACCCGCTCCGCCTCACTTCTGCAAGTGTGGGTTACAGGACAAACAGAGGCCACGAGCACAGGGAAGGGTTCAAGTTGGAGTGTTGAATATTCAGATTATTTCACAAGTAACAGAGCAGGATAATACCTGAGTGGAATATTTTCACTGTCCTGTGAAACTTCAAATATTTAATTTGAGCTCTTTGCATTTTTGAGTTCATCAAGTGAGGTTTGTTGGTTCAATGCTGTGTAATATTGTCTCATTTCAAACAGAAAAAGGTGGTCATAAACATTTAGGGATCAAAAGACAGCACCAAGAAACCATGAAGGAGTCTCTGCAGCATCAAAACTGCTGCAGACATTTTCCTCTTGAAGGTTTTATCAGTAGAAGATACTTTTTCATGGTTGTTTTGCTGTAAAACACAAACAGCTCAAACATCTCAGATAACTTCTCACCACATTATCTGATCTGACAGGTTAAAAGTAAATATTAGTAGCACTAAATTGTCATTTAGAGGAAAAGTTTTACTGAATCATTGTTTGAGGAAGATAAAATGGCTCTTTTAAGGATGATAATCAAACCAAATATTTGTTTTAGTTAAAAGTGTTCATTCTTATATCAGATAGCCCACTCATGTTCAAATGGAACTACTCTTGTGTTAAATTAATAGACTGTATATAAAAAGTAGACATGTGATAGCATGATGTGTACTGTAGCTTTGAGTTTGGCTTTACGCTTAGTGGCGTTCATGTGGACCAGGATGTGAGACAAGGAACATCAAAATATGGGCAGCAGAGTGGAACCTGTACAGGGGGAAGAGAAACCTGATTGGAGGTCGAGAAGCTCGATGGTCATACAAGTATGAGTTCACATCCGGTCATTATTAGTCAGTTTAGTGTTAACATTTTTATTGTTTAACCACAACCACTAATGTTAACCATATAACCAAGTATTATGTGTGTATCCAAAGCCCGATATATCTCATTCCTCTGTGCTGTAGACCTCCATTGTTGTCCAAAAACTATTAAAAAACATCTTAATGAGCCACATCGCTGCACTGGGTGACATGTTCCTTCACCACAAAGAGTATGAGCACATTAGTTTGTTTAGAAATGTCTCCAATGACTAATAACAGCCATCATGTCTTCACTTTTGGAGAGTAGTGCTGTGTAAGGCATAAAACTAATGTGATCCTAATCTTTAAATCAATGGAATTTGTAAGTGGGATAGTTCCTGTCGATGGATGTGTAGCATGTCTGGTTTTAATGCAGGAGTTCTCATTGCAATTAATATTTAGCTCCGTAATATCAAACATATCCTTACCATAGTGTATTTGCTATAACCACGATGTTTCCCAAACCTTTGTAAAGGGTTAAGGCTATTTAATATGTGTTGTGCATGTTGTTACTGCACTTGCTAGCTTCACTGTGAAGAATGATGCACGTGCACCTTAAATCTCAATGATGTTTAAGAGTTGATTTTGTGACATCACAGCTAGTCTGGAGGCTGATCGTGGTCCAATTTGCAACTTACACAAGTGTGATGTGGACACTCGAAGTCTCCAGTGCACAAACACTGAGAATGGACTTTACAGTGAAGAAGTAGACATATTGTGTCCAAGAGTTAAAGATTTGAAAAAAATATTTGTATATTCATGGATTGTGGGTATTCTTATGAAGGTGAAAGGAACATAATGCAGGGTTTTGGAGCAGGCTCATTCAATATTAGCATTTCTGAAAAGGTCGATAAAGTGCTTGAGCAAAAGAGAAATGTTGTCATTCAACCACCATAAAACTGTTTAATATTTAACATACAGAATGGGATTTTGTCCACATTTTAATATATTGGTCCTGCTGCACAATGAGCACATATATACTGTATGTATTTATATACACATAAACCTAAACTGGATTTATAGTCTCAAGCACTTTGAAATGCCTTTTGTGTTTCAACAGTGCTATACAAAAACATCTTACCATGCAATGTGTGTGTGACAGTCAGAATAATTAAATTACTCATGCACCCTATATGTCTTCTCACCGAGGGGTCCAGGAGGCGTAATCAGCCTATAGGAAATTTGTCTAATTAACCAGTTGATTAATCAGTATGCTAATGAAACCATATTGATACAGTTTTATGTACCTGGCTTGGGACTTGGCAAGGGATGAGCTCAGATCAGAGCAGTGGGACAGTTGCTGTGTTAAAAAGATGCATCGAATGTCTGGCAATATGTTCCTCCACACGGAGGAAGAAAACAAAAAACACACTGAAACACTTCTCTGTCTATCCATATGGCTGCGTTTGTAAGTGCATCTGGCTCAGTGTGCCGTATACAGTTACCAACCTATATTTCCAGTTGTATTCGCACCTCACGATGCCACGCGCAAAGTGAAAATTAAAGGCAGAAGGCTTGTGTGACGGGATTAATTAGACGGAGGCCAAGTGAAGTCACACTCTACGTGGCAAACACGCTCCAACCCTCAATTACTCACAATGAACAAAGCAATTAAAAGGTCTGTCCTATGGAGTTACCTGGGACTGGATTGTGAGACGTCTATAGTGAAAACCCCCAGGGGCCTAAGGAGCTCCGCTAGCCAGGTCTACAGGTAGGTAATTACTATTGATCAACTGGCATTAGAGCATGTGAGACGGCATTGTTATTTTTGCCCGTGCTCTATTTTAGATGTCCACTTCAACTGTAGGGTTGTTTAGTAGCTGATGGTCTGAGAAAGGCTAAGATAGATAGATAGATAGATAGATAGATAGATAGATAGATAGATAGATAGATAGATAGATAGATAGATAGATAGATAGATAGATAGATAGATAAATAGAGTGTAGTGAGTTTCTGTCCTTCCAAAAATCATCTTTTCTGCAGGGACATTGAAGCTTAAATTAATAATGTTCATAATATACATACAGTAATGTTATTTGTACATCTGGCTTATTTTTAACAGTCCAGATAGACATGAAACTTGGAGAAAGAGGGGACATGACATGCAAAATGGCCAGATAGCTGAAGCTGAAGACCTGAGTATAATGATGGTGGATAAATCAAAAAATGTGACCATCTGTGCTGTGTCTTCACTGTTGCAGTAGGCTTCTTCACTCTGACAGAGAAACATCCAATCTTATCACATCTGGCTTGAAAGTGAATATTATTCAGAACTTGGCATCAAATCCATCAAATATATAAGCAGCTTTAACAGCACTAATAATGTCAGTGTTGGTTTTCAAGATTATATCAGTCAAACCTTGATCTGGGAGCCATCATTTTAACAGTAATCTCCCATTCAGGTGAAGTCGTCTCCTAATAAGATGCTGCTAAAGCACGTCGCCAGACAAGAACACCAATAATTGGATATTCTGCAAAATCCAAATGTTTCTCTCTTTTTTAAAAATATTTAGCACATTTTTCAGCATTTTTAAAATTATGTCTACAATATCTGCACATGTATGGTTAAGGTTAGGGAAATATCTGTCTCTAAGACCTGCCACATGCCACCATCACAACCTCATGTCTGACAATGAATCAGCAAACTTCCTGTGTGAGCTTCCTCTCCATCTTACTGCCAAATAAATAAATAAACTACAGTATACGATCCCTTTGCATTGCTATTAATTGTATACAGGCTGCTGTCCTTCAATGGATTCATTGACTGTATTTGCTTCCTGCACACACACACACACCCACACAATGCTCTTTTATTAACACTGCAGCACACTATCCTTCAATAGACTCATTCACAAACACACACACACACACACACACACACACACACACACACACACACAGACAGATATATATACATGTATTTACACTCCCTCTAACCAGAGCAGTGACCTCGGGGCAGAGTACGCCCCGTTACGGCACTGATACGGCCCACGCCTGTCTACACACACACACACACACACAGACGCAGACACACAGACACTTGATTGATTTAGATTGATCGTCCCATCGCCCTTCCAGTGTCGTGTTTAGTCCAGAGCAAGACTGAGTCACTGCTGAATCAAACTGATGATGTTTACTTCGTTTGACTCTTTGACAGAGCCATTGTCTCATTCACACTCCCTCCTGAGTTTTTTTATCACCCACTTCCTATTTTTTTTCTCCCCTTCTTCTTCTTCTCCTCTCTTCTCTCTCTCTCTCTCTCTCTGTATCTCTGCCTTTCGTGTTGCCTCACTTTACTGCTCTCTCCCCTCTCCTGCAGCTATTCTTAGCTGGGAGCTGTATGCTGTGACTGTCTCTACCTCACAAACAGAAAACCTTGAGGGAACAGTGATTAGAATACAGGTTTGTACCTCAAAGCGGAGATTTTTTTTTCCCAGGGACTGTAGAAGTCCATCCAAAAAGTGCCTGGGCCCTTTGAGGCCTTTCAAACTTTAATGTGCTGTAATTTAGACTCCAACAGAGGATCCAAAGAGCCTTCCAAGAAATAATCCTCTAGCATCAAACACACCTCGAGTCACATAAAGGACCAGTGTGTAAGATTTAGGGGGATCCATTGGCAGAAATGGGGTATAATATTCATAAGTATGTATTAATTAGAGTAAAATCTTTCCTTTAGAATGAGTCCTTTATATCTACATGAGGAGCAGGTCCTCATCCACATAGCCCGCCATGTTGCACCGCCATGTTTCTACAGTACAGTAGCCCAGAATGGACAAACTAAACACTGGCTTTAGAGAGGACCTTTTACATTTTTCGGCTACCGTAGGTTGTCTTACACGCTTGAAAGCGAAGCAAGAGAAGACGGGTATTTAGTGAGTTGTAATCTGCAACCTCAGTTTTAGATGCCACAAAATCTTACACACTGGTCCTTTAGCAAATTATCTACTTCAGGTGTTTGCTAACTTTTAAGGTATCATGTTTGAATTATTCTTCAAAGTGTCACTTTTAACAAAAAAATGATTTATTGTTCAAGAAGTTATATTAACGAGACTAAATGGACCTTGATGTGAGATTTTGTCAGCTACTGTTTACAAAGTAAAGAATAAACTAAAATGGACCAGAAATCTTTCAAGTTTTCAGGGGAAAAAAATAAATCTGAATGCCTGCATTTCAACCACAGCTGGACAAACTATCTTCATTGTACATGATCGAAAGCTCCAGAACAGCTACATCATGGCCCTTGAGGTGAGTTTTCAATTATTGTTTGTTTCCAGGCTCATGAATGAAAAAAACTTTTTCAAATAATGTGACAGAAAAGACGGAAAATAGATGGAATTAATCCCATTAACTGAATGAGAACGAGCATATTTGGGCTCTTGAGCATGCCAAAGCTAGAAAACATTTAGCCCTGCCTCTTTCCTGTGTAACATCCACACATCAATCAGGGATTAGAAATTAATTTCTTGAATATAAGATTGACTCAGAGGCAGCTCTGTGTCTGTTCTGGTGCAGTGTGTGTGTGTGGGCGTGTGTGTGTGTGTGTGTGTGTGTGTGTGTGTGTGTGTGTGTGTGTGTGTGTGTGTGGACACTGCTAACGAAATCAAGCCTTCACAGGGAAGAAAAAAAAAACAGGCTCAACTTCAGCAATCCTTGACTTAATTCTCATTGAAGCCCCAAATTGACATGTCTCCCTTATGATCTTGACATATTATTAAGATTTAATGGTGGAATTATGATCATTAAAACAACATGACTGATACAGGGGGCAGATGATGAGCTATTCATTTAACCTACTCTTCCTGTAATAATATTGAAACAGACAGTCTGCCAGTTATTAGATCATAATTAGCTAGTGCAATCTGTACGGAATCTGAGGAAATGACGCCAAGTTAGCGGCACAGCGAGGCGCAGCTCGCTCTCCGTTTAGCCTGAGAGACACGTCGGCAGCCTTGTTGTTCTTAAAAAACAGCCTTTTTATGTCAGTAACATGAAACAAACAAACTCCACAACGCAGGAGTCCATGTTCGAATAAGGAGAAATATAATGGACCAGATGGTAACAAACAAAAATAACTGGCACTGTTTTTATTGGTAGCGCTGTCACCCAAATATCAGGCCTTGTTTTGACTGACGTGGCATGTGTGTTTGCGTGTTGTTTGGTTGGTGTTTTCTCGTCTGCCTTGTAACAAAGAAAAGCTCACATGGGGGTCTGTGTCATGGATCATCTCAGAGTCCACTTTCTTTGTCCCCCTTTCGTCCTCTTTCCCTTTATCTGTCTTTCTCTTTCTCCCCACACGTACAGTAAACACATGAAGCTCTGTGCTTTTCATGCATGGCTGACTAACACACCCTGGCTCTCTGATTTCCATACAGTGCGTGTGTGTGTGTGTGCGTGCGTGCATTTGTGCACCTACATCAACTGTGCCAGTTTAGCGATGAAAAATCTGCACGCTCAGCTGTTTTTTCCCTTTGCACAGAAGAGAGAGAAAGTGCACCACACTGTAGGCGTCCCTCTCTTCCAGCTCCCCCCTCCGGCATTTCTCCAGGTAGCGTTCGCCAAAGTCGTCCTATTAATAAGCAACATATTTGATTTTCAATGTGAAACGCATCGTCTCAGGCCCCCAAAACGGCATGAGATGTGAGACGTATGGTCGGGGCAGAATTATTCAGAGGACTTGGTGAGTGTGGGAGAGGTGTCACGCCGCCCTGGGGCGCCCAACATGCTTTGGGTGGGTGAGAATGCCGAGCTGAGAACACGGAGCTCACCAGCTCAGACGCCCCAGGTGAGCAGGGGGAGCTGAGAACGCCAACTCTTGCAATTAGATTTCATTTTCCTTGTCACAACATGAATTGTTTACCACATTCAACACGGAAGAAGCTCAAACTGTACTGCAACAATCGTTCGGAGATTTTGAGGAGTTCAATACAAAATTGGTAAAAGTGAGATAACCTTTTAAACACGAGGTGTTGATTAGTTAATTAGTTATTATATATGGTCCATCACAGCCACTGTTATAAAATACGCCTTCCAGTGCCTCCAAAGCTCATTAATTAGAACTTTTTTGTTTTGTTTATTTAATCCGCACACAAATCGAAATATTAAAGCCGACTAACACACAAACTCTTTCTTGGTGATCAGTTACTGGATACAGTCTCATTTTTGAAGTAACAGGAGAGAGCCAGGCTAGTTTTCCTGCTGCCTTTATTCTTTATGCTAAGCTAATTAGTTAAGCTCATGGCTGTGGTATCGATTTTCTCACCTTCATCTTAGCAAGAAAGCAGAAGAGTAATTCTCAAAATGTCAAACTATTTCCTGTTTCTTTTAATGCTGATTTCCTTCATTACCTTCAGTGTTGCTGGGTAACGTTTCTGCTTGTTAAATACAAAATATTGCTGACCTAGATTCAGTTAGCAAAGCACTGTCAGTGCAATGTGTTCACCAAAGAAGTCGCTACCATTGTGAATCATTTGGTTAATGTAGATTTATAATAATTTGGCAATGAAACACATTTTAAAATGTTTATTCCTTAGCTGCCATTTAGCCCAAACTGTTAGAATTAACTAGCCCACAGTTAGCATCAATTGACAAGTAATCTCTATGCTGAGTTCACTACAAAGCATTTATTTATTTTTAATGGGAACTTAATCAGTGTTTCTGTAAATGGTTCAATATTAGCGAGCTAACTCTCTGAGGTGTATGATGTGTGGTAATGCTGGATTATTTGGTACTGTGCAGCAGGCAAATTTCTGTCTGGGACAATTAAGTTTTATTTTAACTGCTGTCCAACCAAGCCAAGTGCCACAAACATTAGGTCTGACATGTCAGCAAGTTTGTTTCACACTGAAATATTATCATAATGAGATTTGTCTTCAATAAAAAACATCAACAACTGACAATAGTAATCTACAGTGAGTTTTTACTTTCAAATTTCGGCCAGTGTATTTGTATGTGGTTAAAATCATGTGTCAAGTATCAAAAGCATAAATTAAGTACAAAGTGTCGATTTCCACTTTTGCAGTAACTGATAATTATGTGACTGTGGTTAAAGTGGCTGATTTTGCCCTCTTTTTTCCCCCTTAATTCCTACAAAAAGGTGCCGTGTTTCTTAGGGACTTCATAGGAACTACCTCCACACCTGTTACTCATTGGCAATTACGGCCCCTCCAGTATAAAGCTGTGTGGGATCGGCAATGCTCTGTTTGACACTTACTTTGAGAGTCTTATACAAGTATTTAGCATCATGCAGTTAAGCCCATTATTGGTATTTTTAACCAAAACTTTTATTTTGACTTGTTTGTTCAGTTTTTCTTTCACATGCCAGCAAGGCAACTGTGTAACTTTCCAGAAAAAGTATCTTGGATGTGGAGACTCCGAAAAGAGCCTGTCTCCAAGTCACAAAGTTCAGAGACTATTTGCAGACAAAACAATAACATGAGATGGGAGCCTGCTGCTCGGCCCATTGCTGCCCTTGGTTAGGGAGTGGTGAGCAGCGGTGACTGTGTCCTGTGCTGATTACAGTACTGATGGGCCTCCGTTTGTCACTGCTCTTGCTAGCTCCAGCGCTGAGCAGCAGGGTTCCCTGATTACTTAATTGCTTGTAAGAGCTCATTAAAGCTTCCTATCCATCATAAGTCGTATGGCGAGTATCAATTTCAGAGTGAGAGATGGAGAGAGAAAGAGAGGCAGAGATGCTCAGAACGCTGATGAGCAATTAGTGACGTGAAACGCCTATGAATTGTTATAGTTTCATTTCTTTGGGAAATATGTGGAATTCATCACATGGATGGATGCTGCTGTGTTACCAAATGATAAACACATCCCTAATTTCTCTTCTCTACCACTCTGAAGGTTTTAGAGTGAAAAGACTGGGAAACCTTGGTGTTTTTTTTAACAAAAGTAAAAGCTAAATTTGTGTGGATCCAAGAAAACAAAAAACAATTTTCAGATCTTTTCATAAAAGGTGAAACAGGTATACCTTTTATTCTCTTCTACAGAGTTATTCTTGTATCAACATCATGTTGTTGTGTTAGGATAAAACACCCCACTCTCTCTCACACACATTACTTGCCTCTGAAACCCCTTCAGCTAAATTCTCTTTTCATCATCTGAAACACAACACCTTTTTAGCTAAACGGTCATTTTCATGGTTTCCACTGATGTTGGACTTGATGGGTTATGGACTTTTGCCATTTTTTTTTTTTTCTTTCTGCAGAGATCCCAAAAAGGAGGGGTGGAAAAACATCCAGTAATTTTGATCCATAGCTTAGAAGAGCTTTACAAGATACTCACAATCTTACCAGGTGCAAAATTAGAATTGGATGCTGTTCGTATTAATTGGTGATCATTTGCAAAGCGGGTGGAAAAAACGTCTTTTGCCAAGAGCAAGTCTTACAAGCCCCCAGCTGGGGTTGTCAGGGGCAGGCTTGTTGGCATTGTGGTAGCATATGTTTGGTGCCAAGAACACCATTGATTTGCATTTCTTTTATATGAATTTTACAAAGCAGAAATGCTCTTTTGTGTAGAAGTGATCCCAAAAGTGAGTGTTGCAATTAATCACAAGTGAAATTTATCGGCTGATGAAAAGCCATAATTCTACTTGCAATCTTTTTTTTTTAAGAAAAAGTGGCAGCATCTGCATTGCACTCGTACTCGCTTTTTGATGAATGTGCCTTTAAAGCTGTGCAGTTTGGCTCCATTTAAAACTGGCTTGAAGGAAGAAAAACAGCAGTGCGATCTTTGAGATACTGCAAATGCCATAAGTCATGAAAATAGTTCTTCTGTCTCAAAAACAAGCACTGCATAATGTTGTCGAGTGACGCAAACTTGAAAAAGTGCTTGATTGAAATGAGATTGTGACATGAGCAAATAGATATTAAGTAAGATTTTTGAAACTTGTCTAGAATTGTCTCAACATCACATTATGGAGACGCAAATAACTCTCAGCACCCAACAACCTGAATACGACCACACAGTCCTTTCAAATATTGATTCAGATTTGATTCATAATTATTTGATGCACCCACCGCACGTCATCGGGACCTATTGGGACATCTAATTGATCCAATTAAGCAATTAATTCTTTGGTAGGATTAGAGACGATCAGCCTTGTATGTGTAGCGACGAGACCTGTCCTGCCAAGAGATGGACAAGCTCCAGGTTTTTTCTTCATCTCCAAGATGGCTCCAGATGGGTTGGGGGCTTGAGACTCATCCGTGGCCAACTGGTCCAAACCTCACACAGAGACTAGCCTACAGTATCATGCACCCACAGTCCCAAAACAATGTGCAGCGACTGATTGCTGCATCTTGTTGTCAAAATATTGGCAAATAATCGTTAAATGATGCATTTCCCCGCTGACCTCCCTTCTCTCGGTCTCTCTTTAAAGATACCCTGTGGAATTTTCTTGTAAACAAACAGTTATGTTTACATTAACAGTCTCACACTACAACACATAGTGTTTATCCCTGAGACCTAACAAATGTTTTTCATCCTCCATAAAAATTGTTCACACAACAGTGATGACAAATATCTGTATCATATCCAGACGCATGTTAGTGGAGAACAAAATACAAACTAAATCAAGGATTTTCAGTAAACTTTCCTAAAGCTGCACTAATTTATATTTCACATTATCAATGGATGTGAAATGGGTCGTTAGTAGTGATAAACCCATAGAAGATTATCTCCTGACTTTTGACTTCTCCTCACCTCTCGGGGCGTTTTGCGGTTTAAAACCAACTTTGCATTACCCGCTCAGCACCAAACGGCAGGCAGACAAAGTTAGCATCCAGCTGGTGAAAACAGTTAAACATTTAGCAACCACATATTTTTTCAAGAGTTGGTTGAGACCAAAAATGGAGCAAGAAGAAAGTCAGTATTGGACCTAAATTCATCAGGTTACCTGAAACATGACTTCCAAGAATATTTATATTCTGCATATGGTGTGTAGATAGACTGCTTTATAAGGTTATAATGTTTCAAATGTTGTGTTTGAGTTGTTGTGCTGCCCTACTGCTGTCAACATAACCATTACATACAGGTTTAAGATTTCAGTGTATAAAACTTGAGTGATACAACTCAATGGTTAAGGGTCAAAGGTCAAGTGCATTTCAATACTACAGGTCCCAGAGCTCTGTTTCAAAGCACATGTGCTGCTGGCAGCTAAAACGCCTTGAACAGCTATTCTGTCAGAAAATGTAACAGAAGAGTTTTTGTGCACCTGTTATAACACACACAAACACAGCATTCTCATTACTCCATGTTTTTAATAAAGAATACTATAGTAGAAGTCTGGAACAACTTTTTTTATAATTCGTAATTGCATCCAGTTCATAAAGTACATGCATGGTTTCCCAGGAATATCTTGTATGTTGGTACATAATGGGAATCCCAAACAGTAAAGGAGGACTAAAACATCATCACCTGTACATCCAAAAACTTTGTCTTTTCTATTTAGCAGGTCAAGTCAAAAATCCTGACAAATAGGTCAGTGTTTATATTTTTCTGACTGTCAATAAATAAAATGAAAACACCAAAACCAACACTGTTAGTTCATCTCTAAATGTCATGTCTCAGCTCTAAGATTTTTCAAATAGGTTAATTTGTTTAAATTGAATATTTATAGAAGAGTTTGTAAAGAAGCTGTATGTAATGGATGGATGGATGTTGAACGACCTGGATTGTTTAGGAAAATCAGATGCTTTGACTTAAATACATAAAAGGCACAAACTGGGGCTAAGTTTCACTGACATGGTTCAAAGCAAACTGGATGTCATGTAGGCAGTGAGACAGACGAGGGGCAGCAGATCCCTCACGATGCTGAAAACTATGAAATGATTGTGACACTTGTGAGAAAGAGTAAACTGTTGGTCCAACAAACTTTCACAACCTCCGAGCCTACTTTGTGTCCTCCAAGAGATCCCCAGTGATCAATATTAAAGAGGGGAAGGACAGAGTTCCACCAAGGGCTCCATGGATAAAACTGCACCCCTCCTCCCCACTGGAGCGACTTGCTGAAAGCCTTGAGTTATATTCCTGTAATTAGCTAAGTATCCACACCGACTCCCTCACACACACAGAGCTCCTGCAAAAGATTCCCTGTCGGCTCCGTGCGCTCATCCCTGTAGATAGAAGATGCAATCAGAAAAACAGCAACACGGGAGGCGAATGCGGGGAGGTGAGGGGGTGGGGGAATCAACGCATCAAAAAACAAACTTTAAACAATGACCCTACTTCTCATCTGCAACTTTTTCCCCTTACACCTTGCATTTTTTCTTCTGTCACGAGTATAAGGGGCAAGAGCGTTGCATCCTTTTTTTCCCTCTTCCAAGGATAATGATTTACAAAATGCCTCTCATCAAAGAATTCATTAACAACGAACGTTAATTAAAAAATAAATGAGTAAACATCAATATCAAATCTCAGCACTGTGGAAGGGAATACATTATGCAGAGTAATGATGTTTGAAAGGGGCTTTAGCACCTCTGTGGGACTCTTTTAAACCCCTTACCTCTTAGGCAGTTGCTTATTTTGCAACCCTTTGTTGTTTAACAACAAAGAGAATGGGCTCTCATAATGTTATATTAATCAGTGGATTAATATTTCAATTTGATTTGCTTTATAGTTGAGGTGCTGTTGGCATTTCCATTTTCCCTCCATATGTGCAGCGATGTTAAGTGGTATCATTACCATTTTCTACCTGGGGGTTCGGGGAGATAACAGGCATCAGTGATAGCTCTATTCTGTGGAGGGAGAGGGTGGTTTTTGGGGGGCGCTCATGCATTTTTAAAGGGCGTGTTTGGTGTGCCTTCACATCCATTATTCTCCAATGTTGCATGCAAACAGCTGAGTCACAGCCTTTCTGGCCGCCACAGGACAACAAGAAACAATAACGCCCTCAAATTCAAAATTACAGTGCTGAGTATTAAGGTGTCCACAGATATATAGTCAAAGCTGATTTATTTATTCTAAATTCACTTTGGCAACCTTTCTTCCTGCAGGAGTCTGCAGATAAAGTCTGTGTTTTTTAGGGACCCTGGATTAGCTGTGATCCTCCTCAGTTTCTGCTCCTCTGGTGCACATCTTTATAAAATTATTTTTAAAAAGCCTCTTTCCTGAACTATGAAGTGTTTATTCTTTGAGTCTGGTTGTATTTTCCAGATGACAATGAAGTCTTTCACACTTTTAGTCCCGGAGAGAAAAAAACACACACACCATAATTCC
This sequence comes from Scomber scombrus, assembly GCF_963691925.1. Taxonomy (NCBI): domain Eukaryota; kingdom Metazoa; phylum Chordata; class Actinopteri; order Scombriformes; family Scombridae; genus Scomber; species Scomber scombrus. The sequence goes on along the minus strand of NC_084976.1, from coordinate 23,569,787 downwards.
CCAAAAATCTGTTTCAGTCCTCTTCAAAGTTTGTCATTTTGAGCAAGAATCTACCCAGTCTATGGCAAGAAACAACCCATGAAGTTTTATGAGTATTAAAAGGGTGATGTGACATCTCTGTGCCGCAGCTGTCGGTTCCTCACACTTGAAAATCTTACAGTAGCATGAAAAATGATTTCAGTGTGCAGTCTGGCCTGATTGTCATGCAGGTACAGTATTTCTCCATGTGTGTTGACTTGTATAAAGAGAAGAATGGCTTTCGTGCATTCTTTTCTCTACTTTAACTCTTTTTAACAAGGCATTTCATTTCATAGTATGATTTGAAGCAAAGAATACTGGATGAAAATGTTGAGTACAAAAAAGCATCAATCCACAAACTGTTTTGTACAAGACAGTATAAGACAGCTAGTAAAACAGTCAGTGTGAGTACATGGAAACATTGTTCTTCTGTTTATTGAATCATCCTTTATTGTTTGCTTTATTCTTTTTAATTATCTGCGTCCCAACACACAGACATCATAGTCAGAAACTTTCAACTTCACAACATTTTTGGGCGCATCCTTAAACAAGACCATATGACACCATATTCACAATGTTAGGTTAGCATGTTAGCACACTAACATTTGCTAATTAGCATTAAACATATAATACAGCTAAAGGTTGATGGAAACGTTTCTAAAATGTAGTATTTTTTTGTTTATATAAACTTTTCATCAAAATCAGTCACAATTTGCACCTTTGATACATGAACCCTGCAACTCTGAACCCCTTGTTTACCTGTTTATGCTTGTCCCATGGTTATATTTCAATTTTGTGATTAAAATGAAGATGGAAAAAGAAACTAAACTAGACTAATGTATTTTTGAGCTGATGATGGTGGTAGAGGAATATCAGGGATTCATTCTGTGCACCATGGATGTTAAAATATGCCAAATTTCATGGAATTCCATCAGCTGCTGAAAAATTGAGTAAAAAACATGGAGGTTAACTTCATGTTGGCAAACGAAGGAAAATCAGAGGATCACCAGAGTCAGTAGGAGTTATCCTCTGGGAAACATGAATCTATGTTCCATATTTCATTGCAATCCATCGCCTGAATGATTATTGCCATCCTTGCAGAGGAGTTACAGAGTTTCGAGCTTGAAACATCACTGATGGATGCCTCAAGCTGCATCTAAGAGAGCTACAATGTGTGGACCTACATCTTTCTTTGTTAGATTATTTCATTGGTCCAGCACCTGTTTGAAGTTTATGTGTGCATCTACTCCACTTCTGGCTAGCATGGTTAAAAACAGTTTGCAATTTGATTTTAAACAATCCAGAATTTGTTTTACCTCAAAAATAACGCACAAATCACTCTTTGAACTTTTTTTAAAAACTGGGAGAAGTAAAAGTTACTAATAACTAATAATAGGTACTAATATACAATGCACACATCCTCTATACATTAGACAATCCTTGAAGCCTACCGTCTGCTGCTTAACATAACCTGTATGATCCGTGTCAACTTTGTTTTTACTCTTCAGCCTCCAGCTAATCACATCCTATCAGCACTACGCGTCTTAAGGAAAACAGACGAGCAATTAGGACACGGATTATTTGTCATAAACACCATTCACTGCCATGCAAATGCTACATAATTGCCCAGTAGACCTTGAGTGACAAGTCATTAGATGATTGTTCACAACAGTTGATTATGATATGACAGGCATGTCTCACTGGATACATAGTGTACAGTAACTCAACTCAAGTGTTGACATCCTTTTTTTTTTTTTTAGAGACCTCTGCTCATCACATCTGAACCCTCAATGAAGCATCATTGCTACAACACAAGTATTGGCTTTATTTTTTATTTTTCTGCAACATTTACAATTTACAATATGGATAGTGCAAATTCGATATTAAACTATGGGGTATTTTCAACTTGTTTGAGGTAATTTACGTCCTTTTTATTGGATTTGTAACTGATTTGTATTCACAGTTACTCAATTTTAGGACAATGTAGGAGGACCGTGCTCGTAAATCATACAGACAAGCCAACCAAAAAGCCTTATTAACTAACTGATAGATCTTGCTGGTGTGTTTAATGGTAAAACTGAAGATCCAAATGTACTGAAGTGCCTCAAAATAATGAATCAAAGCTACACAGTCCAGACAATATGTTAAAGTCAGTTATTCATTGAGCACTCAACTACAAACATGCTTGCACACATGGCAAATATGTAGTTTAAAAACACACATAAATATACCTAAACATGTTTTGAATGACGCTTTATTGGTTCTCAGAGATGGGACCTAAAATGGGGATCATGGGATTGTGACAAGTATATAAAAAACTTGAAATTAGCATTATTACTTTAACTGCCATTTTCATATTTCAAATAGTGTGTGTGATTGTTATTTTCTGACCTCTCCTAGTGGTTCCCTAAACTTTACGACACTTTAACCACAATTTATTTAGCTTTTGGGGAAAATCATGTTCATGTTTACAAGAAACCAATGTTGTCTACTGGTAGGATATTCAATATAACCTACTACTGTCTCTGGTTGGTTTTTAACAGAATTTTCCAGATAATTTTAGTTTTGTGTGTGTTTGTTGCAAGAAAGAAGACATCTGTCCTGTTAGCAGTATAATTTAAAAAAAAAAAATCATTTTTTCAATAGGAAGGTTGTCACTGAAAAAGAACTGTCAAACATACAACAGTGTTATTTATATTTACAGTAAATTTACATTTAATTCTGAGCATAATTAGATTGTTTGAGCATGTGACAGATTATTGGGGTTTTTTTTGTTTTTTTTTATCAAAGCAGAGATGTGTTAATTCACACCAATGATCTATAATGTGTCCCTCAATGACATACGGTATTGTCTTATTGGTATGTTTGACAAAATTGGTGATTTCATCATCTATGTTTTAATTATATTGTGTTTTTTTATGGATCAGTGTGTTTATCATCCTTTTAATAAATAAGTAATGCTTCCTAAATACTGCAGTTGACCCCTGTGTCTACATATGAATAGGTATGTGTGTGTCTACATGCATGGCTATAAGTAAATGTGTGTGTAAAAGCACGTGCACCGCTGCCCTTCATAATCAGGGGTCTGAAAGAGCCCCCACTCTGTTAGTGAATTGCTCACAGCTGTGGGCCCCTTGTCGCGCTGGCAGCCTCGGCCCTGTCATCGTGCGTCCGCCTATCTGACCTGCTAATTTGGAGCATATGTAAGTGCTCTTAAAGTGGCGGGCCTTTTGACATGCCACAAACAGCAGCTGTGGCAGCTGCCCCGAAGGAAAGCTTTATTTAATTCAATTACATCTTTTGGAGATATGTAAACGAGGAGCTGAGGGGCTGAGGAGAGGGTGGGATGAGGTAGAAGGGGGGGAGGAGGAGGGAAAGGTGGGTGAGTGGGAGGAGAGGGGAGGATGGGGGGTGGTCTGTCCTCCCTCCCCTCATCATACTACCTATCCTCATCATAGCCCTTGTCCTGCCCCCTAAAGACCCTCATCCCTGTCTGCTCACCATTGCCCCTTTTCCAATTTGAAACCCAAAAGTGTCAAGGCCCAGGTGGCTCAGTAGGCAAACGATTGGGTAAGTAACTGTTGCAAAAAAAACCCTCTCCTCTCCCTTCTCAGACCCCCCACCCCACACACACACTCTCTCACACACACACACACACACACACACACACACACACCCTCCCCTACTGCTCACTGTCTCTCCAGCGGGGGGAGTCTGAGGGGGGATAATCAGGGTCAGGATCCTCTGCCACACTGATCAGTACGTCTCAACCCCCGGGCAGCCCTGCAATTAATGCGCCGTTGAAAGGGAGCGAAAATATTCACCATCTGGCAATTAGGGCTCATAGGCTCCCTCTTTCTGTCTCTCCTCCTCTTCTCTCCATCTCTGGGCTTTAAATGCAATTGTGATCTTATTCTTGTTCCAGCTCCAGTGCCTCACACTGGCCCAAGGCCCATTTGCCGCTCTGAGGGCCTATATAGGAATGAACGAGCACACCAGTGCAATCCAGGGCAATTCAGAAACCCCTCTCAGTCCCAAAATGGAGACGTAATAACGACTCTTCTTGTTATTTTTCTCCCCCTCACTTTGCCGAGGATTCATCCCATCTCTTGCTCTTCCAGCCCCAGCTGCTGCTGGCCTGAAAAGGGGCTTGAAAAGAGACTGGTGTCATCACGATCAAATTAACTCTTTCTTTCTGGATGGGAGCAAAGGTTGTCAATGGTACAGTCGTCTGTAGTCGTTTTTTTTAACACATCAATGATGTTATGATTAGTCATTTTGCAGCCTACAATGGCCGCCAAATGCATGTGAATGCCCTTTCGCGTCAAAGAGGAGCGGAGGGCTGTTGAAAGACATTGATTTTGAGAGAAGTCAGACATCTTTCCAGTTTTTTTCTCTCCCTCTTCTTCTCCACATACTCATTGTGAAATTCAAATCTGGGGATTACAAATAGAGTGATTACGTTTATCATTGATCTGGTTAGTTTTGAGTTGCAAATGTGCAACCTCGACATTTGGCTAGTGCGAATCAAGGTCTCGGGGACAATGGAGAAGCAAATTTGAGGAAGTAGTAGGTCACAGATACGACACACAGACAGCAGTGAGAGATGCTGCGAGGAAAGCTGTGCATATCATCATGGAAAGGTTACCCATTGATCAAGAAATGTAAGTTTTTGTGCAAGAAGACGTGAAGATGTTCAATCAAAACAGAAGAGCACATGAAATATATCACTGTTGCTTTTTATATTCAGCCTTTTTTTTCTTCACGCTTCTCGTGAAAATTACGAGTCTTTGTAACAACACCTGTAAGGTCAGCGTTCGTCGACTCAACAAGAAGCCGGTCGACGCCTCCTCCTGATCCGCTGACCCCGATCTCTCATCTTTAATTGCTACCACCGTCCCTACAGCAAGCCGCTGCCATTGTGCTTTCCTGTAAAGCAATAATTACACATATTGAATTATTAACAGTCATTATCAAAGCTTGTGCTTAACTTGTTTTGTTGTAGTGTAAGGTTCCTGTGATCTCGGGCAGTCATTACTTATTAACAGACTGGATGCTTTTCCCCCCGTTGCCGCATGTCGACGCGTGGCGTTAATGACGCGCTCATCCTGTTTGCCCCCATTTTAGCTTCAACTAAACGGCAGAAATAATATTGGGGTTACACTGAGGGGGGAAAAACAGCAAAAATGACTATTTATTGGCCCAGATGAAATCATTATCATAAAGGGAAATTAATTAAACCAGTATTTTGAATCGACTGTTTACACAGCAGAGCAGCAGTTTCTGCCTGGGCCTGGCTGAGAGTAATGGCACCGTTTCTTCAGGGAGATGCCCGGTTACTACAGGCTGGCGACCAACCACTGCATTAACCTGCATTATAGTGCTGTCGGGGAGGGGGGGAACCTTGTATCTCCACATGTAATTAAGCACAGAAACAGATCTGACAACTTCTTTATCCAGTTTAATTCAAAGGAGTTTCATCCTTTGGCAGTTTTTGTGTCTTATTAAACATTTTGATCTGTTAACTCCAATGAAATCTCAAAAATACACTTCAATTAAAATCGTTCCTATTATTAAAGGTACAATCACTGTTTTTCTAGCATTAATATGGCAAAGAATGGCTACACAACAGCACAGTGTCTAGTACTCTCAGCTAAAACATAATGAACTCTCTCTGACACCTGACTGAAATAAGACTTGCCGTGTATAAAATAATCTAAAGGAAAAACAAAAATATGACCACAGACTTACTCTCTGTTCTTATTTTATCAACATTTAACCTTCACGAGGTTGTAAAAGTGTAAAAATATGTCTACATAAACAGTTAGGCCTACTTTAACTCCATTACACATTGTAATTGAATGATTCGTGTCCGATTTAAATGTCAAACGTTAAATGGACAAAAACAGACAGCCACAAGACAGGTCTTAAAGCTGCACCCATTTGCCTAAATTTAGGCCCTCAGGTGTACGTTTGCGGACAGGTACTCCTGAAATACCCAGAGTGACCTTCAAAAACAACCACCTGACTCTAAATTCGGCTCCATCTAAATGGAATCAGAGTATGGAAATAGAAAGACAAACACTGAGGGCAAAAAACCGTGACGGACAACTGTGACCTGCGTGCCATTTTCTAACCTCCTCCCTGCACAAAGACACCTCCTAACCCAGGAGTCTGGAAAAAGCAGGTATTACATGTCAAAACAACTTATCAGGCCTGAGAGACGGGCTGCGGCTGTGGATGAGGAGCTTTCATAAGCACTTAAACAAATCGCAAACAGGTCGACCACACACGCTGACGGAGGAGGGGGTGGTGGTGAGGATGGGGATGGGGTGGGACTGCCGCCACAGCACTTCAGCACAGGGCTTTTTTGCACATGCAAATGTGCACTGGTGTGAGTGGCACGCCAAGCTGCAGCCAGGCAGAGAGAGAAAGAGAGACAGGCTAAACTCCTCACCTGCAGGACCTCCACCCAACGCCAAACACCAACGCCCACCCACTTCTTTTATTCTCCTTTCCGCTCTTTTGTGCTTCTATATTTAGTTTGCATGTTGTAAAGTTTTCTGGGGGGGGGGGGGTACATCAATCATTAGAAGTGGAAGAATTTGAATCCTTTATGTTGGTTGAAGTAGTCCTTTCACTTCAGTAAAAGTTAATTAGGTTTATATGACTGTAAAAATGTACGTATCAAAACCTAAAGTACTCAGTGTGCAGAATATTTCCTTTCGCAGTTATATATTAATATAGAAATTATTATTATCTCTGATGGCGTTAATAGCATGTTATTGCTCAATTTGGCCAAGGTGGAGACAGTTAATTTGAACAATGCATCAAACCTAAGATTATTGAATATAATCTAAAAGTAGCTGTCAATTGCAGACTAAAAGGTATATCATTTCCTCCTGAATTGTAGTGAAGTAGAAATAAAAAGTACCTCAAAATTGTACTTAAGTAAATGTACTTTCCATCACTTTATACTGGTTCTCATTATGAGAAATCCTTTTTTCCCCACAGATCCTTTTGTATCTCAGACAAAATGCAAAATTTCAAAATCCTTTTTAAAGAAATCTTGTCTCGTTTCCTTCTTCCTTGACGACGGCTCATTTAAACACCTCAGGTAAAACACAGAAATGTACTGCACAGGAAACTCTGCGGGATCTTTACAACAAACAGTTATATAAGAAAGCAGAATCCATCCTGTCGGATTGTTTCCATCCTTTACATCCACAGTTTCAGTTTCTGCCATCTGGTCCCTTCCTCCGACCTCCACCAGCTAAAACCAACAGATAAAAACACTCCTTTTACACCCTCTGCCGTCTCCATTCTAAACTCTCGGAGGAAAAGTTGGTGATTTACACTATATTAACTCAATCAATATTAACTTATTGATTTTTTAATATATTTCTTAACTGACTGAGTTTTGTGGGTTTTTTTTTTTTTTACTGTGTATTTGTTTTTTTTGTCTTAGTGTTGTATTTATGTTTCCTAAATGTATGTATCCAACTGCCCCACTGGGTACAAATAGTTATTGATTGATTGACTGATTGATTTCTTTTGCTAAATCATTTGTTAACTCACTGGCACCTTTCAGTGTTTGTTCAGATCTCTTCTCCTGTTTTTTCTTTCCTGTCCTTTTGTCTCACATCTCTCCTCTCACTCCTTTTCGTTGTCTCTTCAACCTCCACCACCTTTTTTTCCTTTCATTTCTCCTCTTATCCTCTCTTTCCCTCACCTCTCCTCAGGACCTTTCTCCTCCCACTTGTCAGCAGTGTTTACTGATCTGCCATTTTCGAGCCCTCACTCCGCTCTCCCCTCTACTCCGTCTATCTCTCTCCGCTCTCCTTTCCCTGCGTTGAACAAATGGGTAATAAGCGCCACTTTGTACCTCTCTCCTCTTTTAGATCCAGAGTGAAGAGTCTGATTAAATAATCATTGGAGTAGCGGTGTGCGTGCGGCTTTCCCCCTGCTCCTCACCTTGGGGACATATTGTCCCCTGTCACTGAAACCTCGGGGACAGAAGGCTCCGCCGTGGGGAGGCTCAGCGGGGGAGCAAGGAGCTGATGAAACGAAGATCGGGTAATGAAGGCATGGCCCATGGCTTCCGTGGCTCTGCCATATGTTTCACCAAATGCAAATTGCCCCCAATTCAAACAACTTTTTCATCTTGATATATGCAAATGTGTTTATAAATACTGGCTTATAAATATAGCATTACAGTTTTTAAGGAGGGAGCTTTGAATCATTTTCTCCCTCTCTCTGCTGTTGTTATGTATAGCAGCGGCGCAGCGTGACAAGCTTTAACGAACAGGCTCGGACCTGGCAGCGCTTAATGGTGTCCTGGGGGACAGGAAGTAAGGTGGTCAAAACCAATGAGAGCGGCCTTGATGAATGCCTCATCCAATTAAAATTAGACCAGTTATCACACAAGCCAATGACAAATCAAAGAGGGCACATTTACAAACGAGTGATAGAGGAGATGTGGCCAAACATTTGAACTTTTGACATTTTCAAATCTTGATTCATTTAATGTTACGTTTAAATGTTTCAGGCTTTCAGACAACATTCATATGCATAGTGTAGCATTTTTTACCTTTTCTCACAATACAAAATAAATAATCTAATATAAAAATAACCTAAATACTAAGAGCTTCGACTTTGTGTGTTTGTGTGTGTGTGTGCGTGCGTGTGTGTGCGCGTGTGTCTGTGTCTGTGTGCGTGCATGTGTGTGTTTATGCACTGTGCTCAGAGCAATGAACCCAAAACATCAACATCAAAGAGGCAAAATGTTAAATAATGATAAAGCCTTGATTGCAGTCTAATTAACTTGATTGAGCTACCCAAGAGCTAAACAGCTTATATATTTCTATTCTGACCTGGAAAAACTTTGTGACACATCATCATCCTGCAGTGGAAAACACATTCAATTAAAGAACAAAAAGCATTTTTATTTGATTTAAAACTTTGATTATATATCCTTTTTAATTCACTGTTGGGTTTTTAAACAGTTCCTTCATGTAATGTCCTCTCCTCACATGTCACGTCAGGTCACCTGCCATTCACCAGCCTCCTGTATCTCTGTCATTCAGGCCTGTTGAGGACAGCTGACGGTGTTAGCCGCTCCAGGTTGGGGGTGCAGTCAGGTGTCAGTCGCCACGGAGATGATCAGATTGTCACAGTCCCGCTGGTTCCCTTGGAGACGGCACCTGAGTCGATGCCTGTGCCAACATCTTCATCATCACCCGCGGCAACAGCAGCTGGCGGCTCTGGACCGGACCGAGCGGCCGTCACGGGCCAAGTGGGTCAGATCTCACTGAGAGTGTAAGGCAGTCAACCATAAGGCCTGTTGTTGTAGTGAGGAGAGGAGCATCATGGGAAGGCGCTTCACACTCTGAGAGAGAAAAGGTTTGCTTTCTAGGAGATGTTTACAAGTCTGTTAAAGAGTCCACAACATTGACGCAAGTGCATCCAATCCATGTGTTTTGTCTTGGAAACCTTCACTTCTTCGACATATTTGAACACCTGCATCCAATATGCTGATTATCAACCAAAAATAATTTGCAGTAAACATTAGCCGCAGAAACAATCCTTTTTCTAATTAACATAAGTGATCATTGTGAGTACTGTTGTATTTTTTACCACCTTTGCTCTCACACTTCAATTCAGGGTGCCAGTTTACTAATAATTCCCACATGTACTGCTTGTAGCTTACCAGAAAGTGAACTGATTCTTCTAATTGGCAGGTTATATTTATCACAGACTCATTATGGTTTCTGCAGAATAGACTTAATAAGGAAGACAAGAGAAACAGGTGTAAAACTGCCGTCAAACTTTCCCGAGCATTGTTAAATGGCGCCAAGAGTCATGTCAAGAATTGAGGATTATTCAAGACTCCTGATGAACTTCAGCTACTGTAGGACTTTCTGGAAAACACAATCCAACTCTTTACGCAGTGATTGGCCAAGAATGAGGAGGGGAGAAATTAAGCACAGTTAACGCTTCTTTATAGCTCTCTTTTTCAACTACTTCCATAATTTTTTTTGTGGTTACACAAAAACGAGATCAAAGGTATAAATTAGTTGTATTTTATTGAATTAAAGTGAATGTATGTGAGGATAGACTGTCTGAAAGTGTGCAAAAGTGTGCAGTGTCATCGCTTCCCTTCAGATTTTTACTCCACCGTCGAGTGAGGCCATTCAGGTCTTTTGACGTTATCTGTTTGTGTCATCATTTACCACCAGAGGTTATTGAGAACGTGAACATAGCTCGATTTAGGCTTTGGATGAGTCGACCAAAGGTGCCGTTTTTCTGGTAATGAGTCTCATTAAAGAAAGTAAAGGAACTTTTTTGACATGAGCTGAGTGGGCAGCGTGAAAGTATTTAGAGAGATTCACCTGCTGCCACCTTTCCCCCGGTGGCAAACTGCAGTATTGCAATTTTATAAAACTAATTTTATACCATAATACCATAATAAAATGGACATCTTTTGAGCTGTTGACAGGAAACTGCGAACAAGCAAAATTATGACTCTATTTGTAAAGATTTTTTAACTTTTTTCAGTCTACGGGTCACGCTGCTTGTAAGAGGTAATAATTCACTCATCGTGGGCAAACCAGGAAGAAGAAATGCTTTTTGTGACACGCGTGAGCGACTTTCATTGCCATGTTAGGGCAACTCATCAATTTTTTGATAAATCAAGAGTATTTTCGGTAAATAAGGTGAACAAACATTACAGGTAGATCAGTCTGTAGTTGCTGATATCACTCGAGCCGACACAAGGCCTGTGTGTGTGTGTGTGTGTGTGTGTGTGTGTGTGTGTGTGTGTGTGTGTGTGTGTGTGTGTGTGTGTGTGTGTGTGTGTGTGTGTGTTTCCACTAGTCTTCAGGACTTAACAGATGAGTTGTGCTGGTTACTGTAACCTCCAGGTTCACAGCCAGCTCATTAGCCCGAGTGCTCTGCTGTTAATTCAGGGGGATTATGAACTGGATGCTAATTAATCACAGACAGAGACGACCTGGCATGTAACTGCAGACAAAGCAGTGGTTAACGCTGCCGCCGTGTAGGTGTTGCTCTCAAGTGTTGTTTGTGGGTGAACATGGCACAACAAGGGTTACTATGTATTCTGAGGAAACAATGATAGGAAGGTAAACAGAGAGAGGCGATGAAACGACTGTGTGATCACTGGGAGCTTATAGGCAAGCTAGTCTGAAAAGGGTGTGATTGAGGTGTGTTAATTAATCTTGATGAGAAAGTCAAGTTGTGAAATGGATCCATTATTAAAGATGATTTCACATATTTCAAAGTTTTTCTTTTACCTTTCCTTATTGATCATGAAAGCATAAATCAATATAATGTACCACTGAGATACGTTAGATGAGACTCCGCAGCAGCTAATTCTGTAAAACAAAACACATCTACAGTTTGTGAAAGTGAAATTAAGCCTTGATTAGCCACCAGCCAGGTTAAATGCACCAGGCTCCACATGTTTCATTATTCTTGATGAAGTCAGCTTAAATCAACGCTTCATTTTCAAATATGGATGTTTAATTATTTTTTTTCAGAAACTTGAAGCATATAGATTTTTCTTGTTCATTCAGATGTCACTTGATTAAATCAAAACAAATACGTTTTCAGTTTAACTACATTTTCTTTGTGTCCAAATATAACATATAATAATAGTAATAATTATTTTCTCTACTGGCCAGCAGGGGGTGACTCCACTGGATGCAAAAAGAAGTCCAGTTTTATAAAAGTCTATGAGAAAATGACCCCACTTTTCTCTTGATTTATTGCCTCAGTAAACAGTTTCCTCATGAGTTTATACTCTCAGACGCTAGTTTGAAGAGTCGTTTATGTCTACCTGACAAACTTAGATCCAGTATTCAACCAAAAAACTAAAACAATGAGCTGAAAAACACTAAAATGCTATGTAGAGCTGAAGGTAAATGTACAGTCAGGTGATCATTTTCTGTGGGCTCCTCACTATTATATTCTTAGACCTGGTTATATGACACATATTTAATATAATAAGATACAATATACTTTTTTTTAGGAAAATCCTTCTTTAACTCAGCCTTTATCCATCACAAAACATTTATCTCCCAAACATACTTTACATACAATCATTCCTACATAAAACCCCACACAATAAGACCAATGAAATCAATAAAATCACTGCAGCTTATAAAACCGGTAAAATAATATTGCATTAGTATTGCACATTGTACCAAGATACTGCACATTCAGTATAAAACCAATATAGTATTGCACCTGCCAATGTACTGTAAAGTGCTCTGCAGCCATGCTTTGTTCCACCAACACAGCATTTAAATGTGCTAATGTGCTTTTATCTTGTCAAACATGTAAAGCTTAACTTAAATTTCATAACAGCAATTCACTTAAGTTAAGTCTTGGTCTATGGCTGAGCCTTTATATTAAGAATCAATATAGTAAATGTAGAGGTGTAATAATATAGGAGCGTTGTTACAAAACATTAACATATAACAATATGTTTATAGCTGAAACAAGACACAACAAACTGATCTATCAGGCATCATAATGGATAAGTTTTGCCAAAGTATACAACACAGAATATTTTGAAATAAAACAAACATACAGTACCTGCAACTACTGTTTGACCCAGGTTTAGAGTATTAAGCATACTCATATGACTCAAAGAAGATGATTAAAGTAAACTTTGGTGAAGAGTTAAATAGAATGTAAGGATATAACAGAGATGGTGGTGGGCTGTGTGTGTTCATCAGAGCTACAATGGCTCCCTCTTGTGAGGAAACAGGAAAGATCAGGATGAATTAAGCAGAAAGATCTTCATCATCTATTTATTTCTCATTTGTAAAGTAAAAATGATGAAGACTGCAATACTTTAATTTGTGCTTTTTGTGTGTTCAATCAACTCTGCATCATCTTTTGACGGCAAAAATAAAATCTGATATTAATTGATTGTTGTTGTCACGACTTTATGCTTTCATTGTAATTTTTGTCTCATGAATCAAGTATTTTTTAGGATTTTGCATCTTCTTTTCCAGTAAATGTATTTTAAATGTTTGACTAGGAAAGAGGAAATACATTTTAGTCGTTTTAGTTAATCTAAAAATAATATTCTCAGTAATTTATAGTTAAGTACATTATAGCATTGTATATGGAGAGCTGATCTGATGTCTTAATAATTAGTTGTACACTGAAAACACCCGTATACTTACATGTACTGTATCTGCAAATAACCGTATATCAGTGTTTGTGTGTCTGTGTGTGTGTGTGTGTGTGTGTGTGTGTGTGTGTGTGTGTGTGTGTGTGTGTGTGTGTGTGTGTGTGTGTGTGTGAATGCCTCACGGTCCCTAGTGTCCCCATTAACAGCCCAGCATCTTGACTGAAACACAGCACCAAGCCAGCTGCATTGTTGATCACAATGAGATGGATGGATTGATGAATGTGTGGGGGCAGATGGGGCGGGGCAGGGCTGTGTGCTAATGTGTGTGTTTTTGCATGTTTCTCTGACCTCTTTGGGAACTTTGCCAATATAAACCCCGAACTGGTCAGGACAACTAGTCTTCATGGGGACCAAAGCCCGGTCCTGATGAGGCAAAACGTAATTTCTGAGGTACTTATTAAGGTTGGAGGTAATGTGCAGCTTGAGGTTAGGTTAATGTTTGTTTAGACTCTCCACAATGAATGAACGTCAATGCAATGCAACAAAGATAGCTGCACAAACGTGACTGAAGAGAGAAGATTTTGTGGTAAAAAGCAGATTTTGTGGCAGACTGATTAATCTGGTATTCATCAGAAATATACAGTAATAACCTTGTTAATACATATTAAATATGTTGCTTCCAGAAACTGCAGCAGAATGAGTCTAAATCATGAAGACAGCAGGTCATCACAGTTTTACACCAGAGGGCAGCAGATGACAGCATGTCAGTTTGAGTCAGTACTACAACTGTAACACAGCCAGTTATCTTACTGTAAAATAAAAAAGAAGACAAACTGTAGCATAAATACAGGAGTTTTTTTTATTTTCTGTTTTTGCTGCTACTATTAATGCTATTAATACTATTTCTGCCAACACTTCAACTTCTGCAACATCTGCTGCTGCAACTAGGCACTACGTACTTTTACCACACCTGATACATCGTCTTTTTTTACTGCCATTACTGTCACTGTTATTCTGATCCCACAAACTATAGATCTTGTTATATACTGCAGATATTAATAATCATAACCATAACATGACTCGTTTTCACCTTCAAGCCTTCATGATCAAAAACTAATATCACTCTGATGTCTTTCAGTGTACGAGATCACAGTGCAGGTATTGTCATTAAAACATTTCCTTATTCTGTTGTCAGATGATTGAACCGCTATAAAAATAATGACTTTGGAAGTCAAACCACCATTTGACATATTGACATTTTGTTTGCACTTTGATCATATCACAGCAGATAGAGAAACAGAAAGCTCTGTCACCAACAACACCTGCAACAGAGACAACACATAGATTGTTTGCTTACATCTCTCGTGTTGCATACATGCGAGCTAAAGTACATCAGCTGAAAACTTGTTGGACTCCCTTCACAGGAAGGTCAGAGGTCAGTTTTAGTTACAAAGGAAAGCTTTTGGCGCTGCTTAGATTCAGTGTTGTTACTTCTAAAGCTTTTAAACAAACCGATCGATCCAACTACAACACAGACTTGTAACTCAAGTGACACACAGAGTAAAGCTTAAGTGTTTACAATCTGTTAAGAAAGATTAAAGCTGTATTGATTGACTTTTAGCCAGTTGGGGCAGCTGAGAAAGCTGTAAGCATAAAATTGGCATGATATCACCTTAATAACCTTATGAAGTTCATATGATAAAAGTGTCATTAGCAAACAGTTGGGTTTTTTTTCATTTTGAGTTGTATTTCTGGCAATATGATGAACATAATTACAATATTCACTACATTTTATCCCTGTTTGGGTCTCCACCAACTTCTGGGAAGAATCTGTCACTTTAAAACTGCTACATGCTCTATGTTCACCAGCTTGTTGCTAAATTTGTCTGTCCATCATTTGGTTCTGCGAGGGTAGCGCACAGTGGGGTTTTAAAGCTTTTTTTGTTGAAAACAGCTGCCTGCTGCAGGATGCTGAGCACTGAGAGTGAACCAAAACAGTGAAGTTGATGGCTATACAACAAAAACAAAGAGTTGGAAGATGATAAAAGGCACAGATTTGGCTCATATATCTCTGTGTGTTGAACACTAGAGGAGAATTAATTTACATTACAAGGAGTCTTCTGACCCTTGATTAATGTAGAAATATTATTAGTATTGTTTTAAAGTAAAACATCTCCATGTTTATTTGGGATGCAGCAAGTAAAACCTTTAAAAAAAACAAAGACGATTATATTTGTGATTTGATGATTCCCACAGGTGCTTGCAGTTTACTTACAGTCTCACAGGCTGATTCTGCATTAATTAACATGTCAGCCACTTTACTCGCAGTGTGTTTAGAGGACAAGAGCTCTGAGACTCAGTGAAGCTTTATAGGGAGCTGCTTTTTTGTCTCTGGCACTCACCAAAACAAATGTCTCGACTATCAAAATCCCCCCCAGTGCACAATGCTGTTAACCCCCTGTGGATCAGAAAACTGAGCTACTACTCTCCATTTAAACCCCCCCACCCACCACCCCACCCCACCCCACCCCACATACACACACACGAGCATGCATATAAACACACTCACAGAGAGACATGCAGCTCTGCTTCTCACGCTCTCATTTCTAACATTATGAGAATTCCCTCCAGACACTCATGTATTAAACAACCAGGGAGTTGAATGTATGCATGGGCTGTAATTGGTGGATTATAAATTCCTACACACTGTGGCACTGTTGACTTTGCCATCTCTGATCCCCCCGTGTATTCATTTCAAAGGCCTATATTTGTAGCCTTTTGGTGAAAAACCACAGTTTAATGTGAGTCCTGCAGCCCAAGCCCGGTGAAATACACACACATTATAATTGGGTCCTTTTACACAGCGATAAATTATGCATGAAGTTAATGGTCGGGGTTTGTGGCCCCTGCTGATATGGAAGGGTTTGACTCCGTGGGGAATAAGCACAAGAAATATATATACATATACATATATAAACAAACTTAATGTCTGTGTTTTTTTTAAAGCATGTGTGGTTACTTAACTGTATCCTCATGATCATTAGATGATCCTTTCTCACTTCTATATGTCGGCATGTGTTTGAACATTAATGTGTTCCTGCACATGTGAGTAATTTTCACTCATTACTGCATTTGGTAATGGTGAAGATAAAATACAGCTGTGACTTCATCCAGCCAGTCAGTAGTTACAGTACAGAGATGAAGACATACAGCGACATGAAACACACAGTTGGCAATAGAGGAATCTTAAATGTCTTAAAGATTTGGGAACAAGCTTTTTTCCTGACACGCAGACACATGCAGGCTCACACCACGCACAAACATTTCAAATATAGCTTCAGTGCCACAGGCAGGGTGGAGAAATTACCAGCAGCTAAATGCTGTTAAATATTGGCTATGACAAGTTACTCTGCTTTAGTAGCCACATTGGCGGGAAACCAACAATTATTTAGACGTCCCACTCAGTTGTAAAAAAAAAAACATTATATGTGGCTGTTAAAAAGAGTGAAGCTGCTGTATTGAATCCATCAGCAGTTGAGGCTGATGGGAGAAAAAGCTGTTTCCCTGCTCGGAGCACAGGGTGTGTTTAAGAGTCAAAATTATATTTCCTTTGGAAAAGTGGCTGTATAACTCTCTTTTGCAACTATATTGTACTTGTCTGGCATAATTTGTTATTTGCTCCTAATGTCTTAAATCCAAAGCATTTTCCAGCACACAGTGTGCTTACATTTTAATCGTGGGTGGCAACAGGAGTGGCATATTTGTGGTAAGTGCACAATAAACTGAGCCAAGTCCTGACTTGAACAGAGTGTTGAGAAAGTGGCATGTTAGCTGTAAATGATTTACTCAGAAGCTGTGATGATGGATTTAAAGGCAAAATGCATGACTAATTAATTTATTAAGATCTGAATGTACTTGTGGTGCTGAACATAGTCTGGTGATTAAAAAACACCACTTCATACAAGAACAGGAACGTTCCTTGGCCTCTTGTTGCCTCATTTTTTAGTCGGACTCAAATGCAAGACAGAAATGATACATCTGTCTAGATCAATAAAATAATTTGAACATAAAAGGGATATGCATTTCTTGATACTACACTTCAAAGTGACAAAGCTGCTTTTACATTTTTAGACATGGTTGCTTTACTGTTGGTCTGATATTTGTACATGTGATTAATTACTTTTTTTTTAATTATAAATCTATAGATCCTGCCCTTTGCTACATCATAAGGAAAAATAAATATTGAAAATGATGTGGAATATATGACTACCAGATTAATAATACACATTTTTTCTAATATAAGTGTTTGCTCGAATTGTCAGCCCACTCTGCTGCTCCCTTCAGATCTTTGTGGTATATTAGCATCATTCGGCTCCTTGTTTTGTTTAACCGGTGCATTACTCTTCTGTTTTAACGCTACTGTCACACTCAATGCTCTCATCAGCATAGTTTTGAGCATAAAAGCTCTGATAAACTGACTATCCAGCACCAAAGGACTGACTAGCAACTAGCTGGTGAACAGGGTGGAGCATTTAGCAGCTAAAGAGTCAGATAATTCTCTCAGGAGTTGGTGGAAACCAAAACAGAGCTAGCAGGGGAGTGAATATTGGTCTTATATCCGTCAGGTGACGGATATAAGACCAATGTCAGAAACATGATACGGACACATGTTGTTGGATGTACTCATATGTTTGCCGTTACCAGCTTTATAGTGTTAGTATGTCAGTGTCATTCCAGCTTGTTCTGCTGCCCCCAAGTGGCCACAAATCAATGAATCTATATACCTATCTGCATTAGAGTGCATTAGGGGTGTCAACTGAACTCAGCTGACATTAAGTGTTGCTACAAAGTGTTAGCTAGCAATCAACTGTGATGGCTTCAGTATGTCAGACGACTGCTGTGTGGAAGCGACATTGAAGTTTAGCCTAAATCACAGACTGCAGAGCCTTTTCCTTTCCTTAAACGTCTGTAAGATTGTTGATAGTTTTGATTGCTGTAAGGGGGGCAAATTATATGAAACAGTTAGTGACAATACTGTCAGTCTCCCCAAGAAATGAAACCAATACACTGAAATATTCTGTCGTTAAAGGGGACAAAACAAAGACTATTACTGCCACAAAATGAGTCTTGGACAATGTATGTAAGGCTTTTAGTTACTGATCACTTTACTTGGATTTTCAATGGAAATATTAAAGCAAAATTAGAGTACTCATTATGACAACTTTGATGTTTTAATTCCTGTCGCCAGTATATTGAAATAAAGATCACAGTTTTCTCAGCTCCCCCTTTAAAATGTGTCCCACCTGACTCCAGACTGTACTGTACCAGCCACGGTGTATTACCATCCACACTCCCCCACCTCTCTCTTTCTCTCAGTGAACGCGAGGAATGTCATTACAGATGAGCTTGCCACCGTTTGGGATTTCCCGTTAAACCAATTAGTCATAAGGTCAAGGGAAGTGCTCACGTTTGACCGGCGACTACTGATAAGTTTATCAGGCTTTTCTCCAGCAAAAAGCCTCCTAGTTCCGCAGTCGAATGAGAAAGTTACTTTTGATAATCCAGCAACCTCATTTATTTACAAAGTCTCAACCTGTAGCTTGTTATGCATGTGATAAAGTACTAAATTGATAAAACAAGCATGAAATGCAACACTGAAAAACTGACAGGCAAAAAATGTGCAGGGGAAATTAAAACAGAAGCGATAACACATATAAATAATTTAAAAATACAGTACATTTTTTCAACAATAAAGACGGAAAATATGGTATCAACAAGTCATTTACTTGAGATAAAGGCTTAAATTCACAAATGCTTAAATGTGTCTTTTTTTGAAAAACTCAAGTCATGGCAAATCACTGTAGTAATGTTCACCGTAACTTTGGTTTTACATCTCATTTTGGAATTGTGAATGTGGAGTACTGTGCTGTTAAGTGTGACAATCACATGATTCGGATTGACCACACACACACACACACACACACACACACACACACACACACACACACACACACACACACACACACACACACACACAGCCAAAAGCTACGTTATCTGACTTCACAGAGATGTGAAAGAAAAAGATGAAGTGATCGTTTGGTTTTTGGAGTTGTACAAAGTGGTACAAACTCTTTTTATGCTCTGCTTGGTGGGAAATATAAATGTGTAAAAAATGCTTATATTTATAAAGCTAATTTCACCACTGAACAAAAAATGTTATACCAACAAAAGATTTAATAGAGAAATGCATGTGTTACCACTTTAACACAGAATACATGTTTATATCTAATGGAGGGTTAAGATACACATACAGTGACTGCACAGAACAGCATTCATCATGAGTGATATAATCAATTTTGCTTAAAAATGCACATAATGACAATTATGTATATTTACTGCTAGGATTATTTTAATGTAATCTTTATGTATATTTATTTTTGCATTATGATTTAAAAAAAATGTTTTGTCTTTAGTCTTTATTATGCTGTAATTGTGTCATGTGTACTATCAACCCGAGCAGGAAAATAAGCAATAAACTCTAAGTGTCAATGTTTGTACTTGCAGTTTTGGGTTATTTTTATAAACCCCTCAGGATCCACTCTTTCATTTTTTGTATGAATTGTGTATGAAGGTGCAAATAAATTTGTTCAGTAAGGCAGAAAATATAGCGAAGAGAGAAAATAGCAACTAACCCTGCAGCCCTAACATTTGTAGAAAATACAGAAATTGCTGTCATTAGAGTGTCGCACAGACGTGTACTGTAATGATGCACCAATAACTGTTTTGACAAGTGGGACAATAGCTGTGTTTAAACAGTATATTTAGAGGTGATGCTGGTTTTGTGTTCCTTGATGTGTGCATGGATCACGAGTTTCCCTTTACACTGCTGAAATTACCTTTTAACAAAATAACTTTTAGCAGTAAATGCTGATCTGAGCTTAACACACAATATCCTTTTTTTCTCTTTAGCAACAGGCTGATGTAAGTTTTCATCATCATTAAACTGTTGTTTATCCAGAGTAAGTTTGCTGAGCCTGCAAAGACCCAAACCACAGATGTATCATTAACGCCTGGGAGCAGCCAGTCACATCCTCTGTCTTCTTTATTTTGGTCACAAAGTGGTTTCAAAAGTCAGGTGCACCCAAGTCCTTAAAACAGGTCATTATATGTCTTAAAAACAATGCAGAAATGAAATAAAGAACAACAGGTTAATTTAGAAGCTGTGCTACATACTTTTATACTTAAATAGCTAAATGAGTTGGTTTTAACTTAACGAACCAACTCTGAAGAGTGATATCACCTACAATAAACAAGTGTTCACTGATGGATTCTGGTGGCATTGGGGAATAACAAGCAGATCATGTATGCTCATAAATTATACATATGCATTTAAATAAATAAATAAACAAACTGGTGCAATCCTTAAAAGGAGGAATCTGTGGAAATGTCGACTGTTTTGGCTCAAATATCTTCATTTATTTCTGCAGGAATGAGTTGAATTAAAATGGATTTGTAGCTAAAACCAAGTCAACTTGACATATGTTTTAAGCCAAGTTGATGACATCAGAAAAGTGGTCAGGTAGGAGTCAAGGTATCATGTGGTGTTTTCTCCCTGATAAGTGATCCAGCTCAGGACCAGCTGTTCAAACACACCTGAAAGAGATAAAAGCTCTTCTCGTCTAAGCGTACATTAACACCGGCGGATCACTGGCATTTTACACCCTCTCTTCCGTGTGGTTCAGTGACCCTGAGATGCACTTCAGCTCTTTTGTGTGTGGTTAAGACCCTGGAGTCAAAAACAATGGTCATACATAATGCATTTTCCTTTTTTTGTTTTTTTGAAAAAAGGACCCGGGACAGGCCAGCAGACAAACAGCGCTAATAGTCTGTTGTTGCTCGGCTTCACAGCCCCATAATTTTGGGTTTTGAGTTACACGTTTGTCTCCGCAGCACCTGCTAGGAAGAACATCAACAAGCTGTGCTGCAGGAAGTGCTTTATTATTAGTGTACTGGCTTTTGTTACTGTGTTTGCTCAGTGACATCATGGTAAGTTATTCAGTGAGTAATGGAGGTTTGTTTGCTGTGAGGGTGTACCAGGCATGTCAGCTGACAAGAAATTAAGGTTTGGCTGTTATACTGTAGCTTTGTTTCTCTCCCTTGTGTTTTTAGCCATGCTAGAGGCATTTCTCTATAAGTGGCAATGTGAGTCAGTTCACTTTGGACCAGATTGACCTATCTCAACAACTAATGGATGGATTGCCTTGAAACATTGTACAGATATTTATGGCTCCAAGAGGATGAATCCTTAAAAAAACTTGGTGAGCCCCTGACTTTTTTGTTTTAGTGTCACCGGCAGGTCAAAGTTGTCCCATTCCCCAGTGAAACATCTCAACATCTACTGGATGTATTTATATAAGATTTGGTGTAAAGATCACTGGTCTGCAGACGATGAGTCCTGTTTACTTTGTTGATCCCCTGACTTTCCCTCGACTGCCACCATGAGGTTTAGATTTGTGGGTTTTTTTTACCACTGTGCCAAACATCACCATGGTAATATGTTCTCGTCTAGCTTACGCTTGTCTCTGAGCAATGTTGACGTGAAGATGACTACACACTAATCTCCAGTTATTTCATTTTATAACCCACATTTTTGACCACACCTGGCAAGTTCAATACAAATGTCCCACATCTGCTACTAATCCATCAGTGGATCAGTGTCATCAAGTTACAAGGGTGCACCTGAGTTCATGACAATCACTAAACACTTGAAAAAGTTTAGCAAATACATCAATATTTCATCTTGATCCACAAGTTTCTTAACACGTTGTAAAAAGTATACCTTTTGGAATATGTGCCCAAAATGTTTAGATGTCTCAATAAGCAGGTTTAAAGAACACAAGTTATACATATGAACAATATAAAGACATAACATGCAATGCAAACAACATTAAACGATCATTTTAACAATAAGGTGAAATTATTTACATTATGTAAAAAATGTTAATGTTTAGTACAATGTTTAACATGTTTACCAATCTGAATTTAGCATGTTAGAATGGTAACACTTTCTAATTTAACATTAAACATTAAAGTTGATGCAAATGGGAATGTTGTTTGTTTTGAAGATGACATTAATGCCTGTGCCAAATTCCCTGCACAGCCACTGGTTTGGCTTTAAACTTGTGTTATCATTAAATTCAAGAACAAAAACTTGAAATATATATAAAAGATGAAATATTGGAAGTCTAATGTAGTCCTTTTCTCTCAAAGATAGGTGTCTATTTTTAGTTAGATACTTCTCAAAAGATAGTTTCCCATTACTCTTTACTGATATATTCAGTGATTCCTAAATAGCCATCAAACTGCTTGATTGAACAGGAAATGAATACAGCCTGACCTGCCATATTGTGCTTGAATAATTCAGACTTTCATTTGGGGGGGGACCACTTGCAATCAGTCAGTAGCGAGAGGGAAGGGACATCCCTATTATGAAATGCAAATTCTTGGAAACTTAATTTGATTTTTCTGTCGTGTGTGTGTGTATGTGAGTTGTGAACAGGTATGACATGTTTGCTAACTGGCACACTCGGAGCACTAACCCACAAAAACAGAGTAGCCCCTGATTAAAATGTCTTTCCACCCTTATCACATCCAGGATCCCATTATAAAGTTGTGTAACTCATTGTGTTTCCTGGTCAGTGAGCATACTAAGAGGAAGAGTGGATTTCTCTCCACTCTCCCCTCATTAGGATGCAAGTGGGGCTGAAGTCCCCGATGGATGAGAAGGCCTTTGTTTGGGTCTGAGTTGAAGTAGGACCCATTTGTCCCGCTGTCTCAACAGGGACACGGGAGTTTAATAGCTGGAGGTTGACCTACTTGCCTCGTCTAGCCTGCGCTCGTCTCTGAAAGCGGCTGAGAGTGAAAAAGAAAAGTGAGGGGGAGGAAGAAGAGAGAAAAAGGAGAGGAATTGGGGTAGGCCTCCCTCCCCTGCTGAGTGATGGGACAGCTGAGGGCAACTGTGTGGCAGCAAAACAAACGTGCATATTCTCGCGGCTCCCTGTGCAGAAATAGAACGACAGCATCCATGAAGGCATGTGCAGCGACTGATGCTAACAGGCGTGATGTTGGTTTGATTCCAACGACCTCGCAGGCAAAAATGAAGACATATAAGAAACCTTCAAGTGAAAAACAACTTTAAAATGAGCATCTCATACTGTAATGTATCATAGCTTATCATGCCTGAACCAGAATCAACACATTTGGAAAGTACTGGCAACAACCAGTTAAATCATTTGCATAAAACTGTCTTGAATCACAAGTTCTGATATAAATACCTATGATATTAAAGTCAAAATTAAATGAAAAATGCCTTTTTAACCATTTTAGTCATATGTCCAGTCATACTGTGCACCTATTTAACAATACATGCCCAAAAAACAATCTCTTTTTATTCCTATATCAAAATTAAATTGTGTTTTCTTCCTTGGAAACTAAAATATGACGCATGCTTACGTAGGACTAAACCAATAATATACTAACGTCAACCCATCATTCAATATTTACTTTAAGTATTATGATTCATTATGACTCGCGGTTTCACCTCTCTGTCCTGTCACTTTAAATAGGTCACGATACAGAAGTTAGACACTCATAAAATTTTGTTTCCTCTGAACTTTAACACTCAATCAGATGATAACTATCACTCAACTCAACCACTCTTAACTCATTGCTTTCTTTTGATTGTTTCGATTTCTTGTTTATCTCATTTCCAGAAGTGAAAGAAGGTCGTTATCAGCAAAAAACTGTAGACTACCTGTCTATCTCCAAACCTGTTTCAACTCTTCTCACATTCTTGGAAATATTTCCTCTTGTCATCTTTTTTTAAAGTGTGTCCACAGCTTCCTGCGTTTCCTCCTGAATTTATTCTACAGTGGCGAATCTTCATCCTTTCAGTGCTAATTTGAGTTTCACCAAGCTGAAGGTGTACGTAGCGGCAAAGCTGATCGATAGCTTCCCTGAATTTTTGTGTCCACCTTTGTAGTTAGCAACTCTGTGGTGAAGAAAGTTAGCAGCTAAAGAGACGCATGTTTTAGTTGGGTGTTGGTAGAGACCAAACCAGAGCAAAAAGGAGGGTTTATTCACTATTCACTATCATCTAGAGTAACACACTTCCCTTTAAAAACATTATAAGACAGTCATACGTTGGCTGTATATCAGGTTGTTCAGATGTTTTTTCTCTCCCCTCATGGCCAAAAACAAATTAATGCAGCTTTAAGCAAAACTACCTCAATGTAAAAACATTACTTGGATAAATGTATTAGTGGTAAAATATTATAGTATTTAAGCTACTTATTGTGAATGGTCCCTGAACATTTTGAATCCAATTTTCAGGGTTTTTATGATTTGTTGCTGGATTAATTTGTCAGAATGCTGAAACCTCCTCCACCCACACCTCTTCTACATCAGAACTGTGGAGATTCGGGGTTTGTCTATTGTCTATTTTTGTGACTTTCTGAAACTGACAATCTGACGTTCACACCCACTCAAACATGCTGCTCTACAAGCTGAGAAAAAGAAAAAAAAACCTCCTAATCTCCTTTCTATTTTTAAACTACTGTAGATATTGTCAAACCAGCTTTACCATTAAATAACACAAGGCTATTTGTCACTGTTCCTGAGAAGTTGAGATCCTTATACAATAAATGGGTTTCTTCTCATACTAAATTGCAAAACATGCAAATTAATTACAACATGCATTCGATTAGTGCTTTGTAGTAAAAAGAACAATATTTGCCTCTTACATGTAGTGGATAAAAAGTGGAAAATCCCCCAAAGGGAATTTACAATTACATGAAAGAAGACGGAAAAAAGGGGTTTAATTATGGAAAACATGTTTGAACCAACCTGAGACATAATAGTTTTATTTGTTGTATTATAAATGAATGTGTATTATGCTGTTGGCATCATCTTTTTTTTGTAATTTTAATGTATAAATATGTTATATGTATGTATATATTCATAGTTTCTTTTTTAATCTTATTTTGATTTGATTTATTGACTGGTATATTTTTTCTTTTCTTTCTCAATGTAACATTTATTTTGTTATTTATGTGATAGTTTGAAATTTGTGAATAGTGCCATAAAGAAAACTTCCCCTTTATGATTTGCTTCAAGACAACAATAAAAATTTCAATATGAAGTCCCCTAAAATGCCAGTACATGCAGTTCAAAATTGTATTTATTTAGAGTGTTTGAGAAGTGTTAAAAGGAAACTAATGTACTATGTGTTTGTCATCCCAATGCCCTCATTTCACGGTAGCCATCAGGAAGCAACATGTTGACAGAACATCCTGGACAAATTTACAACCTTTATTAGCTTTTTAACTCTGTGTTTTACAACCGATAATTTCCTTTCATCCTGTGTGTAGTGACTGAATCTCCTCTTGAGCTTCCATAAAGTTTATCTTGTCTTATCTCAGGTAATCACGTCAGTCCACAACCTGTCTTCAGGGTGTTTGAGCGAAACAATTTGTCAGCTCTCAAATGTAGATGTACTCTGAATTTAAAATAGCCTTATCAATCCGAGCAGTCATAGAAACACCAACACAGTACGAGACAAAGGGAACCAGAACAGAGGAGATATTTTGTCAGCATTCCCAGATTGGGATTTAAAGCACTGGAACATATAAACCCCTCAAAATGTCACATTCAGTGTCATGGCACAACATACTGCATGAAATCCACTAGGCAGGATTATTGAATTAAGGTAAAAAAAAAAAAAATGCTGAAATGCAGATGTTGACAATAGCTGATGAGGGATTGTTCACTACTTGGTTTTTCCTTCCCAGAACTGCTTCTGCCTACGTGATTTTTTTCCAGCAGAGAGTGTGCACGGCCCGCAGCAAAGACCTACAGCAGAGACAGGACGAGGATGCACCTGCTCTGGTTGAACAGGTCTTCACCATGACAAGCACGTCATGGCCTTTTCCAGCGAGGGGAAGCCCATTGTACAAAATGCTGCTGAACTTGTAAAACACAATCCACATGTCAAGACACACAGTCACATGGCTGCTCTGTGTTGTTGCAATGTTTATTTTTCTCTCCTTGAGTGGAACTTACCGTAAGATCACGAGGTACAGAAAAAGGCCCTGAACAAATATTGTTATTTGATTTTTTTGTCAGGTTCGTCTTTTACAAATAAGCTCCTATGAATGTGTTTCTTTGCATTTTTCTCCAAAAATATGAAAAAAATTGTTTTAATGCAATTTGTTTCACTTTTGAATGTGGAAGTTTTGGCAATGATTCAATCAAAGAATCTGACTCCGAAACAATTACCATTCTGAAGCTTAAGATTTAAGATTAATTTATCATGGCCACATTCATTTTAAAAGGCTTAAATGTTTATTATAAGCATTTCAGACCAACACCAAGTAGATTTTGCTAAATGTGTGCAGTACCACTGCTAAAAAAACAGGAAAAGGTTTGCTGTTTTCATTTGCCTCTGTCCTATCAGATTGAACTTCTTTCACCTCATTAATTTCAAATAGTCTGTGATGTGTCACACCATCATCGTCATTTCCAGTGGAAAATAAAAGTCAGAAGTTGGAATCCTGACATACGGGTTGCTAATAGCTGTCAGTTCATCACAGAAATATGTTGTTTAAAGTTGTAAGTCGACTTACAACAATTTACAATGTAGAGCTGCGTCAATCTGATGCAAGCTTGTCTCCATTTTTCTTTTATTATGATTTATGAATGTAATAAGGTAGCTAGGCAGCTAATGTTTGTGGGAAGATGATGTGCCCATTCTTAATCCTGCTGCCTACAAAGCTTATATTTGTTCATTGGTGGAAACGGGAACAACATAAGACCTGTTTGAATCACTGAACAAATTAGAGATGTCTGCAGCAATTTAGAAGCTGGAGCCAGATTATCTCTGCTGGGGTTTATGGGATATTCTGCCAAATACCAGCACAAACAACCGCTACGATGGGGGCTACCAAAAGTGCTAAGGATGTGACCTTTTTAAATGGTATTCATCCTAAAATAACAGTATTGTAAATTAGCAATAGTGCTGCAAAACATTACCTCTGTCCCTGAGCATGCTCCTCATTTTTTATCTCCTAATTTAACTTCCTGTTTTTGCGTCATCCACTTTTCCTTCCATTCAAGTTTTTCCCGTCAACATGCTTGACAGACGCAGAAAACTGCATCTGGAAGAAAGAAAGAAAGAAAAACTTCCCCTGAAATCCCCGGACGGAAGTTCCTGGAGCATGTTTGACACGAGCAAATAAAAAAGCTATTAGAATTTGGACTTGTGCCAATCATTACATAAATATTTGATTTTAAAAATAATGCACTTTGAAGCTTTAGATACTCTGGGTAATCAGTATAGTGATTATGGGGCGCCACTGAAATGCACTGATTGCTCTTCTTTGCTGAACAAGGCATCATCTGTCTTTCCTGTGGTTTCAGAGGCAGGTGAAGGTGGACACTGGCTACTTTTGAAGTCTCTACTTTCAGTCCTCAATGTGTCTCTGAGTTCGGGGGCCCCCCGCTGCAGCATCTCAAACGCTGCCCAAAGACAAAGCTAGTCTGTGTTTTTGTTTCATGGCCACAAAGATAGATTGCTAATGAGGCTCCAGTCTCTGAGCTCAGATCTAGCTTTGAGACTCATGTCTCGGGTTTCGGCTCACATTGCAAGAAAAAAAGAGAGACTTTATCACTCTGCTCTCATTTATGCAACCCAAGTAAAGCTCAAAGGGATTTTGAAGTCTCTTTTTGGGTGGTTTAGGGTTTCTCAGAATATATTTAAATACATATACTGCATTGGTGTTGAATTTTGATATTTCTCTTGTTCAGTTGCCACATTATTCTGTTAATATTTATTCTTTACAATTTTTAAAACTCATAAAGACATAATCAAAAAAGTGTATTTTATCTAAACTTCCAGTTAAATTATAACATTGTTTACCATTGTATTGGAGTAGAAATGTTTTGGGTGGTAAATATTGATGAGCAGGCTTTAATAGGTTATATTTGTATTTATTATTTGTCTGTATGTATTACTATTAAATCATATTATAATAAACTTTACTATAGAATGTGATATATTCAATCTTGGATGAAATATGTTTGATGATGAATAGGAGGAGAACCTTGTGGTTTGTAACAGAGAACAAAAAACAGAGGATTTAACCTGGATGAGGAAATGTGTCTGTAAATGCAGACAAGGGATGACAAACAGGTTTGCATTGTTGCTTGAACATGTCTCGACCCAGACTTTCTTTGACAGAGTGGTCAGCAAACATTACACAGGCAGGATACAATACTGTGAACACCTGAACAATAAAACACAATCAATACAACAATGCTGCACTAAATAAAAGCTTTATAATGTCTCATTTAGACTGCAAGTGTTGAACTCTGCAGAGCATTCAGTTAACAATTCCCAGGAGTGGTCGGCTTTGCATTGCATATTGTTGTAAAGGTGATCGTGTTATTTTGTCCATATTAAACAGAAAAGCCATAATCAACTTTTCATTTGATTCTCTGTTGTGAGACAGAATGACCCCATGTGTGTTTATACTCTACATGCGTGGGGAAAACTTGCATACAGTTTATGCTTGTATAGTAACCAGTCTGACTATATATATATATATATATATATATAGTTGATTACAGCAAATGTATGTCAAGTGAGTGTGTTGGTGCCACAAAGTCTCTGAAAAACATGCTAAAAGCTATAAAATACATTTTTATCAATCCAATCACGAAAAAAGCAGATTTTAAAAGATGTAAAAGGAGACACATAAAGCTTTTAGTGATTTGCTGTTATTTATAAAGGTTATGATGTTGAATGTCGATGTTAAACGTGATCAATGTTCCAACGCTTGAGGTGCATACATGCAAAAATGCTCCCTGCAAGTCAAAAGCCAGGGCTTCAACCTGCTATGAATGCTTTGTTTGCTAAGCTCGTCATGCATGTCCATGAATAACAATCCATTCTGTGATCTTTGTTGCAGAGGTTTTACAGGTTTCATATTTCAGATTTGATTTTGGTTCAAACATGTTTGGATGTATTTGAAAAGTTGCCAATTCAAGTAAGAATGAGAAAAATATGTGAAACCCTACTACTATTGTTTGTTTAGTAGCCATTGAAATCAGAGCAGACTGGGCTCTCAGGAGGGGGGGGGGGCCTTAAAGAGACAGGAGCAAAACAGCCAGTTTCAGACAGAGGCTGAACTGAGGGGGCTGCATTAAGAGGGGCCAGAGTATTTTTAACTGTAAATATGCATATATTTTTACCAGTAAAGTCCCAGAAAAAAATATGGACCTATAAATGTGCATAATGTGGTGCCTTTGATGTTGACATATCAGTCTGATCAGCTGTTCTTTCAAAAATTCACTGCTGGAATCTCTAAAATGCTGCACAGTAAATCAAATCAATTCAAACATGCTGAGTAATATACAGTGTGTTTGGTGGTATAGCACTGTGGTAAGCTGCAAAAATATTGCCTTATTTTGTGTTTGGTTCAGGCAAAAACGCTAAAATAAAGAAAAATATAAATTCTGTTTTGTTTGTTTTTTTACTTGTGATGAACATGTGTTGGACCACAACTACCATTTCAACCATTTATCATCAGACAAAAAGCATTCATCAGAGCAATTACATTTGGGCGGGGTTTCATTATAAATGAACTCATTCTGGCAGTCAGTGTCAAATAAAGGTGGTGGGAGATCTTTGTGGGTCACTCAGCTGTATGAAGGACAGAGCTAATTACATGTGAAGGATAGAAGATTACTCAGCTTTAACTGGATTGTCACTCTTTTCTAACGAGATAAGATGAATATTTGAAGAGGACCCTTTAGCCAAGCCACAGGCTCACTGAGTGGTCCCGCTATCATGGAGTCAACCTGAAAGCACAATCAGGAATTTGAAATTGCTTTACTGTACCACTCGAGCATAAAACTCCAGCCATCTGACAGATTCATTAATTCATATTAAAATCCTCAAATATGAAGTGAAGCATCTGACGTACAGTTATGTATGTATGCTTTGTCTTATACAGTATTCCCATGGTGCATTGTAAATGGGTTTTTCATGTTACATAGACTTCACTCAGAGCAGAAATCAGACATGCAAGGTTTAACTGAGAGTCAGAAGAGCACGAACAAAAGAGCACTGTGGGAGAGAAAGTGATAAGAGGCTTAACGCTGGCTCAGTGACAGTGAATGCTATGTGCAGTGAATTTACTGCCACATGAGACGGAGTAAAAAAAGAAAAGGGAGGTGACTGTCGTGCAGGGAGTTCTTATTGTATTTTACCCTGCGAATAACCTGATGTGCCAGACGGTTTGTTACACAGACCCACTTTAGAAGTCGTCCATGAAAACCAAACCAAACAAATACTTGGCAGGTGATTGAATGAACCATCTGTCTATAATCATCTTACCTTACGAGGCAGCTGGATTCATGAAACCGACTGTCTTAAGCACCGGTGGTTCGGATACTAGCTCATGACTTGAAGCCTGACGAGATGGATTCTCGTGTGATCTCATCTCGTGAATCTAGGAGCCTCACAGGAGTAACCCTGCGTAGCATCAATTATCAAACATCAGCGTTCCAGAGCAATTTTATCTATCTAAATGTTCAACAAGGTACTTTGTTTTCTATAGGATGAAGGGTACTTTATTAATTAAATAATCAAATGAATGTGGCTTGATTTCTTTTTAATAATAAGGCATAGATGTCTCCTGATTGTTTTTTACGGTCTGATGGTATTCTTTTCAGAGCTCTAATAAATAAAAACTTGAGAAATGGTGTGCGCTGTAACAACTTTTGAACATTGGCTACATTAGTTTAAAGTGTATCGCTGTCATGTTTTTAAAGCAAAGAGTTGTAGTGTGTTGCAATGGAGATTGATTAAGACCATGAATGTAGGTTATCTCGGCTTCAAAGATCAAGGTTATCTACATACAATATACGCTGATTGTCTATACAGAATTTGCCAACCTAGCTAGTTGGTGCTAGTATTAATTGAAAGTTAGCTTTAGCAGAATTAAACTGCCCTCCAATCTATGACTATATGTGCACAAGAAAGTTTTCTAAGACCTCTGATATTTCTTAGAAATGTTTTAATTACTTTTGACAAACAAAATAGAGCTCAAACTACAAAATGCCATCAGGATGAATGACCAATAATGTATACTAACTCTGAAACATGTATTTCCCCCTGGAGGCTGATGCATCTGCTGTTTGTAACGCAGCCACGTTATAACTCAAGTGTTAGCTAAGTGGACTAAATTAAACTGGTTTACGCCACACAAACTAACTTTTATGTAGAGATTAGTTGTCACGTATTTACACCCAGAATATGCCAGGTGCAGCGAAATGACAAAACTAACTAAACTAATATACTGTATAACCCCTTTGGCCGACACATCTGACCTGATACTTGATCCAAATGCTTTTTAATGATGCTGTCAACTGAGAAATGTTTTAATTACTTTTGACAAACAAAACAGAGCTCGAACTACAAAATGCCATCAGGCTGAATGACCGATAACTTGTCTTCTAACTCTGAAACATGTATTTCCCCAAGTATACACTTAAATAAAGCAGTTAAACCTATATTTACAAAGGATTGGCAGTAAAGATACTATTGCACCCTTAAAACTATTATTGTTCATCGACTTCCTGTTTTTCTTTTAATGGTGCCTCCAGACTCGGTATATTACTAGTTTGAAAATAGCTCGTATTTACTAAGAATTTAGGAAGGACAATACGCACAAACTCAGTCATGGATTTACGAGTAGTGGGATCAACCCAGTCTTGGTTTAGAAAAGTCCTGTTACTGTGGGTACCATATGTGCTGGGTAAGTCTGACTTTAATTTTATTTTGATTTATGGCTCTGAGGGCAAGAGGACACAACACAGCCCCACCCGTGCACCCCCTTTTCCCCTCCCCCTCACCAAGAAGGTTTTACAACTTGAAGAGTTGGGAGTCTGGTTCTCATAGAAAACCTGCATCAATTGTTCCGCTTCACCCCCGACCCGATACAGCAGCATGGTAGAGTTGATAAGATTTCTGATGGACTCAAGTCTTTACTTTTTGCTGTATTTTTTTAAGATAATGACTTAATCTTGGTCACAAATCTCACACCCTGCAGTCGACAAAACAAGTAACCTATCCACCATGCATCCCAGAGATGGTGAACAGATAAAGAGCATGCCTGTTTGTTGACGACTGTGAAACCTGGACCCTGTAAAACCCAATCAATCCTCTCTTATCTGTAACTTCTGCTCAGCTTTGGGGCAGGCAGTCCTCGAGTGTACCACATTTCAAAATATCTGAGATCAGAGTAACCAGGCCTAAAACTTCAGCTTTATAAAGCTACAGGCTCCTGCGGTGAAGGGCCAGCTCTGATTGCCATGGAAATCAGGGCAGATTGAGATGTTCTGGCTGGTAATTCGGGAGTGTTAATCATTCAGGAACATCAATATAACAACCCCCCGCCTCTTCCACATCCCTGCTAAAAAAGGCCCAGTTCATTATTCAGCCTTGCCATTCTTTGCAGTTAATGAACTCCTAGAAGAGACTCCTCATGTCGTGGTTGTTTAAATACCTCCGTCAGTGTTATTGCCAATATCAGGGGAATCATGCTGTTTATACCAAGAGGAGGTCAGCAGCAGCTAGCTTCATTACACGAGGAGAGAGGACAAACAACACACTAGTTGAGTCACCAACCTCCCTCATTTAGAGGTGGAATAAAATGGTGTCATTTAGGTTTAACTGCAGATTAGATTATGGTCCAATGTGATTCCAATAAGGACAATTTGATTTTGAGGTAATGTCTAGTGTGTGTTCTTATCAGCAGCTATATTTGGCGTCCCAAAAGGTTTCTCTGAGGAGAGGACAAGAAATCATATCACCACACAGACTAAATGCTGAAGCTGGTTGGATAATGAGTTCAGACCACAGAAAGTTCTTACTTAAGAGATTTGTTGTTAAAATGACAACGAACAGATGTAAAAGTGTGTTTAGACAGAAATTGAAGCAAATTTTCGCACCATTTGTGCAAATTTGACCACTGGACCATTTGAGTTTATTTACCAATGTAACAACTGTACTTTAAGATAACTATCAAGTGACGCACCAACCGTGTCTTTGGGAGTACGCCTGTATATTTGTGTTTAGTTCAGCATCTGACTAAAGTCACCAGACTCCAGTTCTTTCTTTTATTTCCCTCCAGCCTCCTCCTTTCTCCTCTCATCTCTGTACATTTATGAACCAGATTCTTAAAGCTCCAGGATATATGTGTTTTTCGCTCAAGTTGTCTGAACACAGAATAACTGTGACTAAAATTAAATTGCTAATACCAATTTAGATGCGGATAGATATGCTCAACAAATCTGAGCTGACACTTGAACAAAGTACTGATGTGAAATTAAGAAGATCTTAACAAAATAACATCTTCAAATTACAATAACTTTTGGTAATATGACAAAAGAACCAAGTGATGTAGGATATTTTCCTACTGCAAGTACCACCAACAATGAAACACTCTCATATGTATAAAAACAAAGTGATACTTACCCTTATAAAGGGATTTGAAAAGTTTTAATGATGCAACGAGATTTAGTAAATCACAGTTTGAAACTAACCAGGTCTTATTAAGAACAAGTATTTATGACAAACTTTGCATGAACTTGATGTATTTAAGAACAGCTGGTGCAACCCAATCCTGGAGCATCAAAGTGACTCAGCAAGCTGCAATGCTGATGTTTTACGCTTATAAAACATACATTTAAATCCCACTCATGACCTTGGCGGCTTATCATCCCTCTCCCCCTCCTGTCTGTACGCTATCTCATCACGAAGACATGCAGTTAAAATATCTTGAAGAGAAGACATGTATATTAACTCCGTGCGAACCCACGGAAAGGCTTCTTTCTTTGGTTTGGGAATTAATTTCAGGGCTGACACTGCAAGGAGGCGTTTAGGTGAATCACAGACAGTATCTGATTTGAATTTCAATTATCACACAGAGGGAAGAGTGTCTAGACAAAACAACTGCCCTGCGTCTTCACTGACAAAAAGGCTCCTGACAAGTGTATAAACCTGCAAAAGATGCAGTAAATCATTTAGGATGCAAACACAACAGACATCTTAACTCTTGAGTCTTTAAAACTGTGACATCTGTCCCCTCGAAACCATGTCTGATTAAGTCCATGTTGTGAATGTGGTTGCTTTAAGAGATGGGAAGTTACTCTGTACAGTTACTTGAAGCACTGTGTTTGAGTATAAATTTATGAGTATATTTCCATTTATTAGACTTAGACCTTTAATCTTTACTTTATTGCTTTTTCTATTTATCTACTAGCTGTAGTTTTATGGTGGTAGCAAGTTGGTTAATGTTTTACATTTTTCTTTTGTTATTCTCTTCTTGCTTTGATTTGTTTTCTTCCATCTCTTTCCTTATTCTTTAATTCTTTGCTCTGACTCATCATCTATTATGAAAACATAAAAAATTTTTTTAAAAACCCCCAAAACAAATTAATCTATAAACTGTAACTTCTTGAAGTGGAGTATTTTTGTGGTATTACTTTTACTAAAAGGTTTGAATAGCTCAACTACTTCTCGGTTTTAGATGGGTGTTGTATTTGTCTTTCTTGCAATTTGTGCTGAACATATTGCTGCAAATTGTGGTTTTATATTCCTTTTTAGGCTCTGAATCTGTGATCCTAAATCTTTTAACTATGTTTGGACCTCTCATCGCAGTGGAATGCTGAAACTGTACCCAACAACGAGTCTGCTACTCGCCATGAATCTCCCCATCAGCCAGTGTGTGAACATAAAGCTTTGGACACCACAGCCTAAACCCACCGTAATCCCTCATGCCCAAACAAGACCAAAGACAGATTTCACAGGCTTGTGCTTCACAATACCCAGACTGGAGGGGACACAGCTCTTTGTGGACTCGTTTTGGGTCTGGACATGGGTGCGTTATGGATGTTGAGTGTGGGTGTAACTGTGTAGCACAGGGTTCAAGGTCAAAATGGTGGAGAAAATGAAAAAGTAATTTGCCGTCATCTTGTGCACGCACCCCAGGCACACACATTTCCTCCGTTCTCCTTCCAGCTGCCCACAGTCATGCTCTCTCAGACGGACGCTGAGAGGTGAAAGAGCAATCATCACCTCGACAATGAAGCTTTCACACAGGCTGAACCGAGGAATGCCATCACATAAGCACTGTCAACCACCCATGACAAAAGTCACTGCTGCAGCAAATGAGTAACATCCAATCGTTTGGATCTGTTCTAAAAACGACATTTAGCTGTTCTATCGTCTAAATAACAAATCATTTTAGATTTGTTTCAAGATTAAAGGTTAGAGTTGATCAGATTTTTGTTACAGGCTGTTATCTGGGAGAGCTTACATAGCAAAAAGCTTTATTTACTTCACAATAGCCCCACAGACATTGTCACTGTCATTCAAGCAGATTGGATAATGTATAATACACTAATATCACATCATCCTGCAAAATGAAATTGTTTCTTTTTCTTCTTTTTTTAAATTTTATTGCCTGCGTTGTCTACTTTGTCAACAACAATGAAGCATGACTGTATAAGAATATTGCTGATTTGTCCCCTCACATTTATTCAAAAAACAATTTTGGGGCACAGTTTACATAACATTTGATGTATTCAAATTTGAAAACTAACAGTAAAAACCAAGCTAAAGCATTAATCTAATAAAACCCATTTTAGAAGGGGTTAATGTTGATGTTTGGCTGACCCAGCTGCCTACATTTCAGTCTTCATTTTGATACGTTAAGTGAATTTTTTGTGCTGACTTTACAAGGACAGTAAAACATGTATGCAGATGAAACTCTACTCTTCACTACAGTCCTGTCTTTCTCCTAACACCGCATCCTGACATAAAGTGAGCGAGCGAACCGGCGACAAAATCTCACGCGAAATACCCTGATATGCAGCGTGACGATTTTATCGCAAGTATATTCCAAACCAATCAA
The DNA here is from genome assembly GCF_963691925.1 of Scomber scombrus. Lineage (NCBI taxonomy): Eukaryota > Metazoa > Chordata > Actinopteri > Scombriformes > Scombridae > Scomber > Scomber scombrus. The sequence goes on along the minus strand of NC_084976.1, from coordinate 23,533,565 downwards.
ATTATTGAGGGCCGTAAACAAATTTCTGGCGCTATTTTTTAGATTCCTGACATTTCCTGGTTGCCGTTTTTGACATTTTGGACACATGATGAGTGAGTAAATTTCTTAATTTCAATGTTTACAGTACTTACTTGAAACACCCAGCTCTCGGGTGATTGCCGACCATGCAGCCTCCTTCCGATTCAGATCTTTGTGGTGCGGGTGTCTAGGTACATAAATCATGGGGTTTTGCTCAACTAATAAAATAAATGTTTCCTCGTTCATGCTTGCTGTTCTCCCGGTTCTCTCTCTGCTAGCTAGCTTGTCAACAGGAAGCAGCGTGTACATTTCAACCAATAAGAAGTGTTTAGGGGCGGGACACGGCCACGAAATTTCGTCCAGATAGAGACAGATCAAGCGATCTTTTGAGGGGTGGGCGTCATCGCTGGACAGGGCGATGTCGCTCACGGCATGTCAGGAAAGACTGATTGAAAACTCATGCATTTTAACCTTTTTCTCGCTTGCTCACGTCGCTGTATGTCAGGATGCGGTGTAAGTTACAGCTGACTTGAAGCAAAATAGTTAGTTTTCTAATAGTTAACCAAAACCGCTATCTTTCCCTAAGTTTAACCAAGTCTAACAACACATTGGATGCAAGACCTGAACCCCAGTCACTGGTGTCAAAGCTCTACTCTACTCTACCTGTGACTTCTGTGCAAGATATCACCTAATTTTGCCAGTTAAGGAGTATAATTGAAACAAATTTAAATGTACAAAATGTTTTCTAATCACTTCTGAAGGCAAAAGTGGCCTCTGAATACCCACACTGGAAACTATGCTATCACAGAGACTCAACACCTCCACTGTGAAAAGATGTATGCTTAACTGATTGCCAGATTGGAGAAAGGTATGGAGGGAGGGAGTTTAAGATGCTGCTCTGCAATCTAATATGCTGTTTTTTTGTTTTTTACCAAACATAAGTTATGTTTCCCGTAAAATGTATTTGGCAACACAGATTAATATTTAAAAGTATTTTACAGGAGATGAGGTTAGTCAGTCTAAAGTTTATACTCTACCATTTCTCATTTTCAGGAAAGGTTATGCAATCTGCAAATGGTTTACTGGAATCACATTATCCTCCTCCAAAAAATATATCTCAACTGATTAAACATCTTAAGCAAGTGTATTCAGGTAATAAAACATAACCTCTGCCACATTTTGCCACAGCACTCTCTGTCTGTCTCCATGGATCCTGAGGATTAATGAAACCAGGCTCGTCTCTGCTCCAAAGAAAACAGGAGTACACTTCTAGCTCCTCAAGCAGCCCCCACCCCCGCCCCCCTCCCCTTGCAGGTGGCCCCGTTCGCTACTTTGAGCGAGGCTGCAGGGCTGCAGGGAGGAATTCACATGTAAATAGGCCATTCGCTCTCAATAGATTCAGGGAAGAAAAATGAATCCCGTCATGATATCCTTGCATAATAAGCAGGCTAGGAGTATGCATATATTGCAATGTCCCCTTTTAAGTACACAACGGGGTAAATCTCAAAACTCAGCAGAATAAGAGGAGCCTCTGGAGACGGGTTTAAGGGAAAGTGCAGTCGTGCAGTTTGACACAAACATTAATGTGTCATGGCCATGCAGAACGAGAGCCTTGTGGTATGCACTTATAATTTTATCTACTTAGTCCACCAGCAGCGTGTTGCTTTACACCAAAATGTGCCTAAATGAAGACTTCAGATTTCGGGCCTCTTTGTAAACCTTTTGTTTAGGTGTGAGTATATATATTCTCTAGAGGCTGAGCGAATGTTAACAGTGTACCCAGTGTAGGTTCAAGGGGGAAATTATACTGCTTAAAAAAGGCATTTACCCATTGTTTCACACACACCCACACATATGTATGCTATGCACTCACATTTAGCTCTCATATATTTTCACCTTATTTCCCAGCTACAATCATTTAAATTGAACCATATATCATATCACAGAGAGCCAAAGTCCCAATCTTTAACCAGGTGAACGTTGGGGTTTAACTGAGGATCAATGATATGGTTGTTTGTTTTTCCATATTTGATCAACCACAGCAATGGTTACTCAACGGCTAAGCTTTGTTATATGCATGTATGTTTAATCTTGAAACTAACGGATTATTTTCCACCATATATGACAAGTTGTTGTTGTTGAACACTAACAAAGTAATTATTCTGCAGAAAAACTGATAAAAGATGGCCCTCAGGGATACACATACTAGCTAAGGCAAGTGGAAAGTGAGGTGGGAAAAGTTATTTTGGACATTTGGGCTTCATAATTTACAAATCTCTTCATTTTCTGCATATGTTTGAAGCATTTTCAAGATTTGGATGGCCATGTTTTATACTGGAGATTCCCTGTTGAATCTTTAGTATAAAACATGTTATTAAATATCAAGGGTTCCTTTGACAAAGTGTCAAAGGTACAAGCCTTTGCACACAAGAGCTTAATAATATGAGACAATAACAGCTCCCAGGAAAGATTTCAGTCAGAAACATCCAATCACAGAACTTAAACATCTTTTTCTTGTGTCACTAAATCCAATTAGAAGCTAAAGATTACAGAATTTGGGCCAATGATACTTGAATACAGAAACTATGGTACTGTTTTATTTTCTTTGCAAGGATTTCTGACTGGCTTCTTCTCCATAGCAACAGAAACTGAGGCTCATGGGTACTGTAGTATTTACAGCCACATCAAACTGACAGATAAAAACGTGACTTCTCAGACACGAACATGAAATAATTATAAACAGATGGCCATAACATGAACCTAAATCTCAAACTCTTCAAGTTATCCTTGAGGCTTTTTGATAATTGGTGTTCTTCTATTGAGCGTGTTTTAAGGGTGTGTCGATGTCGAGGAACATTAGAGGATGTTATTACATTTTTAAAAAGTGACATGAGAATTTACGGTGGGGTGAAATACCTCTGTAATCAACAGTCCTCCCACTTTTCAGCTCCTATACAGTATGTACAAGATGAAATATCACAGGTTTACACGTGTTCTCATCAAAGACGTACACACACACACAGTAGAACATTTTGTACAGTTTTCAGCTGTAAGCCGCCCAACCTGGAAAATAGCTGCCAAACGCGGTTGTGCCTGAGGCGTCTCTCAGCAAGAACAGCTGAGAACGCTCCAGTACAGTACAAAAGCAATAATGGGTGGGATCCCTGTATGGATGAGTTACTCCAAACAAGACAAGCTCAGGGAAAACTCTGCAGTGCTGCTTTTATTTAACATTGGTCGTAGCATTTCTGTGCCAAGCACACCATCTGAGGTTAATGGGTTAATGGATGGCCTCTGGACAAGAGGTTTATTCACCCTAATCCACCTTTCACCAAGGACTTTACAAGAACAAGAAAGGATAAAGGCTGAGATTAAGGGACAGAGAGGAAACGGACATGTGAACAAGAAAAGTAATTATGGTGGTTGTAGTCATATGTTTTATATGACATATTAAAAATGAGTCAGCAAAAATGAAGCACAGGAATGGGGAAAAAAAGCTTCATGATTTACAAAGCCAATAACTACACTTAATCCCCTGGTGAGTGCTTAAGCAGATCAAAGGAAATGACCTGAGGTGCATACAGCGAGGGAAAGCAGGACAGACATATGAATTGATTTACACACACACACACAAACACACTGGAAACTGCTGTGGCCTGCAAAGCACAGGAAGGAGAATGAGGAAAAGTGTGAATATGACCTTGTCCTTTGAGTTTCCTGTCTTGATAAACACGTTGTGAAGAGGCACCTGGGCTACTCAACACACAAAAACATCATTCATCAACATTTGACAAAAATGGGGCATTCATGTAATGGCAACGCTTTGGGTTCAAATCCAACCAGGACCTTTGTCTCATGCATCCCTCCTCACCCTCCAGCCATAATTCCTGTTGCACTCTGCTTGATCTATCTGATAGAAGTTGTAACAAAGCTACATATCAATCAGGAAGTACTCCATTGATTTGTGCTGTAACCCTAAAGTCAAACAAATTTGTGAAATCTAGTGCAAAGGATTGGGTTTTTCATTATCAAATCTATTTTTAAATGCACTCCCCTCTGAGATACAGCACTAAAACCCCACATCAAGGTCATAATTATCACATTTAAACTGGAACAGATATTTATATGGTCAGGATGTTTGGTGATTCAGCCACTGAGCGGTGCAAACTACCAATCTGCATCACACAGTTATTTTAGAAAGCCAGCTGCTGCCTCACTGGCCTGCTGGGCTTTCAGTCATTAATTGTGAGAACAAATGGCATTAATACACTGGGCTGCATATCCGTCAAACTCAGTCCAAAAATACTCAGCAATGCTCATGGCTTCAGTCTCAGCCCTGTTGTACTGGGTTTGGCCTCAAGACTGTCTTGACAACATTTTCAAGCCCTAAGGACGACCTGTCTGTGCTGTGATGCATCACTGCATTTTTTTAACCCTTTGAAAAGCAGCAGCCAATAGTCGAAAGACATGCACATTGCGTTTTTTTCCACTGTGGATAGCTCTGGAATGTTGTTTAGATGTTAGTATTATGTTTCACAGATCTGCACCAACTTTGCTTTTGATGTGTATAGATTGACAGCACCTGTGTCTAATTAGTTAATAGGAAGACATGCAAACACTGCCGCACAGCATAGTATTTGATGTGAAACATAGCCGACATGTATTGCAGGTATGTCAAAGTTCACCTTAACAGGCAATACAGGTCTCTAAATCTGCACACAATCATCTAAATGGACCTTGACGCTTTGGGGCGTGTTCCTGAGTCAACACAATTATTGTGCAAGATGCTTAAAATGAAACCAAGGGAGGTTCTTCAAAGTGATAATTAGAGGTTAACATGACTGAGCATGTGTTTAGATTTTTGGAAACCCCTTGCACAACATTCACACGTGGTCGTACAACTAGTCCTGTACTGGAAGAGCCTGTGGTCCAATCATTACTCTCAGAGTCAAACAAGCCTCTTGACTCCCACACAAATGAACTGAAGTTTACAATCCCAACATCTGCTTTGTAAATACAAGCTCTTGAATAACAAAGTGGACAGAATAATAGCCTTCATATCATCGCCAACATTGGTCTAAATATGTTTTATTTAGCAAAACATGATGTATAATCTGTCTAATGACAATGTATTCTGTAAAATCAAACACAATATGCTGTATTTTAAAAACTGTAAACTCAATAAAAAGTGATAATCTAAAGTGCTTTTGAAAAATAAACTTGATATATAAGACAGCAACCAAATCAATAATAAAAGTAATGCAATTATGCACAATAATACTTTTCTTTCACAGAGAAAGTCCAGTGTAAAAAAAATAAGAAGTTATAACAACATATAAAAACTGTAAAATAAAACTGATGTTACTGACATTTCATTGCTCCTCTGGTGAAATGATATCCATTCATTTACCAAACTAACCCTTCATCTAGTCAATGTCTTTTCTTAAATAATTTTTGGTAATAATGTTTGGAACAGCCATAACCCATTAATGAATCATACAGCATCCTATAAGCAACTTCTATCACCCTTCCAGACCCCAAACCTTCAGCGCTTTTTGAACCATATAAACTCTTCATATCAACACATGTCTGAAACTTTCTCATCTTCATACTGTATTCCTTTACGTGTCACTTCCTGTTCAACGGCATCCTCACAAGACCAAGACTGGGAATCCTTAAGCTCAATTTTGGACTGATACAACTCAGCATGTTGAATCTACACCTGCAGTGGATGCTTGTATACACTCAAAAGAAACATCCTCTGTTTCCTTCACATATTTAAAAAACAGCAGACAAGTCTTTCTCGTAAAGTTCATCTCTTTTTCCTCTGCTGCCGAAGCACCTTTCTCCGTTTCAGGATCAAGTCGTGGAGTCTTTCCAGGCCTTCCTTGAGCCCGTCTCCTATGATGGCGCATGCTGGCTGCAGGTGCCATGGTGTTGCAGGGCCCAGTTCTTTCAGAGCCAGCAACTTCTCAATTTCAGCCAGTCCAAGAGAGTGTCTCAAGTCCTGTTTGTTAGCCACCACCAGGAGGGGCACGCCTTGGTTTTCAGAGGTCTTGGCGATTTTATGGAGCTCTGTCTTTGCCTCCTCCATGCGCTCTGCATCCACAGAGTCCACCACGAATATGATGCCGTCCGTGCATCTCGTGTATGACTTCCACAGAGGGCGTAGCTTCTCCTGACCACCAACGTCCCAGAAGTGGAACGTCACAGTCCGATGGCCACCCAGGGACACTTTGACCTTCTCTGCATTGAAACCTTTGGTGGGCACCGTGTTCACAAACTCATTGAACTGCAGACGGTACAAGACAGTGGTCTTCCCTGCAGAGTCCAACCCGAGGATGGCGATGTGAAAAGACTGGAAGAACGGGATGCTTGACAGCATGCTAGGTTGTTCCGACAATCCATTCCCCATCTTTCCTCATGGGGAAGGATTGGTGATTTGGGAGATTCGATCCACCTGTCCAACAATAATCCTCAGAGTTGCTTATATTCCAAAATGACTGCAGCAATTACCTGAAAGCATATTGCACGTTATTAAAGTTGAAACATAGGTTTCCATAGACAGTAGCACTTAAAAGCTGCACTAATCAATAGTTTTATATTAAGAGTGGAGCAAATGATGATAGGTAATGAGCAAAATATCATTTGTACTGATGAACCCACTGAGAATTAAAACCCCACTGTTGTTGACCTCAGCTCTTTTAGCTTATAGTTTAGTTTTCTAGCCTGCAAACTACATAACTCAACAACCTTGTCTGGGACAAGGCTGGTTGTCTGGGAGGCTGCTGTTTTCAGCAAAAACACTTTGTAAAACCTTCTGAACACTGGCTGCCCAGCACCATATGGCAGACAAAATTAGTGACGAGTCCATGAACATTGTGAAGAATGTAGCGGGCTAAAGAGACAGACATTTTTCTCAGGAGTGATTGGACACCAACACAGAGTAAAATGAGAATGACTACTAGACTTGTGGTTGTCACACTAACAGAAACATAACTCAAAATTCATGCTTAAGTTGCTCCATATCAACTAGAAAAGGTGACTATTTGCTAACATGTTCTACATGACAACTTGACAAGGTTATATAATATGTATGATGTTATGTTTTTACCCACATGGCCTAAAAAAGGGTCATTAGCTTTGGTGAGGCCATATGTACAGCAGAAATACATGCAAATTACCTTGTGAGCAGTACAAATAGCATTTATTACATTAGCCAACAGAACAAATAGAATATTTTTGACTTATTTTGCTGATATAAAAGTGTGATGACATTACCCTAGTCAATTACACATTGGCTAGGGATGACTGCTAGTGTTGAAATTAATGGCTGTCCATAAAGACACATAAAAGGGTATTTATTTTTCCTATCACTTAGTCAAACTACATGTTTGTGCATCAGTTACTATATAAAACAGCTGTTATGATTTATAAGATTTTTGACCTGCATGTTGTATTCATTCTGATATCTCAAAGTCAAAATTATACTGATTTATTACCCTGCTTGAACAGAGCAAAAACGCTACCAAAGGTGCCATGACAGAAATATACTTGATAAGGAGTTCACAGCTACTAAAATGTACTACATAGGAATGAATGCCACCTTGTTACAATAAATTGAATCCATGGTATCACTGTTACATTCCTATGGGGATAAACTATGGTAGTATCCTTGTTAATGGTATTACATGCTAAATAATTACATGACTATAATTACTCAGTGATTTATGTGGATAGCTTTCTCAGGTGGATGTTGCACTAAAATTACAGAGGGCTGACACCTTGAATAAAACAAGTATTTACATGGCAGGTGAACACACACATGCACATTTAGACACACACACAGCTCAGTTACCTACCAGTCTGTAGCCACAAAATTAAACCTGCACTGAACAGAAACACGATTCCTCCAGCCTCTAACAACCTTTAGATATTTAAGCCCTGCTGTATTTCCACCTGAGAGACTGAAAAACCCTCGCTAGACACGGTCAAACACTCCCAGTCTGTCGTCGGCGCCCTGTGTGGATCCACCGCTCATGACACTGCTGCTGTGTGTGTGTGTTTGTGCCAGCTCTGGATCAACGCCCACACGGACAATGCGGGATCATGTGATTGGTTCGAACGCTTCCCTCTCTGTCAGCTGATTGGCTAAGACAGCTGTCAGTCACGAGTCTAGCCCGGGAACCAAGGACACCTGTTGCTCAGTCGTGTCTGTCACACCATTTTACGTTTTTTCGTTATTTTCTCACGTCAACATTTCGGTGCTGTTGAGCTGCAGACAGGTTGTAGCCAGCGTGTGTAAACTCAGTGTTATTGCTAATGGAAACTGAGGAGGCTAGTTAATTCCCACGAGAGAAAAAATGAATGAATGAACGAAGTTTAAACTCCCATTTTTGACAACGTTCATGACAAATTGTGTGCTTGCATGAACATGCAGATATATATGGAAGCCCATTTCCGCCAATGTGATAGGAAAATGAATCATGTAAGTCAATATAATGAAAAACTTTCTCTAAATACTGACTAATTTTCTCAAAATAATGACTTATCACCTCAAAATAATGATTTTAACTCAAAATAATAAGATACTATCTCAAAATAATGACTTAGTAACTCTAAATAATGAGATATCCTCTCAAAATAATAACTTAGTAACTCAAAATGAGATACTCTCAAAATACTGGCTAATAGAAACTCAATAAAATGAGAAACCTTCTCAAAATAATGACTTAGTATCTCAAAAATATTGACATACGAATAAGTCACAAGATAAGTAATTATTTTTTAAATGCTTTCTCTTTATTTTGAGAACGTTTTTCATTATAATGACTATTATAGTCATTATAATGAAAAACGTTATTGTAAAGTATATATGTATAGTCAGACTATACAGAGAAGGCGTCTATGGGAGAAAGTATAAACCTGAGGTGCCTGAATCCCTGGCGTTGTTTTGTAGTCCATTCGCGTTGTTTTTGTAGTCCTTTACTGAACCGTATAAACACATAGTCAGATAGTAGCCTGATAGTAAACTGTGGAGCTGTTTGCTCCACAGTTTGGACATTTGTAATCGCTTAAAAGTCAAATTAAAACTTACCGTAGATGCAAGCTCGACGAGTCAGCCCGTTTTCCCTTTTCTGTCCGTGTGTGTGTGTACGTGTGTGTGTGTGTACGTCCTGCAGAAAACAGCACCGCCCCTCATTCATTCGCGTGTTTTTGTTTAAAATGATTGGTCAGAGGGAAAAAAAAGCACCACAGCCCCTCTGCAGCCCACCATGCATGAAGTATAACAAACAGTGACCGCCTTACATAACCTGCCTTTGATTTAGGTCATATGTAGTGGGTTTTCACTTGTTTATTTTTCACACAGATATACTGTACTATATAACACACAAAACATAGAGTTTAAATCAGCCACAACAATAAACAACCATGTATCATATAAACGATAGTTATTATGTCCATTCTGTTAGGTATTTAACTATAAGGGTTTTTTGTTAGATTTTTTTTTTAATTTAAAAGGGCTGCTACTAAAGATGACTTAATATCCATTTTATTTATTTATTAACATTTTTTAATATATCTAATTAATTGATTTGTTGGTTTATAAAATGTCAGAAAGTGGTGAAACATGTCGATCACTCTTTACTTAAAGCCCAATGTAAATGTATTTTTTTTGTCCTGACTATCAGTCCACAACCCAAAGATATTTATTGTCATTGACTAAGAAAATACATTATTGATGCTGAGAAAGGAAATTTGTATATTACACCACTTCAGGAAACAAGGAAAATAGACAAGAAAGTAAGTAAACATGTAAATGATTATCAAAACAGCTGGCGATTAATTTAATAATTGACAACTAACCAATTAATCAACTAAGCAGCTCCACAGCTATTATTTGAGGTATTCAACTATTTATCCATTCATTCATACAGTTAGTTTATTACATACAAATATCCAACTAATATGTCGTAATATGATACTGTAGTCTAAATTTAAAGTCATATAGTTCCCTTTATAAAAATCAAAACTACAGAAACAAGATAAAATCAAAACAGTGATGTAATTAGTATTTTTTGCTGAGAATGGTTAAACTTTTGGCAGACTTATGATTCATATGTTTAATTTGTTTGTTGATTTGTTTTCCTTCTTGTTGATGTTTTGTTTCAGGCTGTGTACATTTTTTTCCTGATTGGCACAAGACTTTTACACAGTACTGTAAAGAAGAATAACACAAGCAAATAACATATTTATTATCCCTGCTGCAATAAACATTTCACATGAGATGGAAGATTTTATTGCTTTATGAAAAGGATCACAGGGTATTAAAATAAGAAAAACATACAGCAGCCTTTGGGGTCATGCGGTTTAATGCAGCGACTGATATTCTTTTGAATTTATATTTAGTGTGTGAGTTATGCACAGAGTCACAGATGGTCATTTAAAGCAGCTATTTCAGATATGCTGCGAACATGTGCAGGCTTCATGTGTTTATATTTCTTGGGTTACTGAATGAGCAGCTGTCAGTGGACCAGTGAGGCTTCTCAAAGCGGTTCATGACACCACAGTCACTGCATGTCTTCTGCCATCATCTTCAAGCTAAAATAATCTCTAATGATGCAATTTTTTCATTTTTTGTGCTTGCAGCTGTGTTACCACCAGGCGGGGAGTTCCGGTCCTCTGAAATGAGGCCAACGCGGAAGTAACTTAAAACTGCATTCTATCAAAACGCCACCAGGGGGCGACCGTTTTGGTGTCAAAAGTCTCTATACAAGTCAATGGAGAATTCACCACTGATGGGCAGTAACGCGTTAGAAGTAACGCGTCTGATTACTTTTTTCAAGTAACGAGTAAAGTAAGGGATTACAATTGCAAAAACAGTAATTACATTACTGTTATGTTCCCGCAAGCAGGCTGCGTTACTGAACCGTGATTTTGTTTGTGAGACTGTCTCATGACAATCAGTATGAGCGGGGCGACGTCAGTGGTAAACGACACGTGTGTAGATCAACAACAGATAACATGAAGTGCGGGAGAGAGCAGGACCATGCAGCATTTAATGCTTGGAAGTACCAACATTACTTTGAGTTTGACTCAGTAAAAAGTGACAAAAACATTAGCGTCCGCTGTACACTCTGCGTGGGAAGAAAACTTTTATCTACAGCGAAAAATTCCACCTCAAATCTGAGCAAGCACCTAGCAAGCCGGCACAGGAATGTGAAACTCATTGAGAAACCCCCGGATCCCCCCACTGACATGACCGATGCGGCTACCACATCCAATTCCACCGGGCAAACCTCAGACGGCCCCTCTCCTGCTAAACAGGTGAAAATAGACTTAAGAGCGACAGGACTTAGTGCCGCTGAACTGAAGAAGCTCGTCGCTGGCTATATTGTCGAGGACATGTTGCCCATTTCCACTGTAGACTCTGAATCATTCCGACGCATCGTAGAAAAATTACCGACCGACTGTTAAAATATGCAAATGTTAATAATTCAGAATACAGTCAGGAGAGACTTTGATTTTAATTATTTTATTGCTGTATTTTATTTACATCTATTCAAATGAAGGCGTATAAACACAAAAAATAATTTTATTTTATATGCAAATAGAAATAGAAAAATAGAAAAATATAAGTTAACAGAAGAAAGACTTGCTTTATTTTATTTGAATATGGTGGAATGTGCAGAAAATAGGTTTAAATGTTCAACAATTTTCTTCAAGTCAGAGACTGTTGCATTTAATTTAATTTGTGCTTGATGCAATGTGCATAAAGTTAAAAGATTGAAACTAATAAAACAAGTTTTGAAAAAGAGACTGTTTCATTTGATTCAATTGTATATGATGGAATATGCAGAAAGAATAGAATTAGGCTGAAAGGTCTATTGCTTTATAGCATATTCAGGTTGTGCATCATGTTTTTGAAAAGTAACTAAGTAAAGTAATTATTAAAGTAACTAATTACTTTTGAAAATAAGTAATCAGTAAAGTAACTGGATTACTTTCTTGAAGAAGTAATCAGTAACTAATTACGTTTTCCAAGTAACTTGACCAACACTGGAATTCACCAACTTTTCACTTGATTTCTAACCTTAGTAAACGTTTTCAAAATGTGTTTATGGTCTCATTCGCTAGTTTAAAGCTTTCTTCAATGCAGTATGATGTTCATTTGTGAAATTTTGGCCTCCCTGATTTTATATTTGAGGATAAAGCAGGGTATGCATTAGGGCGTGACTACGTCGTGATTGATTCTCCGGTTCAGGAGGGTGGACAGATAGACTGTATGAAAATAGCCGTGAACTTGTTTGGCACCGACAGTTTTCTCTGGAGTTTTGTGGTTATAGTTAGTCGTAACAGCTAACTTGGTTAGTATCACCAGGTTGCCGGTGTAGACTGTGGTAGATCCAGCCCTTGCAACCTACCCCGCTCTGCCTCATGCCCCTCCTGATGCCGATATAAGTAGAATCCGTGTTTTTTTTTTCCCGGCATGCACCTGAAATGTTCAAGATGGCGCTGCTCAGATCCGATACTATTGGCCTCCGGGCAGCAGTCAACAAACCAATGGGTGACGTCACGGTTGTTACGTCCATTTCATATATACAGTCTATGGTTACCACTCACTGTAACGGTTTTTATTTTATACTGTATTGAAAGAGGACAGAGCGGGGGAGGTTGCGAGGCCTGGATCTACCACAGTCTACACCGGCAACCTGGTGATGCTAACCAAGTTAGCTGTTACGACTAACTATAACCACAAAACTCCAGAGAAAACTGTCGGTGTGAAACAAGTTCACGGCTATTTCCTGCAGTCTATCTGTCCGCGCTCCTGAACCTGTGAATCAATCAACCTGTCAATCAGACGTAGCCACGCCCTAATGCATACCCTGCTTTATCGTCAAATATAAAATCAGAGAGGCCAACATTTCACAAATAAACATCATACTGCATTGAAGAAGGCTTTAAACTAGTGATTGAGACCATACACACATTTTGAAAATGTTTACTGAGGTTAGAAATCAAGTGAGAAGTTGGGGAATTCTCCATTGACTTGTATAGAGACGGAAGTCCTTTTGACACCAAAATGGTCGCCCCCTGGTGGCCTTTTGATAGAATGCAGTTTTAAGTTACTTCCGCGTTGGCCTCATTTCAGAGGACTGGAACTCCCAGCCTGATTGAAACAAACACACTTTGTAGCGATGTGGTAATAAAACATAAAAACTTCAGTATGTGTTGTAATATGTGCTGTGATATCAAATTCAGATGTAATTTGTTGTAAATAGACTAAAACATGCAAAGTCATTGTTGTGGTCCTAAACAGCGTCTTATACTCTTACTTCTGTTTCACCATGTTGTACGATCACAACTGTATTTTGTTGAGTTTTATCCCCTTTTCCTGTTTGTATAGTCTATAATTTGAAGGAAAACAAATACATATGCATGTTACACTAAAAAAAATACATTTTAAAAAAGAGATTTATGATCTGTTTTTCCAGGAGTTTGAGAGTTTCTCTTCCACGCGGTCCAAGAATGCACTGTAGGTCCCTCGTCTTCGTCGGTGTCTCTGTGAAGCAGACACTCAGAGTCAGTACAGGTGTAACTTAAAATAGTTGTAATTGTTGCAATCAAACTGTTCCTGTTAGGTAGCATTCGGGAGCTGGCCTATTAGAGCAGAGTGGGCTCATTGGGAGGGGACCCTTAAAGAGACAGGAGCTAAAACAGCCTGTTAAAGACAGAGGCTGAACTCAAAGGGCTGCATAAAGGGCCAGTATAAGATAAACAAGGAGTTTTTTGAACTGTAAATCATGCAGAGATATTTCAGTAGAGCGTCAGAATATAAATATAGACCTGGAAATGTGTATATTATGTCCCCTCTAAAAGCAATATAACATGTTTTTTTTGTTTTGTCATTGATATACTGTTATAATGTTGGCTGTCTATGTTAACTTAAAAGATCCAAAACTTGAGGTGAACATATGTAAAGATGCTCCTTGAAAGTAAAAAGCTAGGGCTCCAGAGTAAAAATATTAACCTGGAAATGTACCTCTAACAATGTTTTACAGTAATCACAGTTTTTACAGCACACAATGTGTGTATACTGTACATTATTGTGGTTTGTTTTTTCATTAAATATAAGAGAATATTAGAATATTAGAAGTGGCTTTTTATGTAGCTGTGATGTTGCAACACCATCTACTGACTGTGTAGGAAGCTGATTTTGGAGGCCAGGGCTGGTGAGGGAGCATGAGCCTTTCATCCCATCTGGGCTCTGCAGGTTTAAAGGTGTTCATCTTTGTCTTGGTGTCCCTCAAACTTAAGTCTGACTCTGATCTGGTGGTGCGCACTGGAATAGAAAAGATATTCATTTATTAATCTGTTGGGGCAGACTTTGTATTCAACAATGTACGGAAACAAGCTTTTGACTGAATAAGACTAAACAAAAATCCTGTTGAGTGAAACAATCAACTTGTGATCATATAACAGGCTTTTTTTTTCCTTTTGCGTGCTGACATTGGCACAACATGCGTTTATTCAATGACTGGTGGTGGCACAGTTTAGAAGTAAATTCAGACTACAAGAGTCTGAGAAAAAGCCACAGCCACAGTTATCTAAAGGAAAATAAATGAAATGTCAAAGTTGAACCACTTACTAATGTCCAAGTGCCTTAATCTTAAATTCAGGTTACCAGGGTCCCTCTCATATGCAGTTACTATATCTGGAAGGTCTTCATCAAGCTGAAGAGAGGAGATAAAAAAAAAAAATTCTTCAGGTTAATCTTTTGTGTTTATCGCCATCCAGTGGTCAAACTAAACATTACAACATGCTTTCCTTTCTTCTAGTTAGTCTAGTCTTTATATTTGTCATTATTTTGTTTTGAAGATACACAACAAGCAATAGAAGAAGGTCTACTCATAGTTTCTGTTTACAGACACTTACCGGTCTGAAGTTATGAAGTTTGTGGTTCTTGAAATGCCCAGAAGGATATTTCCCCTTCTTTACAAACATAAGTTCAGAAGCCAGAGCATCAGGAGGTCGATATGATGTGATGAACTTTGGAGAGTCTTTCCTTTTGTGATTCTCATGTAAAATATTTGGTAGAAATATTCCAATTCTCCGCTTTGTTTCACTTGGTTGTGATACAGCTGGATTCACACACGGCTTTCTTTCTTTCTTTTGAGGAATTGACAGAGACCTGTACAGTTTAAGAGAGAAATCTGGTGGCTTGATGCTCCACACGTCACCTCGGCTCTCAGCCTCCGGGAGCGTGAACCATTTGCTTCTTGCAAAGTAGACGTCCTGACTTGCAGAGAACTGTATTTTGTCCTCAAAGCAGACTGAGGACAGTGGATGCAACAAACCATATGGAACCATTTTGACTTGTTGATGGACAAAGAAGTTACCTGCTTACCTTGAATTTCATTTAGATATTTCTCCTGGCCTGTCACTTCTACACAAGTTTAAATCCACAGAGTTTGAGGTTGAACTGCAGCCCCAGGAGAAAGTATCAGACAGTGTGGCACAAGAGCTGATTGCAGACACAACACATAAAAAGTGCTGCTTGGTAACCAGCTCTTTTAGTCTTAACAAAAAGAATTAAGTGGGCTGAGCTCAGTTGGACATTTAACAAAAGCAGAACACTTAGCAACAGTGCAAACAATGTGCCCTCTGAGGAGCAATGCAGCTTTTAAAAACCAATGAAAACAAATTCTGTGTTTATTTCTAATCTTTAAATTTTAAATTTTAAGGTTTACATTTATAAATCTCACATCTGGCATACACTCTCATCCACAGCAACATGTCGTTCAGTGATGATTATGAAAACATCATCAGACCATCACAAGTGAACATGGATATTTGCCAGTGTGAGATCAGTTCAAGTGCTCCAAATGCCTCAAGAAGTAAACCTTTACTGGATTAACAAACTCCAAATCCTAAACGTATTCCTGTTTAGGATAGTACACAGTACAGTAAGGAGTCATGGTTTCCTTGCTATAGAAAACTGAGAGGGAACCACAAATTAGCTGCACTGACTTTATTTAATTATGATGTTGGTTGATATTAGTAATTAAATAAAGTAAGTCAGAGGCAGTGTGCAGGATATCTGGTTCCAAATTCAGTTTACAGTTTAGAGGTTTTTGTCCTGCACTCCCATCATTAAGATTTTATGTTACGCAAGAACTTTGGAGAAGTTATTGCTTAAGGAAGAAAATGTTTTGTCTTTTCAGATTTTGTAGAAACTACAGATTTTGTAAAAACACATAGAAACACTGTTTAACCTGTCACATTGTGGGGAGTCATCTTCCATCTGAGGTATTCAAAAGACTTACTGCAATTTTAAGGTTAAGACTTTGTTTTTGGTTAAAGTAGAAATACGTTAAGCTTAGTGTAATGTTTAGACATGTAGCAGTAAAAGTTAATGCTGCTATGTTTCACTGGGATTTGTTTAATTTTTCCTTTATTTAACAAGTAAACATCTCAAAAACTCAATTTCTCAGCTAATAGAGCAGCATAAAAAACATAGTTTCAACAAAAACAAACAGGCTAAGACAAATGCTACAGGCTATGAAAGAATATAGACAATATCCAGTTAAGATGCATAAGCAGTCATGTATTTACAAAACTAAAACCAGAAAACACAAATTTAGAAGTAAATGCATGTTATTCCAGGAGTAAGGAGCAGAACATAAAAGCAAGGAATGTCTCATAATCCTACCAACAAAAACTTGTGTTGTCAGAACAATATTTAAGATCCTATAACCACATACAATTTTAATTATTGCATATGGCTTTTAAGGTTGAAGTAAATCTTCAGGGAACTCATGAAAGTCTGTATATTGTTCTCACAAAAACAATTGTGTGTGTAATATTTAAATGACTCCACTAGATGGCAGCAGATACCATAATCAAGCAGCTTTTTAGCTATTTACAGTTTTTTTGACAGAAGCAGACAGTTCAGTCACCTCACTAATTCTGTTTTTATAAAATAATTGTAAAGTTTAGACTGAGTAAAGAGGTAAAATGCAGCAAAGAAAGCAGTAGGATCCATTCAGTGGCCTTTTGGCAGTGAAGAGGTGAACACACTGTCATGTAGACTGAGAGGAACAATGGTTGAGGTTTGGCCACCTGACTTTAAATCCATCTGAAAGTCCTGAAATAAACAGTCCTGGTAACTCAGTGTTCTACAGTATAATGAATGCTTACGTACGCAGAGACAGGCTCGGACTTGGCATGCAGAGATGATGCTTCTTCCAGATTCCATGCATGCTGCAATCGCTCTGGATGAAAGCTGTTTAATGTCTGCTACATAAGACATTTTTACAGACTAAACCTCCCATAAAAGTTAGAGAAATAGTCTGGAAAGGAGATTGTAGTAAAAGGGAAAAGATGCTGTTTTTCCTTCATGCTTTATTGATTAGTGTAGAACATCTGGCTTCTGAAGTGATCAAATCTCAATATACATAAATATAGAAAACATTACAGCATAGCAAATGTTTTTCTTTTTCCCCTCAATTATAAATATGGTGGGTTGATACTGTAACCTTTCTTTTATTTTAGACATAGGGGATGACATGCAGCTCCCTCTATGTTGAAGTCCCTGCGTGCTATTTATGACTCATCACTGACATTTATCACTGATGATCCCATCCATATCATGATATTATAATTATTACTATATACTATTATTATAATTACGATTAAAATCAGTTTCTGTTTCACTCTCAGTGCTTTCAGCTACCCCATTTCCAGCTACAGCAACTACTTTCAGCAACAAAAAAAGCCACTGCACACTACCTGCCCAACATCAAACATCGACAGTGGAGCATTTATCAGCTAAAACAGCAGATATCTCCTTCAGGAGTCGCTAGAAACCAAAACAGAGCTAGAAGGAGAGACAATATTGAACTTACATTCAGCAGGTTGGAAAGAAAAACAACTACAAATGAATGCTAATATTGCTCTATATCTGCTGGATGTATAAATAAACAGGTTCACGTTCAGAGCCAAATAAAATGGAGCTTTAAATAATAGATACACATATGTATATATGAAGACAGTACAGAATGAGTGTGTTGATTAAAATAATACCATATAGAATGAAACATCTTTTTTCATAGGTTTGTTTGTATGGTTGCTCTAAACAATGATAACTGCGCTGATGACCACACTGTGTGTAGAAAAGTGTGTGACTTTTTCTGACTTCATGATGAGCCGCTTTCTTTTTAGTTTTGAGCTATTGTAAGTTATTCAGGATGTCGGGAATCCTTTAAAAATGTAGTTGTTTGTTTGTCACTGTGCTAATTTGCTATGAGAGGTCATAGTGGTAGAAAAACAGAAGCTTTAGAAAGGCAGAGGAGAGACCCTCATGTAAACACTGATCTGTATGCCAGAGAGTTTATCCAGACAGTTGTTGCAGCAGTCACTTTGTTTGTACCGACTTGGACAGCTGACACAAGGGGGCAAAGGCAACAGGAAATCCGAGCTGAGACCAAACAGCGCCTGTGAAGGAGCTGACCCGCCTGCTCCTGTAAAACCAGGAGCCTCCACCTTCATAGGCTCCTTTCGACCTCTGGCCCCACAGCTCCGTGTCGGAAAAAGACCTGCTATTGTATCCAGTGACATTTACAGCCACCGTGCAATCAGTGGTTTGGCTGAAACAATTATGGGAGCCTTTTGTCAGACGTGACAGCCTGAGATGCTACTTTTGACCCTGCTTCTCAGTGGCCTCAAAGTCGTCTCTGTGGCACTCAACAACATGATGGTGCCTAATTGCATCGAAAAAACACCACAGATAAATCAGCCTGCAACACACAGAAGCTTATAAATTATGGAACTGCTGAAGGAAACAGAAACAAGCTGAGACTATCCAAAGCTAAGCTGAAGACATGGTTCCCCACATACTGGTCTCATTAATGGACTCTTTTCCAACGTCTGACTTTGTGTCAGGACCGCCATCTGTTTTTACTGTTGTTTGAACATCAACATTAAAGCATGAGAGGATTTCTGGTTTTTGCCATCACTGCCCATCCCCTCAAATCAGACGCTCTTCCTTCCTTTTTGCTCTTTGCTTTCATCTGGGCTCAGACGGAGGAGGGGAGTATGCTGTAAATCAAAAGATGTTAAATTTGGTAAATCCTGAAATGTAATACATGTGGATAAAACAGACACAGAATTTGTAATGCTGATTTCATTCATACATGTTTTTGATGAAGTTGCATTATTTACTTTTTATAACGCACCTTTTCCATAAATTTCCCACATCTACGTCAACTTCCATGAGTGATTCCCTATTTCTGGAGATTATTAAATCACTAGACAATAGCAAAAGCCATTGTACAGTACATTGCACATTAGTTTTGCTTGAATTCTGAAGTTAAAAGGTCTCATTTGTTGAAAACACAGCCTTTGTTCAGTATTTAAGCACTTGCAAACTTGCAAAAAGTAAACCTGAAGTTGTGTAACGTTTTTCTGGTCTAGATGAAATAGTTGCACTAAAATAAGCATCTTACTCAGGTTTCATTAGGACAAAAACAGCCAGACTAATCATAGTTGTATTTTTTTTACATATATTTCTAAGGAAAATTATTATGATTGTTAGATTATTAGATAGACCACATGTAGCAAGAACATATCTCTGTTGGAAAAAAGGAGATTGATTTGTTACTGCATAGACATTGTTTACATTGTTGGCAGATAGTGATGAGTGGTCAGTCTGGTTTGGGGCATGTGATGGGAGGATGGATGTCGGGGGCTGCAGCAGGAATAGCTCGTGTCATGACCCAGCTGCTCTGAGGTCACAAGTGTACTCGACAGTAACTAAACACAAAGCAGTTCCTTCTGCAGCAAAACTCAATCACAAAACAAACACAAACTCAGCAGTTCTGATGTGTTAAATGCATCCAACTTCACACTTAAGTACATTCAAAACGTTTACCAAAGAAAAAATTAAAATGCAAGACTGTTTCTAACAGCACAATTATTCCCAGTGTGTACCACAGGAGGTACTTCTGCAACCCATTGAATGGGCTAACCCAACTAAAGAATAAAGATTGTTATTTCATGCATGGTGCATTAGCTCAAAGTTAATAATCAACAGTTGAAATCGTTAGCTAAAAGCAACGGATAAAAGTTAAAGCAGTTTGATAAAAATAATCAGCTGAAAGTTATGATCAAACAGTTGAAATCATAAGGGAAAGTAATTGATAAACAGTTGAAATTGAGAACTAAAAGTTAAATTGTTGTATGTTGGTTATATGAACATATATTCTTACAATATGCATTTTATATCAATAATTGTGCTATATAAAACTTCCCACTGTGATGTTACTTTTACTTAAGTTTGGGATTTGAAAATGTGTCTGTATCCAAAATCCAAATCCAACTTTCTCCATCATACCACCTGACTGATTTAGATGGACCTTACTTTTCCCACTGTCATCAAAACATGATGCGCTTGTTAGCCAAGACAGTCGAGGAATCGTTGCAAGGTGTAGTCCAAATCTTCTCCACAGGGGCCCAACAAAGACAAGGGGAAGCTCATCACCTCAATGTGCTTGAGACCTAAAACAGAAGCACCTGCACCCTTTACTGAGAGTGAGCAGCCACAGGTGGGCTTTAAATCAGAGAGCTGGTTTAGTGCTGAATTATTCATTTCAGCTGATGTTTGTGATTCCTGCAGGCAATGGAGGGAGACACCACAACAAAGAAGACACAGAGGACAAACTTGGAAAAGTATTCATGTTCAGGCCTGCACAACATGATGTTGGAGGATTTACTGTACCTGGATTGTGAGCATGTTGGCTTGTTTCTGGTCCGACTGCTGTAAATCACAGGATCTGCGTTATTTAAATCGTCTACTGTAAGTGGATGAGCTTATATGCGAATCACTACATGCATGCATCATATATTTATTCATTCAAACCTTGAAAATCATTGAAGCTTTCCTTCTTTGCAATGAAACAAAAGACGTCTGGTTAAATAGACCCAAAGAGGACAATACTCAGTTAGACAGTTGCACACTGAGGTAAAGCAGTTTGAGGTCATAGTCTTGAATTGTGCAGGGGTAGTGAGAGTGTTGAAGATAACTCCACACATGTTTGGTGCACAAAAACTGAAAAACTTAAGGAAGATTATCCAAATTCAGAAGAAAAAAAGACCTGCAGGATTTGAACCATGAAACAGTTAGTACAGTGAGTTTGTTTGGGGTCCTGTCATCCAGTCCAGCATAAATGTTAGGCTGGTAAATGTCCAATGGAGGCTTTGTGGATGAAAAGATACAAGTGTTTATCACACATATGTGCCAGAGAGGAAACACCAACTATCAATCACTATAATAGTTACAAATGCAGAGAATTTGAAGTTGAGCTGTCAATGAATGATTTATTTGTGTTAGAGTCTGTTATTTTCCTGTGCCTCTCTTCTTGTGTTCTCCTTATGCACATTTTAAGACTTTTAAGTTGTGCAATCAGTTTTCCTGTCAGCGGTGTAGAGGTTACAGTAATTAAATACAGTTTGCATTCCCTGCATCATTTAGCTGATACCAAATTTCCCAGGAGACACTGAAGTGCTCCCACGTCTGCATAACTGATTATAATGAGAGAAAATTGCACAAAATTAGTTTGTGTGTAGATTAAAGTATTAAACGAGGTAATTATCCTAATTAGTTTACTGCTTTTTTTGCTCCTTGGGTGTAACTTGAAAGGTACAAACTCATGCATGACGTGAACTGTATGTATGTTAAATGTTCAGGCCACATAGATTTATATTTTCCATCCAGGGGGGCCAATTGAGATTTAATTGCTGGTTGTATAAGTCGAGGCATGAGGAGACAGGAAGAAAGTGGGTTAAGGTTTTCACCTGATGGCTATTCCAGGCTCTTACCAGGTTGATGGTCCAAGAGATTTATGAGGGAGGGGTTATATCCCTCCTCCGCCTGGGAGTAAAACAGGCGAGCGTCTCAACAAGACAGTCAGGCACCTTAATGTTGCACTGGGAGAAGTCTATGACCTGCACAGCTGTCAGCTTCCCATTAGTTCTCTTTAAATCTGCAGAAATAATTGTCCAAAGGTTTATTCATCGTTAATCACAGAATATTGTCTCACTGACTTTATTGAAACTTTACAGGTTACTTAAACTGTTCGCTTTATTTCAAAAATGGTCCTCCTGCCGATACTTAGCAAAATCATTGTTCTGGGTTTGAAGACACGAAGCTTCAGCAGTGTTTCTACAGACTTCCTGCAGAGCTGACTAACCACTTTGAACAGAGAGCCAAATCAGTTCAAGCTGCTCTCAGATAAGAAAACTATTGACAGTTAATTCATTAACAGATTAGTTGAACGGAAACTTATCCATTTATCATTTGAGTCACTTTCTGAGCAAAGATGCCAACCAGCCTCTTAAATGTTTGTTTTAAAATGCTTTCCTCTGTTTTAAATCATTGTAACTTTGTTTGGTTTGACAAAACAAGACATTTAAAGACATAATCTTAAGGTCTGTGATGGGGCATTTTTCATTATTTTTTCACATTCTTTGGATAACATGAGTAATCACTCAATTAAGAAAATAAATGGCAGATTAACTGATGATGGAAATAATTGTTAGTTGAAACCCTAACTTCTTGTAAAATGCAAATAAATGAGACAAGAACATCTGGAATATAATTGACTTTAAATTGATGATAATTTGATGACAGCAACCTCTTATCATATTAGCAAATAACTGTCTAAAACAACACACACTTTATTCCCTGCTTCTTCTTCCACTTCTCATCTAACATCTCTGATTAACTTCCACAAACTCGTATCTGAGCCACTTTATAAGGAAGCTCTGATTCTCCAAATTGCCTCCAGAATTCCCTACTATTCAGAATTGTGTTTCATATTTCCTCTCTGAAAAAGATCAGTTTCAGGTGTTGCACAGAACACTCAGCTCCAGCTCTCCAGCTCCTGCCGGTGAAACTCTATCCGAGGAGCATGGCTGCAGTTAAGCGTGAGAATGGAAACAAGCAGTTTGGAAAAGGACGTGAATGTGATATCTTGCTTATCCAAAATCCCACTCTTTGGCTGAGCCCATTTCCCTGCAGCATCTGTTTTAGTGGTTTGGAGTGGTGACTAATGAAATATCACTGGCAGGCCAATGGTTAGCCTACATGATTGGACCATCAGTCTGCTTCTTTCTCTCTTTAGAAATGGAGAAAAGAAATTTGAAGAGTTGTAAACACTGAAATTGAATCAGATTATTGATTTTAATTGCCTCAAAATAACAAGATTGATGAAATTTTGTTGTAAAGACTTGGCCAATACATAGGTGTTTTGGACATCCCTACTGTTTGCATAGTCATGGTGATTTAGCTCTATGGTGTCTCACCCCTGTAAATCTCTCTTTATGATATCACCAATGTAAATAAAATAGTTTTGGTAGTTTTTGCTTTTCAGTTCATGAAGTTTAAGTTTTCCCTTTGCACATCCTGATTACATACATTCCGACTTGTAAAAAAAACCTGTCAAAACAAATATTTGACTGTCCAGAATGAATGAGGATGTCCAACATTTTTAATCACCATATTTATGTATACATATTATATATTCATGTATTTCAGTGGTTAGCGTAATTCAAATGAAAGCTCCCAAATGTTCTTTGTTGTTAATTGATTCATCAAATGGACAGTAAATTGCTACTCTGATAGCTGAGTAATAGTTTAAGACATTAGAACGTCCCATTTCCTGCTTACAGCCTCTCAACTGTGATGTTTTGCTGCATTTTTTTTGTTGTCTTATGTGAAACTGAATATCTTTGAGTTTTGAACTGTTGCTCCAAAAACCCAAAGTCAAGCTCAAGATCTCACCTTGAAGCTTTTGGAAAGAGTAATTAGAAATGTAATAGACCAAATGATTCAACAACTAATTAAGAAAACATTCAGTAGATTGAAATAGTCTTAAATTACAGCTCTAGTACTATTTTATCATGCATAAGTGCCTTGCATAATATAACTTGTTATATAACCAACAGCAAACAAATACTTGGGCCTGAAATGAAAGATGACATATTTTGATCTTTCACAACTGAATTTAAAGTATTTTCTAGTTGTTCTACAGCCAAGAGTCCTGCAGCTCGGTGGCAGATGTGTGCAGAGGTTTGGAGGTGTGGGTCATGGGAAGGTGCACCGCTGATGCTCCTCCTTTGTGATGCTGCAGCCTGCAGCAGTCTGTGGTCAGCCGCTGCAGTCCGGCGTGTCGCATTAGCCGACAAGCGTCTTCAATCCTGCAACAACAAGTGACTTTAACAAGCCGTGAAGTGTCTGAGGATTTCCTGCAGCTTTTTGTTTTGGGGAAAACAGAAAAGGGAGAACAGACTGAAGACTTTCGGTGAAACGGTGACAGTGCTCGCGCCGTTTGGTGGCTGAAGGACGATGAGACTTGAAAGAGTTTGGAAACTTCTTCCGTGCCTTGTGTTTTTACTTCCTCACGCAATGCACGCTCAAGCAGGTAAGTCCACCTCTAACTTATTCAAATACTATTGAGTTTGACAGTTTGTGTACGAGTTAGCCTCCCTGTGTGCTGTTTTGTTTACGTACATTTATTAGACACAACATCTTGTTTAACTGTTCTCTGGTGATGCGGATGACTTATTTATTTTATCTAGTGAGAAAAAATAGGATGAAAAATCAGATTTATTCACTTTGTTTCAAGTAGTAGATGATCAAGTTCCTCTGGTAGGATTTGTCCTGTCGCCAGAAAGAAGCTGACACCTCATCCATCATGTAGCTGTCATTAAAGGCCACATAGTGTACTGCACCTCCAAGAGTCATGGTCAAAGTGTAATTTAATGAGCTATCACTTGCCTTTAGCTCAGACAGGCAGACAGGAGGTGGACTCTGTGAGTTCCTGTTCAGGTGATGAGGACTGAAGTGACCAGGTGCTGAGATTGAAAGATTTAAGGGTGGTCAGCTCTGACATCACCTGTCGTCACCCTCAGTGACTTGTCTGCCTGTCACCATTGTGGCAGACTCAGTCAGACTATCACCTTTCACTTGACCCCTCAGGTCAGGGCCGAAAACTTGCCCCCTTTGCTGACGCGCAGGGTGGTACTTCTGTGTCCCAGCTTGAGTTTTTTTCCCTCCTTATTACTCAAATTTTTGTGGTCGTATACTTTTATGGCCATGTTTCAACTTCTGTGGTCACACATCATAAACTTCCCCTCCCCTAAACTACCTCCCTCATCACCTGTCTTCACTTCTTAATGTGGAGTTAGCATCCTTTCCTAATTTTCCACATCCTGTAACCATTAGACTGAAATTTATTTTGACTTATTTGGATATATTTGGATTCCTGCGTTGGAGGCGTTGGAGGCGTTGTCAGCGATTCAGAAGTCTGGAAACAGGCTAATGTGTCACCTTTTTGCCGCTTGCAGCTCCCAGAAAAGTGTTTTCTCTGGCTTTGCTTTTTCAGCTGACATTGAACCTACGTGACAAATTAGGATTCACTGCTCATTGCTCCAGAAACAATGGGTTTGTGATAATTATAATCTTATCAGGAATATGCAGGGCAAGAACCTTATGATGGGTCCTCCCTTACTTGATTTTGATGCTCTGTGTTACAATCTAGTTTGAAAATCTGGTATTTTAGTTTTGTGTGTAATGGTAGGCTTACTTGCTGCATAATATAAGGTTAACGGGAACATATCATGCACATTTCCAGATCTATATTTATCTTTACATGAATAACTTATTTATTGTGTACTGGCCCTTTATGTAGCCCCTCAGTTCAGCCCCTTTCTGAAGCTTCAGGAAACTTCCTCCGGCTCCAGAGGCTATGTAAACAAACAGTAGTAGTAGGACTGTCACCTCTTTTTGTCATTCTTTACTCAAAATGGCAACTTCTCAAATTCATCTGTACATGCTCAAGTTGAAATCCAATCTGAAATATGCGAGTGGACATGACGGACAGCCTGTGGAACAATATAAGTATAGCCATATATGTGGGCAGGAGGAAATGATCTGACGTCAGTTCGATGAGGAAGTAGACGTAACTTTGCAAATGGAGCATTCAGAGCAGGCTGAAACTCTGGCTTTTGACAAGCAGAAAACATTTTTATATATATTCACCTCACATTTTGGAGCTTTATCAATGTTTAACATAAACATCTGACAATATAACAGCATATAAATCTTTCTACTAAAGGAAGGAATCTCTGTATGTATGTCCTTTGCATATCTCGATAACTGTTAATCCGATCTACTTCACTCTTGGTAGGATTTATTATTGGGGACCCAAGGATGTGCAGTGTTGAATTTGGGGCAATTTGCATAAGTGACATATTCAATATTAATAAACTTTGGCTCTTGGCCAAGCAATCGTTCCTATTTTAAACAGGCACATTTTGAGCAGGCACTGCATTAGTGACATCAGAAAAAGCATGATATGTCCCCTTTAAATTGTGCTTGAAGGACCTGAATACAGTTTTTGTCAGCTTCTTTCTTCAGTTATGTAGTCTTTACACAATCAAGTCTGACCACCAACACAGCTTGAATGATACAGATTAGGTGAATTTTGAGGTGTTAAAATCTCAATAAAAATGAATTAAGAATTTTTTATTCCAAACTGACTTTAACTGTAAATCTAATTGCTGCTTATTTATTTATGGATATTTTAATTTTTTAAGAAATACTTTAAATTCAGAGCAAGGTTTTAATCAAATTAGTACATAAAGAAACCCATAGCAGGTTAATCCAGCCATGTTTATGAGGTTTCATCTTTCTCTCTGACTGACTCTTGTAGTCACAGTTCATTCTGAGTTTCACACGTGAAAATGGTCACAACAAAACACTACCGCCTCTGGTCTGCCTGTTTCCGTGACATCTTTCATAATCCTTTAATTAAGTTTCCTGCAGATGTGAGATGTCTTTGTTTTTATTTTATTGACTGCTCTAATGATCCTAAAGCACTCAAGCTGTGTTTTTAAGAGTCCTCTTTTAACCTTTAACCTGCAGGGCCCCTGATTTGTCTCTGTTGCAGTTTTAGGACTTCCTTCCACTCAGCAAAGTTTTAAAGAGGATGTATTTCATGTAGAGTTTTTTATTTCTGAAATATTTCTAGGATTTACTTTGTTATGATCAAAATAAATAATGTCCCTTGTGTTTTCAATTCACATTTGACCTCAAACTGAGAAGAACAAGATAGTTTGAAGTTTTTGACAGGCTCACAGGCAGATGAATACCATGTACTTTGTCTCCCTCTATATCTCATGTGACCCATATCTTAAAATGGACCATATGGACAACAGTCACATCCTGCTTAGAGATGTCTTAATAATAATGCAGTTAGGTTTGGCTCCAGCTCAGGTCTTCTTCCTTCTGGTGTTTGAAGCTCTTTTATTTAATAAAGACAGGAAGGTGATTCATCAGCTGTAGTTTCAACTTCTAAACTACAGATGACACACCTGATAGTGACCTGGTTGGGAAAATAGATAAAAATGGTGCAGGTGTGAAAAGATAATTTACCTTTATTATTATTTTTCATCTCAGTGTGTCAGATTGAGTTTTATATAATATTATTTGACTATTGGGTAGTTAAATCTGTAAAAATGCATCATATTTTCTAAAATTATCATATTTTTTGTATGTAAAATGAAATAATAATATCATGCTTTCTCCCTCATATCAATGCATTTCATGACCTATGTGCAAACCTCCATGCTGGGCAGCACTGCAACTTTTTTTTTTTTATCAGCTTTTAAATTCAATTTTAAATGTTTATCTTAAACTCAGACCAGCTTGAAATGCATTTCTGCAATGCACTATTTGGATAACCTGAAGAAAGCCTTCTATGTATTGATCACTGGTATTGGCAGTATTATTGTACATACAGTAGTTATGTTGTCTGCTTGGCTGCAGTTCTCCCTCCAGAGTGTGCGCCGGGCGGCCACTCAGTCCTCGACAACCCCTACCGAAGCACCACCTTCAGCTCCAGCTGGCTGCAGCAGTCGTCCCTGCAGGACTTCATCTGTGATCACTCCCTCGCTCCGGGCTGGTACCAGTTTCAGATTTTTGACAAGCCGGCCAGCATGCCCACCCAGTGTGTGGAGGTAAACATCTTGCAAAGACACAGACTGGAGAATTTCACATGGAAATCTGATGACATTTGTTGTTTTTCTTTGTCATTCAGTATATAAACTATTAGAAATATTCAGTAACATTTATGCTGTGGGTTACAGGATTTAGTGTTTTGTCTGTTTTACAGCAAGTCATGTCTACTTCATATTACAGCTAATCATTTTCAAATCCAAAAAATTGTGCCAAAATGTTTTTTCGACCTTCCCAGACAGCTTAATTTGAGTATGTTATGAAAATCAATGAGCAGACTTGAGTTGCAATCCATCATAGTAAAAATCAAGTCTGTATTTTTCTTTCCAAAGTTACACTAGCGTTAAAGTGCATGCTTTTCAAATCAATCTCACTTAAACTCTGCTAATGGTTCTTAATATCGAACAGAAAAGACTCCTATAAATCTAATCTTTTACTAATATTGTGTTCATTGGAAGTTGCTCTTTACAATGTGAGTGTCATCCAAATGTTAAAATGTTGTATTGTCAGATTGTTGAAATGGAATAGTTCAACATTTTAAGATATATGCTTTTTTACTTTTTTACTTGAGAGTTAGATGAATAGACTGATACTATACTATTTCATCTGTATGTTAAATATAAGTTTAGAAAGATATGGAACATTGTAGCATATGTTACTTCAAGCACCAGGAAACCTTGCAGCAGTTGTGTCAGTTAACATGGGACTGAATGTCGAAGCACTTTTTCTCCTAGAGCTACTGTAGCTTGGATTGTAAGTCATTTGTACATCGCTTTGGACAAAAGCATCTGCCAAATGAATAAATGTAATGTAAATCTAAATATGCTTCCAATCCCAGCAGGCAGGTTAACTTTGCACATTCTTGTAAAAATAACAAGTTGTGTTTCTTATGTGGAGTTACATACTGAAACCATTTCTTTGGGTCGGTGGGTGTATTCTTAAACTTTGGACAGAGGTTTCATATGGATTGGACAGATGTGAGAGTGGTTTTGATCCTCGCATCTGACGCTCAAGCAAGAAAGTGATAGCTGTTTCCCAAAATGTCAGACTATTCCTTTAACATGCGGAGATTCAATGAAGGTTTGCTGAGCATGCAAGCTAGTTGTCTGCACTTACAAGCTGCTCCACTGTCAGATACTTCACTTCATCAGTTTTTGGCATTAAGATACTTATAAGATATTAACTACTACTATTAATGCATTCAGTAACCTACACTTCTTCCCCGGAGTTGTCTGTGCTTTCTCATCTCACAGGCAATCTGGGCCTGTAGACGTCCGGATGACAGATTCCAGTCCCGGACCTTCTAGTTTCAATGTTTATTTTCAATGTGCTACTCTCTCTCTCTCCTATTCTTCCTCTCTCTCCCCTCTACCCCAACCGGTCGAGGCAGATGGCCGCCCACTTTGAGCCTGGTTCTGCCTGAGGTTTCTTCCTGTTAAAAGGGAGTTTTTTCTTGCCATTGTCGCTAAATGCTTGCTCATGTGGGAATGTTGGGTCTCTTTATAAATTAAAACTTGAAGAGTACGGTTTAGAACCTGCTCTATGTGTAAAGTGCCTTGAGATAACTTTGTTGTGATTTGGCGCTATACAAATAAAGATTGATTGATTGATTGATTGAAGATATACAGTTTCCAGCTCAAAGTCAGTTTGAGCTGGGAGTTCACCTATCTAACTCTTCAGCTTCTCATGTTAACAGACTGATGTGGTTACACTGATTTATGTCAAGACACCACAAACAGTTTCCTCAAATGTTTGGAAAGAGATTTTTCTGGGTCACAAAGAAAAAGAGATCTGGGAAAACTCTCCGTACTTGGGAATTTCTGTGGTAGAAAAAGTCCAATACGGATGACACAGAATTAGACTATTGGAATTCAAGTCATACTTCAGGTGGCCCAGAATTTTTTAACCATTAGCTGACTGTGACCTCAGTTGAACGTTGTAATATTCTCATGACCCCACTAATTTAAAGAGTTTTCATTTAATCACGTCAATCACTTTTGTATTGTCATTTCAAAAGCATGTTGTGAACTCTTCGGGTGTTAAATATTAGCGTTAATATATTTCAAAACATCAGTCTTTGAAATCTCCTGTGACCTCATCTGTGACCTCATGTAGAGAAACGAGGTGGCGTCTTTGTCCTCAAGCTTGTGTTGTTTGTCTGATATGCATATACACATATGGACACACACATTTATCAGTGTGTGTGTGTGTGTGTGTGTGTCTACATATTTATGAAGGAGATTGCAAGGAGAGCTGGAATGTGTCTCATTTCCTGCGGGCTGCCTGCTGTGAGGAGCCTGCAGGATCCATCTGAAGTGTCAGCCTCCCTCTGCCTTCCCAGGGCATCGTCGCTCTCCCAGGGTGATGGATAACCACAGGAGTGGGCGGAGGACGGAAGAGAGGATCGCTGTGAACATGTGTTACATAATAAAGCGATGTCTTCATGAGGATGGCAGATAAATGGCTTTTGGATTTGTCAGGCCAAGGATTTCTTTAAAGGGGAATTAACTACAATAATTGGTACAAAGTAGTTTTGTCAGTTATACTCGCAGTGGTGACATCTTTGGGGCAAAGCCGGCATTATTACTGCGTGCTCTATCTTTCTATTTTGAGTTTTTTCCTCCATGAATAAGTTTCACTTTGTTAGCTTTTAGTTTTTGAGGATGTGTTCTCTTTTTTTGTTCAGTCATGTTGGTAGTTACTGTTTGTACATCAAATGTCTTCTTCTCTTACTTCTCCCAAACACTTTTTTTTCTTTTTGAAACTAAACATATATCAGACATTTAGAATAGAAAATGAGCAACCTTTCATTAGTATGTCACATTTCATCTTTTATAGCAATGTAACTACACCCAAAATATTTGCACTCTCACCAAACTATCTAAATTTTCTCTGCTCTGTCCATCACTGCACATCCAGGTGAACCACTGTGGCACCCAGGCCCCAGTGTGGCTGTCTCTGGGTGAGGGTGAGTCCCTGCCGGGTCCGCTGGAGGTCAGGCAGCTGACGGCCTGCGCTGCGTGGCAGTTCTTCACGAGCAGCAGCAAAGACTGCTGTCTGTTCCGCATCCCGGTCACCGTCCGCAACTGTGGAGATTTCTACGTTTACCTGCTCCAGCCCACGCAGGGATGCATGGGATACTGTGCTCAGGGTAAGTCAGAACAGAGGGGCATACTCTAAATATGTATTACTAACAATTCAAAACAACACAACCAATTTAAGCATGCAATAGTTGTGTTTTTGGTCAAGTAGGGGTAGTGGTTAGAGCCCTAAACTCAACACTGATAAATTATCACCTTTCAAGTTGATATATGATTAACAGGTTACCTACTTACACATCCCTCAAACACGGAGCATTGCAGAAACATTAACATTCCTTTGGAGTCGTGTTTCTGGCCACCATGGAAAAATGAAGTCCAATATTCACTCTCTTCTTAGCTCTGTTATTGATGCTAAATGCTCTAAAATGTTCACAATCTAGTTCTAGGCAGGTAGGATACAATGGGTTTGTAGAGCTTTTTCTTGGAGAGTAGCTGCCTGCTGCACCCAAACAATTAGCTCAAAAAGGTGTACATAACAGATTTCACATACAAGTAGTCATGTGATGCATTGTTAATGTATTGGAAATATGTTGATTCAAGCTGCTGTGGTTGTGTTTTGCAAATGTTTTGAACTCAACATGCTGTCAGTGACTTTCTGAGTTTGTAGCATTGACCAGCAGCTAATACAGTGCATCAGTTACTCAGTTGGTGGGTCAGGTTGGTGTAATTAGTGTATGTAGGCCACTGTGGGACAAAACTATACAATCTGAGAGTCTGTGAGTTCAGATCAGCTGGAGTTGGTTTTAATCCCATGTGAGTTAATTCAGTGTTACATTTTGTCAGGTTGGCTGATCTGGTTTTTCTCAGAGTCATGTTTCCCATTTTAAAATGACAAATCAAATGTTGAGGTACCCTCAACTTAACAAGTGAGTGTAACACTTACCATGCAGTCTATGTACATAACATCACACATACATAATACATCGCAATGATGCTATAAGTTTTAATAATGTGGTATGATGCCACAATATTTCATCATCATCATCATCTTACCCAGTTTGTATGAAATGTTGTAAAAAATGTGATTTTGCATTTACAGTAAAGTATACATGTGCACCAATTTGTCACACATTATTTAAAGTTTGTGTGTGGTCAAACTGTAGACTGGAGCTTTGTTTGAGGTACCTGCCAGTCAATTAGACATTTCTATTTTCATTGGTCAGGGTTTATTAACTATAATGGCTGCATAATGTGGTTGTTCCTTCTCATGACATCTTAGAGACAGCTCACGTGTGTGTCACATGAAATAAGAATGTACTGATATCGTGCAAACATAACGACAGAAGCAGGATTCAACATCAATATGTAGAACAAGACAGCATCAGAGTTAAGAGTGTGCAGCTTCCCCCTCCATCACATCAAAGCATTTTTTGATCCTGACAACACATCCAACTCAACATGCAGCGAGGCAGAGATTAACCACAACCTTATCAGAGGAATAACACTTTTCGCGAAAAGACTAAACTTCTTTTCAGATAAGCACTTAGAAACAAAGTCTCCTCTCTGCCATGAAGTATAATCTATTATGTTAATTAAACTTCACTTTTAAGGCTTTCCATTGGTTCATAATCGACTGCTGTAATCACTCTCCTATTTTTCTGACAGAGATGTCGGACACTTTACCCACAACGTCGCTGACCTGCGGCCCTGACGAAGTGAACGTCGAAGGAACATGTAAAAGTAAGGACCCCGCTGCTGTGTTTACGGCCCACGCTTGTCTCCTCATGTTAGGTCAAACACCAAAACAATCAGGAGGTCAGTGAGTTACCATGTGGTCAGGAATGCACCGCTGGCCCCCTTACCGCTCCTCTTAATGAGCTGAGCATGTGTCCCGGTGTCTGCTGGGCCCCTTCTCCATGGTGACGGCCCTCAGCCAGGTTGTGAATTATGCCTCGGCAGGTTTTTAGGAAGCTGGCAGAGGTGGACGGAGGGAGGGAAGTTTAATTTGAGGTAGACAAAAGATCACTGAACATGTTCATTAACTTGTTTTAAATAAATTACACAAGCTCACGTTTCTGCTTTTGAATTAATCGAGCAGACCCAGCTGAATAATTTCTGGATAGAAATGCTCATAAGAATGAATTCATGTTCCTTTGCATTACTTTCCTACACAATTATTAGCTGCACTGTAAATTATGATTACTTCAATTATAGTTAGTGTTAGTATTACCTTCTCGTACTGGGGCATTTTGCTCATTAACCCCACCGGGAATAGAAACTGGCACTAGCTTCCAGCTAAATGTTAGTAAATTTTGTGCTTATAATTGTAAATTAATTATAAGCAGAAGACAAATAAAGTTAATGATATTACTTACAGAAGCAATAACAGCAAAGCTATTTTCCTGAACATATGTTCTTTGATAAAATATTGATTTACATTCCTAGAGTTAGAAATCCTTGCCTCTCTGCACACTGCATACTGCATATTGATTATATGGACAAAAATGTATATAGACCCCTGAAAGACTATGTAGACACCTGGATGTTAAACCCATTTATGATTATTGAACATCTCATTCAAACATGGGGATTAATATGTTGCTGTAACAGCCTTCAGTCTTTTTTGGAAGGCTTTCCACAAGGTTTTTTAACCTGGCTGCAGAGATTTGTCCCCATTCAGGCACAAGACTATTAAAGAAGTCTGCCACGATAAGGTCGGTCAAGTTCTTCCACACCAAACTCAGAAAAACGTATTTTATGGACTTGACCACCAGGGTCAAACTGTGCCATAAAGTTTGAATCACACCATTGCAAGCCCCTTTTAACCTTTCAGCACTTTAGATCATTTTAAAATCACTTTCTTGTTGTTTATGGTGTATCTTATGAACTTTAATTACTTTACTTTAATTTAAGCGCTCTCTCATTGCACTTTTGTACCTGGTTGGCTACTTTAGAGTTTGTACCATGGCTCTCTCTTGAGTCACTGTCCATTAATGCTTGATTATCTGGATTGTCTTGCTTGTAAATTGCTTTAGATAAAAGCATCTGCCAAATGACTAAATTTAGTCTAAAAATATCTGTGTATGCTGTAATGTTAACATTTATATTAACTGGAAGAAAGGGACCAAAAAAAGGAAAAACAGACGAAAAGTACACAGAAATGCACTGTGGATTATCTCTCTATCTATATTCTCAAACAATAAATTAAGTTGAAAAAAGAGCCACTACACCCAAATGAAGCATGTTAGTGAACATATCTTTTTCAGATTTGAATAAACATTTATAAGAAGTGATTAAAGAAAGTGTTTAGTCAAATTACAGATAACTGTGGCATAAGGCACTGATGAAAGACTGTTTAACATATTAGAAAAAATAGTTCAAACAGTTGCTTTCGCTGTCTTTTCCACCTCTGTTATTGCCAATGCACAGAACTATTGGCATAAATGTCATCTAATCAATCCAACCACTCTTTCTCTTTTTCCCCTTGTCAGCCAAGCAACCTCCGACTCCATCTACACCAGCCATTGTCTCAGAGGTGAAGGGGAACTCCGTCTACTTGAAGTGCAGCTTCGAGAGCAGCTCCAACAGCTCCCTGGGCTTCGTGGTGGCCTGGTCCCGCCTCTCACCTCAGGGCAGCAAGGAGGAGCTCAAACAGGAGACCACCATCCAGACCTCCGCCTTCATCGAGCTGGACGGCTTTAACCTCCGGCTGGGAGACAAGGTGATGCAGGGCTGCAGTGGTGTCGCATGATCTTTGTTGGGTCAGTTTCAAAATAAGTGTGCATTGAGATTGTAGTCGAGAAGATGACTAAAAGATCGGAGGGGTGAGCTCAAGAGAAGAGCGAGAACTTAACGAAAATCCAATGAAAAAACACAAGATGAAATAGGCAACAGATAGTAAACATTTCCTTCAAACACATAGTTTAAGAACAAATAACATCAGAGGCTTCATAATAAAACATCCAGGTAATTTAATGACAGAACTTTGTTAATAGCATTCCGTCAAGCTTTTGTATTTGTTAGTATTGGGCTAACAATATCCATGTCTAACTAAAATATTTATTTATATTATTTCTAGCTTGTACCCTATGTTGTATTTTTGACCACTGATATTCATAGGTCATATTTATTGATTAAGTGACACTGTGTCTTTAAGTGTATTGTTAATTTATTGTATTTTTACTATTTTTGATATTTCTCTTTTCTCTTTCTAATCCTCATTCTATTGGCTGCCAGGTGACACACATTATTAGTTTTAACCCAGGTGCTCATCAATTAGCCAGTGATCTTTCAAGTCCTCTCATTGGATGATTGAGGCAGCTCATGTATGCATATGTTAAAGTGTGATGATGCTGCCTGATGAAGGTCTGAGAGACCGAAACAGTATTTATTAAAACTAACACAAGTGAGTGAGACAGTGTGTAGGAGTTTTTTTTTCTTCATTTTTAGGCTTGTATTTATGAAATGAGTTAAACTGACACCTGACTATTTATTATCTCCAGTTTAGGGTTAGTGTTAGCTCTGATAACAGTGATACTTTCTATTGGAATTAACCCCAATGTCACACTTGACTATTTAGTATGAAAGCAGGTGAATTGCATGTTATCCCAGAGCTATTATGGACCTTAGACATCCCCACAGCAAAGTACTTATCTTAAAGGCAAACTGAAGAGCAGAAGTCTAACTTCAATGTCTATCTTGTGATTTTCTATCAGTGGATTATTCATGTGACAATCGACTTCCCATCCCACTGGAAATAAGATATAACTGTATAAATCAAAGATGTTGCTCCTGACTTCCAGCCAGCAGTGACTGAAGCTATTATTGAAGCCTGTCAACATGCCGTTTTGTTTTACAGCGCTGATCGTGTATGTGACCTGACCTTAGCTATAAAATCTTTTATACATCCCAGATTCTTTCCCCTTTTTATGTGCTGCATGGTTCAATATACTCTCTCTCTCTCTCTCTCTCTCTCTCTCTCTCTCTCTCTCTCTCTCTCTCTCTCTCTCTCTCTCTCTCTCTCTCTCTCTCTCTCTCTCTTTATCTCTCTCTCTTTGTCTCTTTGTTCTCATATTCAAATGTGCTTAGTTGCCACAAGAACAATAAGTTCAGTATTGCCAAAGCAGGTTGTTTACAATATACAGGAGGTGCAATAGAGATAGAATAATAGAGTTTTTCAGAAAAAGCAACAAATGGTATGCACATTACATTGTAGTATACTGTAATAAAAGAAAGACAAATCATTGGAAACTGATCTCTCCCTCTCTGTCTAACAGATTTACTGCTCCAGCTCCAGTTTCTTCTTGGACTCGCTGGACGTCCGCAGTCCTTCAGTGGAAAGTCAGGAGTTCTTCGCTGGGATTAGGGTATATCACAGTGATCTGACGTTTTACAACAGTGCATGCATGTTTGTTTGCATGTCTTACAATGACTGTTATTAGTCATGCTTTTTGAAGCAGCGTCTTCTCACACAGTGACAACAATACGGACAAAACAGGAAACTGCTGATCTTCCAACATCGTAAATGAAAGAATAAAAACATTACTGCTAATTCTGTTGTTTAGTTGGCCTTTTAGTACAATTCATATTACACC
The DNA here is from genome assembly GCF_963691925.1 of Scomber scombrus. Taxonomy (NCBI): domain Eukaryota; kingdom Metazoa; phylum Chordata; class Actinopteri; order Scombriformes; family Scombridae; genus Scomber; species Scomber scombrus. Next base: position 23,496,834 of record NC_084976.1, on the reverse strand, counting down.
ATGAATTTGTGTTTTTTGTGTGCTTCACCTCAGACTTCTAAAATTTTACTTTCCCTTTTTTTCTGTCCATATAAACAAGATAAAGAGAGAAATGAAAAGACAAAAAATGGAATCTACCACAAGCTGTTGAGGTGTTAATCTGCAATGTCTCTCTCAAATTTTAATTTGATTTAATTTCATTATTGGTGGTGAGAAGATGGCCACTTGGCTGCAGAGATGTTGTGACTTTAGGCTTATTTGTTGGTCAAAAAACTTTCTAAAACTAACGTCTTATATTGGTGATTAATCTCCTTCATATAAAAGGTCTGATTACTCTCCGATTATAACCATTATCTGCAGCTAACACCAGAGGCGAGCAGTGTCTCTGAGGATGGGAAGCTGTATGAGTTGCTGGTTGAGAGCACAGTTCCTCTTCCATGTCTGGAGGAGTCTTCCTCCTCTACAGAACAGTGCACTGTGTCCCTGCAGCTCAGCACAAGCAGCCAAGGTGAGGATGTCAAGCAAGATAATAACATAACTGGTTATTAGCTGTGTGTTAGGTTAAAATGTAAGTAAGTAGTTATCCAGGCATGCTTACATTAAAGTTGACAAATACTGTCTTAAATGCAGTCCCTTATTCTTTTACTCTTGTGAATTTTCAATAGGTATTACCCAGTAGTGATTTAATCTAAACCTGTGGTCCATTAAAGCTTTTGCCCCTTCTGTATGCACCTTGCATATGATCTCCTTTATCCTTAACATGCGTAAAAGGGATAACTGTGCAATAAATGGGGGCAATTGTGACTGTAAATTTGTATGGTAATCATAAAGAGGGAGACATTTTTCTTTTGGTGTATCTTCACAAATACTATAACTGCAGACAAAGGGTAAGATCATGCAATGGATCTGACTGAATTAGCTCATAAACAATAAGTAACACTTTTTTCCTGTCTTTTCTGTTGTGTTTTTTCTGCTGTGTATCATCATCTAAATAAAACCGGACCTAAATCATTGTGTTGCAGACAAGGTTTTGTCAGGTGCAGATGTGACTCTGTCCTCCTGTGTGGTGCATCTGTCCCGAGGTCCCTGCAGAGACGGCGTTTGTGGCCGGGCTCTGATCCACTTCAGCCCCGTCACTGACTTTGTCAAAGATGGCAACAGGACGACTCAGATCTCTGTCAAATCCATCGTCACACAAAATTTTCTCTGGAATGGATATTCACCAGAACCAGTTCAGGTAAACAGATCAGATTATTCTGGAGTATTTAAAAAACTGATATTTTGCTCATTGTGTATGAATTTATGAGGCGCAGATTTTTAGACATCATATTACATCTTTATATACTTGGACATTTAGCTCTTTGCACATTGTAATATTCCTGTTTAACCCACTGATTCATAATTTTTGTTACAATTTTTGTGCTGCATCATCACTTTGTGTGGGTTTTTAAATATGCATGGGTTAACTCTGATACAGGAGTACTGTCCTTCTGTATCCTGAGTATTTTAATTTAATGAAGACTGAAACTGATCTCTCTTTTTCATTCAGATAAAGGTGACAGATGTCCCCTCAGCCTACTGCTACTCCTTCACTGATCCTCACATTATCACATTTGACGGCAGGTACTTCAGTCTTGTAAAAATCCTGCACAAATATACAGAAAACATTATATAACATCATATGTATTATTTATTATAGTTTAACAGATTTTATCATGTGTTGACATTTTTATGTGTGATGGAGAATTATCTTGGGTAATTGTTTCACCCAATGCATGGTGGGATAAAGAGTTCACAGGAGCAGGCATGTTAAAAAAAAAAAATCAATAACTGTTCTTTTTTATTTACCTGCAGGCGCTACGAAAACTACCAAATAGGAACCTTTGTCCTCTATAAGAGCAGCCTCTGGCCATTTGAAGTCCACGTCCGTCAGTGGGAGTGCGGCAGTTTGCTGCACGCCGCCTCGTGTGTGTGTGGCTTTGTAGCCAGGGATGGCGGCGACGTAATTGCTTTTGACATGTGCAACGGGGAAATGGGTGAAACCAAGCCACACCTGTCTGTGAAGAACAGAGACTTGAGCAAGAGTGGCATTCGCATCACCGAGTCCTATCAGGGACGCAAAGTCACTGTGAGTGAGGATGAATCAGCAGAAATCCACCCAGTCAGCATATCTATTTTTTTTACTTCATGATGAACACATAAAAAAAAAAAGAAACTTAAGTATGATTTTGAAAAAATACCTACATTTATTATGAATGCTTATTCATAATTTATTATTACTAATGCAGTTTTTAGAGCTTATTTACATTATTTAAATTAATAGTTTTTTGGAAATTCACTTATCTGCTTTTTCATTGAGTGGCAGATGAGAAGTGGTATCAATCTTTTCATCTCACTCTCAAAATAGCTAATACACCTATTCTGGAAAATGATCAACTATTCCTTTTAAAGTATTTGGAAAACCTTAGTTGTAATGCAAGTGGATGTGTGAAAAAGATAAAATGTACACAGCTGATTGTTGTTGAAGATACTTTACATTTTCTCTCAACTCCATGTTATATTTCTGTTTTATTGCAGATGACCTTCTCATCCGGAGCATTTGTTCGTGCCGATGTGTCCGACTGGGGAATGAGTCTGACGCTGAGAGCTCCCAGTTCAGACCGGAGCCACACTGAGGGTCTGTGCGGGACCTACGACGGACAGTCAGACAACGACTTCCACGCAGCAGGGGGCGCCACACTGGAGGATCTGCACGCTTTTATTTCTGAATGGAGGTCGGTATATTTTATAGTGAAGTATCTCTCAGTTGACATGAAAGTTAGGTTTTGGTTCTGAGGAGCCGCTAACATTTTCAACATTGATGAAAAACATATGACAATATAAAGTTTTATTTCTAAAAGCTAGCTAGCAGTGCAGAAAGACGATGTGCCCGCCCTTAAAGCTGCCTACTAAACCCTGATTGGACAGTTTACCAATATATTTGTTCTTGCACTAAACATGCCTTTTACTATGTTGCAAAAGGCAGGTTTAGTGACAATTTTAGACATTTTAAATAGTCATTTAACCACATATCTTCACCAAAGCTTTTCTCAAGTATACCTCAACTCCAAAGAGCCAAAGACTCAAACTGCAGGGGCCACAAAAGCCTCAGGTTCACTGGGTGTCAATCGTATGTGCGTACTATTATTAATTTGTTTAGACATTTGCACCACTAATCAAAATATAAACTACAATGGAAAAAATAGAGGCTTGACAACTCATTTTTGACCTGGTGCTGCCTGTCATGTACAGACCCTCCTTTCCCCCCACTGTTGGCTCCAGCGGTTATTCTTCACTGATGTCTTCTTCTTTCTTCCTCTGTCAGGCTCTCTCCAGGGACCAGCCTGTTTGACACTGTGCCTTCCTCTCTGAGTACACTGAACCCCCGCAAGTTCTGTAACTGTCAAGCAGAGCCCCGCCTCACATCTCCACAAAGTCGCGCTCAAGCAGCCACCTCCTCCGACTCCTCCTGCTCTCAGCATGGCAACGTGCACCTCCCCAGCATCATCCCCACTCTGGACGTCACAGCAGAGTACATCGGCTCAGTAGAGCTACTCAGAAGTGAGGGGAATGAAAGACAGTCGCTGCCTCCGGGCCTCTTCAGACAACACACCCGGGATGCTCAGCCACATAAAAGAGGCTTCAAGAGGTCCTCGAGGGCCTCCAGGGATGAAGGTTCAGTCCCAACCCAGCAGCAGCAGCAGCAGCAGCAGCAGCACAGAGGCAGGAGGCAGTCCCACCGTTACATTTCTAACTCCCCGCATCAAAGCCTCAGCCAGTCTGACTTGGAGGGCTTCACGTACTTCTTCCCAGAGGACCATGAACCAGCAGTACATTTAGACTTCTCCCCAACGTGGCCGACACCTTCTGGCCTGAGCGAGCAGCAGGTCAGAGCTCAGTGCCATCAGGCTGTAGCCAACTCGAGCATAGCGTTAGGTTGCAGGCGTCTTCTAGAAGAGACAATAGTTAGTCGAGCGGTGGCTATGTGTGTTACTGACTTACAGCTGAAGGATGATCAGTCGTGGCTGAACGCAACGTTACCGCTGCTGGAGAACGAGTGTGAGATGAGGCTGGTGGAGGAGAGGAGGAGAGAGGAAGAGTACCAGGATGTTCTGGCCATCCTCAAATGTCCTAATCTGTGCAACGGGAATGGACAGTGCTCGGAGTGGGGTTGTGTCTGCTTCCCAGGATTTGGGTCTTCTGACTGCAGTGTGCTGTCTGGTAACATGTTAAACATACACTGAAATAGATACAACTAATCCTAAATCCTAAATCAGCCAATATTAGCTTATTTCAGGTCTAACAGTCCAATGCTTGTCTGCGCTCTTTCATGGTGTGAAGACCAGATCCCAGAGATCACTGAGTTGGAGAAGGAGGGTCTATGTGACGTCCGACAGGGAGATTGCTCCACCATCCAAGTCTATGGTCAAGGTTTTAAGGACTCCTACGAGCTCAAGTGTGAATTTGTTAAAGAAAAGGTACTTTGATTTTCTGCTTCTTTCCTTTTTTTTACTATCTGAAAAAAGAGAATCAAAAATACACAGAGGAATATCTTGGTCCATGTAGATTTTTCCACCCAGACCCAATAATATATGAAAAAGAAGGAAACTTAAAAATGCCAACATACACACTATATTATTATAGAGAGTCATATTTCATGTTTATTGACAAACACTCTGGTCTAGTGGGTGATCTCATCTAAGTTATATATCCAAGTATTTTCCGTTTGTGAGCTCAAGAAGTTCCGAAAGCTCAACTGATGAAGAAATAAGTGAAGTTACTACTAAAGTTACTGTGGTTTCAGTTAATGGCATGATCTTAAGATAACCACTTTAGTTATTATTTCTTTGAGGCCAACCAAAACATGAGAAATTTCCATGAAGTGTGACCCTGGAAGCGCCTAATGATTATGTTCAGCACCAATTTTATATTATTTGTGTTAAATTATTTTGTTTTTGGCCACTTGAGGGCAGTGCAACCAGCTGTAAACACAACAGTAACATATTTACAAAAGGATATGTTCACAATTTTTCAAGTGTCTCTAAAAACAACAGTTAGGTCCCCATATACAAATTGAAAGAGGTTTTCCTCTCTGTAATCATCCCCCCTGTTCTTACTGGCCATTAAAAGATCCACTTCAAAGGTGCTTTCAGTGTAGGTGATGGGGACCAAAATCTGCAGTAATGGGGATGGGGATGCAAAAATGCATGTAAAAGTTTGAGGTTTCAGCTGTCTGAGTTAGTCATATCAAGTTGATATTTCCACATAAGCTTCGCATTAGCTTCAGATACATTTTTAAATACAATTTTGCACAGAAGGAGGAATGTGGATTTTGTCCCACATCACTTACATTGTAAGTATATTATGAAGAGCAGGAATGATTACAGTAAGAAAAAACAATTTCAACATTCATTTTGATGTTTGACAGATTGAGAAAATTTAGATCCCGTGCTTTAAGCTGATATGACACAAGTGTTAGCGAACAGTAGCTTATTTACACATCCAGCAGACACAGAGCAACATTGCCAGGAAGTGTTTCTGGCAAACTGACAAATTTAAGTCATGATGTGTGTATAACTACTCTCCTTTAACTGTGTCTTTCTGCCAGTTTGTGTTGGGCAGGTAGCATACAGAATTTATAAGAGTTTTTTTCTAATGGAAAAGGCTGCCTGCTGCAGCCGGAGACAAGGTTGATAAAAGCTGTGAAAGTAACCCAGACAGTCAAGTTGCAGGCTGTAAAACCAAAACCACGATCTGAAACTCACAAAAATGCTCTTTAAAGCTGAGGAGAATCACAGAGTCTTATAATATTTCTCTGTTTGTTCATGATTACATGCAACCCCTCTCACATTATAATATAGAAATATTGATAAATGCAGATATTAATTAATAGAGTGTTATATGCTTGTTATAATTACTTTGAACAAGCTTCAACAGAAATATTCTCAATGTTCAGGCCAGAATTAAGCTGCCCAGTGTCATTCATCTCCTTCTGTCTTGCTACTTTATCCTTTTTCCTCCCTATTCCCATCTCTAATTTCTCTCTCCTCTTCATGGCTTCCCTCTTCTCTCCCTCCCTATGTCTTGACAAGTTTGTGGATGGGGAATGGGCTCTGGATGAGCCCCAGTTTGTTCTGGCCACCTTTCTGGATGTGACGGCTCTGGAGTGCCAGCTGCCTCTGGAGAGCAGTCAGACTCCCGCAGATGTGGACCTGGAAACAGTCACAAACAGACCACTGGCCCGCTGGCAGATCAAAGTCAGTCATGTCTCAAGTTATTTCTGCACTGCACACTGGTGAATGTGTCATAAATGAGTACTCAAGAATATCAAAATCAAAGCTCTATTCTTCCTTTTTAAAGATATTTGAATGATCTCAGGACACATTTAATCTGTACTGTAGTAATGAAAAGTAGACAGATGCAAAAGATTTGGATTTGTTATAATTTGCTGGCTGCTGCTTGTGTTAAAGCTCCACAGACTGCAGCTGAAAGTTTTCTCCTGTTTTGACTTGGTTTAGGAGTAAAATGGACCCAGCAGTGAGAAACTGGAAAATGGTTAGTTTATCTGACTGCCAATGAAAGAGTGCAGGGATACTTTTTCACAACAGTCAGATTTGATTAACATGACAACATTTATCACTGAGTTTAGCTTTTCCAACACTGCAGATACTGTCAGGTTGTACGGCGTAGTGTATTAAAATATTTGAGTTGTTGAAAATGACCCCACTGCTATGAGTTTATTTATGTTCCCAGTGGTCCACTGTAATCACAGTTCTGCTGATGGCAGGTTTCCAATGATGGCTACAGCTACAGTAACGCCAAGATACTGACTCTGTATGATGGAGCCTGCCAGATCTGCAGCCTCAACACTGAAGTCCTCTGCACCCTGAGGGTAAGGACATTTTGATGATGGTTTAAATTTAGCATATGGATCAAAAAGTAGAAATATCTCCACAGATTTTCATCCTCTAACTGTGACACACTTAGCCCCCATCACCACACCTCCCGAGGTTCATAGGGGTCTGCATCAGGTTGTACAGATCTATTTCCACTTGAGCTGGGTACATTTGGTGTTTACAACATGGAAATGTAGAATGTATATCCTTCAGCAATGTTCAGAGCCAGTGCTGATTTTAGACTAGATGGTGCCCCTGGACAGATCTGTGCCAACTGTGCATAAATTACACAAAATGTGCGACTGCATGTGTAACCTGCTGTTGATGTTGACTACGACAGGTATTTAATCTGCTGAAAATAAAAGAAATAGCTATAAATGTAACTCAGCATAGACTCCACCTTAAAGGCAATAAGATGTATATTTAAACCTGCACTTTAATGTGTTCAAATATATGTAAAAAAAAGTCAGAGTTTATGAGTCAAAACTAAAAAAAATAAACTTTTTTTGTTATAACAGGTGGTCTGAGTAGGTTGAAATACAAGTTTTAAATCAACTACTGATGACATGGAGGTTGCGAGCTACAATCTGCATGTATGACTGCATTTAAAAACATTTTTATTTATCTATTTCCCCGGCAACCTGTGAATTTTTTCTGATAGTGCCTTCATGTTCAGAACTCTAGCCTTGAATTACTTGGTGAATTATAGGGTCAACAAGAAATGAGCTGAAATCAAGCGTGTGCCTCATCAGTTCCTGTAGAAATAACATTCAAACAGTGTGTAGGCAGTGCTTATTACACACCATCATCATTTAAACAGATCATTTCAGCAGTAACTGTTAAACTGTCATTTAATAATTGTAATGTGGTGAGTATTAGAAGTTCTGTATTTTAATGACAGCTGTTCTGTTGTGTGAAAATGTTTTTATTTTGTTTTGTTCTGCAAGAGAAAAGACTGAATATTCATCATGCAGCTGTTAATAGTAAAAGTCCAACTCAGTGCTGCTGAATGCGTGAGGCATCTTTAAACACAGGAAACAATCAGACCAAACATACAGACTTTGTTGGAGTGTTTTAACAAAACCGGCCTTGTTGCCGTGCTCTGTGTGTGTGTTTCATGAACCTGTGTGGCTCTCTGAGGCGGGTCTTGGATAAGTGGCCACCAGACGTGTTTTGTGTTACGAAGTGCAGTTTGTTTTCACAGAGAAATAAACACTGAACATTTATATTTTTTTGATATTTATTGCCTTTCCCTCCCAGGAGAAAACCTGCAACATTGACGGCCTGTGTTACAGTGAGGGGGAGTCCAATCCCAGCATCCCTTGCCTCACATGCCGCCCTGACTCCTCCAGACACACATGGTCCATAGCAGAGAGTATGTGCACAGAAATGTCAGTGTTTCTAATCTGGTCTGCCTCACAGATCGTTCATGTTCTCGTAAACAGCGCAGAGTCATTCTGATTGATCCCACACATGACGTTTTTCCACGTGTCACAGCAGCTCTGTGCAGATTGGAGCCACTGATGTTGTTTCAGTCATACAGAGGATAATTTACCTCATTGTTTCACTTTCTGACCAACTTCTTCAGATCGAAGTAGGTCAGAATGTGTGCTATGTTCAGAGGAAATGACAAAATATATAACAGTAACTCAACTGGAGTTAAATCACTGAACTAAAGGATAATGATGACAAGAAGGTGTATTGATTATTGACTGGGCTGATTCAATCATGCATGCATTCTCTCAATTAAAGGGGAAAACCTGACCACTACTGGAGTTTGTTGGCATATATGATATTTTGCCTGTTTTTTTAAATATACAAACATGTAGCAAAAGCCTTTTTATGACCTGCAATTTGGTTAGAAAACTGTTTTTGACAAAGAAATGTAATGAGCATGATATTTTACAGGATGACCAGTAAACATATAAATGTGAGAGGAAGTTAAATTAGTTTCAATAACTGGTGAGGTAGTGGTTCAAGACACATACTGTGATCACAATAACCCTCGTTTGATTCAAGCTGGAGCCATTCTGCTGGAGCTCTGGAATAAACGCCCCAAAAAGTAGTACAAATAAAAATCATAAACAGAAAAATATAAATATATATTAAAGTTAATTTTCAACTCAAATATATGAAAATTCTGCTAATCTGGCATAAAAAAATAAAGCTATTGCAGAAAATCAAAATTATAATAAGCAACAAATCAAGTAATGTGTGTTGCAGGTGAGGCTGCATTATGAAAATTATTTTTTAATGGTTTATTAAAAATGGCCTGTCACCAAATTCATCTCTATGACCTGAACTCTTTTTATTTCCAGCACTGCAAAATCTTCTTATCAGCCTTTTAATACACCAGTAGAGACATTTCTGTGATAAACTAGAATTAGATGATAATTTCCACCTGAGTAAAGAGAAGTGCTCTATCAAAATGAACCCAAATGTAAAAAAAGCTTGTAACACAAATTGGGACTGCCTAATTCATTATATATTAATTAATTATTCTGCTGTGTATTTTACTAAATTGTCGACATTTTGTTGTGGCAAGATTCTGATTTATGTTCAATGACCTCATTTCAACCACAGTTTTCAACAAAAATCAACAAAACAAAATCAAAATTTTAGATTTTTAGATTTAAATTTAAGGTAGTTTTACGTATTTTAGTTTTAAATTTGCTCCCACTTTCTCATTTCCACCCGTTCATCCAGTCTTTCACTCACCACAAATTGACTCACTTACAGATTTATTGAGTCACTTACTGTACTTTTCCCCCCTCGTTTGTATTTCCCATCAGAGAACGAGCCTCCGGTGGTGCAGTCGTTGCCGTTTCATCTCCGATCCTTTCAGGAAGAGATCTTCATCTACCAGCTACAAGCCTGGGACCCCGAGGGCTCGGCGGTGCTCTTCACTCTGGTATCAGGTCCTGAAGGTGCGTCTCTGTCTCCGGCCGGTCTTCTGATCTGGAAGGCCACAGCCGAAGCCGCTGACACGCACACTTTCCAGTTTACTGTGATGGACGACTGTAACGCTGAGACTAGAGCTTCTGTGCAGGTAAGACTTTTACTTTTGTGTGTCATGTTGTGAGCAGAACAGTCTTTACATAACAAAGTTTCCATTCTTACTGAGTAGGAACTGCTGTTTGTTTAAGAAGCAGAACAAAAGCAGAACAATAGCTAATCAGTTCAATATAACCAAAAAATAAGCCATCATTATTAAAGTGGAAACTTCCTTGCCTGCTTTGGCCTTTGGATCTCAAAGTCTTTCTTATTCCTCCCACTAGAGGGGGCCAATGATATGTAGTTTTCTGCTAAAGAACATTTTCTGTCACAACTCTATAAAACACACTAATCTTATGCAGGCTTTGAATATATATATATATATATATATATATATATATATAATGCAGATCCACATGCCTGATTTTGCAGTGCACAAAATAAAGAGGGACTGTGGCTCAGTTACAAAACATTCAAACTGATTGCAGATGGTGGCGAGACAGCTCCAGGATAAACTCAGAAAACAAAAATCAAGGATTTTGTCTTTAGGAAAACATTTTCCTTCCACTTAATATTAAAGTCACACTATGATTCGCGTGTATAATTGTGCACACATGCTGTTCTGATATCAGATGAGTCAGTTTTTAAAAAGCTTTTAAAGACCCACTTATACATACTTGCATTTGAGTAGCAGTTTTATAATGTCTACTCAAATGTTTTTATGTTGTTCTTTTTGTATTTTGTCTTATTTCTATATGTTTACCAGTTGTTAAAATCCATGTTTTTTATTGTATTTTCTGTGTATGTTGCTTTTTAAATTTGTACTCAACTTACTTATTATTTTTTTATTTCTCTGTGTTTACTTGCTATCTGATTTCTCTATGTTGAAATATGAATACTGAAATTTGCACTTATATTCTGTGTTTTTATAGAAGCACTTTAGGCTCTATAGAAATAAACTTTACTTACTTACTTACGGCCCATCTTGTATAATTCTCTCTTAGTACAAAATGTTCATAAGGATTGATTTCTTGTATACTAAATGCAAAAACAACATGCCATGAAAACTGGTATACAATTCATACTGTATGCTAGTAATATGTAGGAGTAGTAAGCAGAAAAACTTTGTACAATTGGACAAATTCTAAACTCTTCCACAGATTCAACCCTCTTTATTTCACCAATAGTAAATGATAAACTTGAGGTACGATTTTTTTTTCATGTAGTGTCTTTTTAGCAGCATGAACATTTCCAGAGACATGAAATCCACTCATCTAATCAAACCTTGTTTTCAGGTCACAAACTTGGGTCAAAATAATGAATCAGAATAAATCTGTGCAGATGAGACAGTCTTTTCTGTTTTCCTGCAGGTGTCTGTGTATTCCTGTGATTGTCTGAATGGAGCTTCTTGTGTAACCAACACCAACCGCCCTGCTGGCAGCGGAGAATACATCTGTGTGTGTCTGGATGGATTTAAAGGCGAAAGGTGTGAAGCGGACATCGACGACTGTAAACCCAACCCTTGCAGACTGGGCCGCTGTATCGACGGCCCCAACTCCTTCTCCTGTATCTGCCCACCAGGAATGACAGGTAGGGATAAAACCTGCGGATCTGTTTCCCCTCCAGACAACCGCAGTAAAAGGTTTTGATTTTTAGTAACGAGCATTAAAGAGCTTTACCTGCCAGATGGAGGTGGATGAGTTTGAAAGACGCAGCGGGAAGAAATCAGGGAGGGAAAAAGAAGACACAGTCACAGTGATGATATAGTGAGAAAGCAAAAGTGAAATCCACTCGGCTGGAGTAAAATTAACTTTGAGTTCTGTCGGACAAACATGATGTAACGAGTTGGATTAAGGACAAACTTGGCGATGTCAGTTTAAGGAAATGGATTGAGCATAATTTGACACACGCAAACAACTGAAGAAAGCATCTGAAATATCTGAGTTAGATGGTTCTAGTAAACGACGCTGTTGATAAGGGTGCAAGTGGATTTAAAGAATATAACAGAGTTGTTGGCTGTCATATAATGAGCAGGATGAGTGATGGAGAAAAGTGTGAAATAAGATCTGTTATGTGGTGCATTTTGAATCAGAAACTCTGCCTTATAAAGTATTTTTAGGTTATATCAGTTATCCAGTAAAGACCTTTTATTCCCAAACCCATTCCTGTTGGAAATTTGGAAACAGTTCACCGGTGTGTAGACATGATTTGGGGATATATGGCAAATGTGGTGATGAAAGGTACAGCAGAAGAAACTGTGGAAAAGAACCAAAGTGTAAACAGAGTGGCGGCAGTCATTAGGATCAGGTCCAAGAGAAGACTGAGCCATTAGGAAGTAGTTATGAATAGAAAGATTCAAGAAGTCAGAGTGAAGAAATCAGGTAGGAAGCATGATGAATATTGTTTTTGTATGGAAAAGATTAAGTTCTTAGTATTTCTGCTTTTGGTGATTAATTGTGCTGCTGATGGAGAGAAAGGAAATCTGAGATAATAGAGATAATTGTTGATGACATGAGAAATGTTTTTGGATGTTAGGGGAAATTACTGGAGAGGAAGAACTGGGGCTGTTAAGAGAGGCTTTCAGGCCCTCTCTGAGCCAAAAGTAAGAGGTTATATAAAGAATGGGGTGAGGGTTGAGGAAGAACTTTGTTTAAAATTGTATTTTTTTTAATATATAATAATTAAGATTATATAGGGGAATTCAGTTGTATTTTCAATCCAGTAGAAGGCAGTAAATGCAACATTTTGGATGCAAACCACCCTTTAAAAACCAAAGAAGAAGAAGGAGAAGAAGAAGAAGAAGAAGAAGAAGAAGAAGAAGAAGAAGAAGAAGAAGAAGAAGAAGAAGAAGAAGGAGGAGGAGGAGGAGGAGGAGGTGCTTTGCTTCAGAGGAATTATATTTGAAGTTGTCATCATTTATATCAGCTTTACTACATTTTACTCATCAAGTTCAGTCCTGAGAAAAGCAGACGTTCCTGCCAGAGAATGTTTTACAAAGTTTGTTTAAGTCATGAAAGTCGCTTATTTTTCAGGTAAAATGAAGTTTTGGCCCAGACTGTCTGTTGAAAACAACCATTTTAAATCTGACATTATTGTCTGGTTCAGCTTTGATCTTTTATACTGGAATGATTTATTATAACTGAACTTTCAAACTGGTTTTACTTCCAAATACAGTAAATGCTTTGGATTACTGGGTTTTTTTTTTTTAATGTGTTTTTTTTTTTTATTCTTGCTGTCTGTGTCATATTGGACTGTGTTGTTTAGCAGAGGCCACATGTGTCATCCTCAGATCACTGTTATCTTAAATGGAAAAAATGATGTTAAATAATATGAGAATAGGTTCAGAGTAAACTACATTTTCTTCTTTCTTCTTCTAGTTTTGAAAGTCAAAAATGCAATCAACCTGAAATTGCTGTTATTTCCGATGGTTTTCTATATTGTATGTATATTACGTTCATGTGCATTCAAAGGCATCTCAGCTGTCCTTATTGTCTTGTTTAATTTGTAATATGTTAAACGTTGGCTTATAGTTGTTGTGTAAGTTGTGCAGTGTCTCCGCATCACATCATCTGGTGTTTCATGTGTTTTCAGGCCACACGTGTCGAGAAGATATCGATGAGTGCGTCTCCCAGCCTTGTTTCCCTGCCGTCGGCTGTAACAACACGCTGGGCTCTTTCATCTGTGGAGTCTGTCCACAAGGATACAGCGGTGATGGGAAGAACTGCATTCGTAAGACCCCTCTCTCACATTCCATCTTAAAAATGGAGTGTTGTTTGTTTAATAATGTTCATCTACTGCTACTTGAGCTTTATAGGCAGCAAGTGCATCTTGAAGATTTGTTAATTCCTTGGATTATTTCTAAAGTTGTACATCTATTTAGTTCTTTCTCTGGGATTCATGCATTCATACATCATTAAAGATATTTCCATCATCCTCATCCCTTTGTTTCCAAGGTAACCAAGATTCTCCGGTCAAACTGGTGACCACACCTGTGAGAGTGCCGCAGGTGCCATTGAGACCCAAACCCCCCGGTGGCTCGTCTCTGTGCAGCAGACAGCCATGTCACCCGGGGGTTCAGTGTTTTGAGAGCACACACGTGTCCACGGGCTTCGTCTGTGGGCCTTGTCCTCCCGGTCTCCATGGAAACGGGTGGATTTGCACAGCAGCAGGTGAGAGTGAAGCAGTTTGTTCAATTCAAAAAGTGGTGCTGGTTTGATGGACAGTAGTGACCATGTTTTATACTTTGTAGGTTTGAGTGAGGAATATTTATGAAGGAAAGACCTATTTGAAAACCCACATGTACATTCAAAGTATATCCTATTTAGACACGTCAATTATCATATATAAAAAGTAAAAAGGTAAAAAGTTCAGTATCGCCTGTTGTTATATCATTTTTGGACAGTTTGGACTTTCTGACACACAGAATGGGAAAGTGTGTCCAGACTTCTGACTGGCACTGTCCATGTTTATTGTATTTAACAGATTCACAAATTAGATTTAGTGCACAGTATTATCAAAATTCTTACTTTTTTGTTGAATAGCATTTTTATGACACAGTATGCTTTATGATGAACTTTTATTGTAAATAAAACATTATTGTAAATATTTCTCTGTCTTATAGTTAGAGCTGGGTTTAGTTTGAAAAAATTACAATATCAGTACCCTTAAAGTGATATGGACAATACTCAATACTACTATGTTATACAATAGTACTTCATTCAATACTTCTTTTTATTTATTTTATTTTTCCATCATGATTTTTACACAAACACATTTCAAAATATCTCATACATAATTTTAAATAACTGCACAAAACTTTAAAATGAAGTATTATCACCACAGACTGTAAGGGTTGTAGCTGCTGTGATAGAGGGATGGTTGCACGTTGCATTAATCGAAAAATGCTTGTGGTGATTGGCTGCAGGTTTATCCATTCAAATAGTCATTTTTTTCTAGATCTGGGTACAAAAATGATTGAATGCAGGTGTTGTTTGACTGGAGAAGTTCTGATACTACCGATGCACTGGGTTATTTCAGTCAATACTGTATAATATAAATATTTATTACTTATTACTTATACATATTGTACTGTTTCCCAGCCCAGCCCCTACTGTATATGATTTTTAAAAAATCTAAATAAATAAATAAAATAATTGTTATTGCTGCTTGGTACGAACATGTTGTTGTTGGTGTTGTCCCTGCACACAGAAACTTAAGAGTTGAATGTTTACAACCAAAGCTGTATTTCTGTTATTTTTTTAAGTCATATCCTCTAACTTCCAGTGTTTTACAGGTCAGGGGACAGTCGGCTATGGAGCAGACGGCAATATTCATATCAACAAATTAGATTCCAGCAAGGAAACGATTCCTACTTCCTCTTCCTCCTCTTCATCGCCGTCTCCCAGCTCACCCAGACGCCCCCCTGACAGGAGGACAAAACCAGAAGCCGACACCAGGAGAGTTTATTCCACTGTGAAGAAGACCCCCCAGAATCGAACCGCAACCGGAGTCTTCCCCCCGACCTTCCACCGAGGTCAGCCCACTGGGGTTGAGCAGACCCCCGGCCTCACCCCCGGGGTCAACTGGGGGTTACCGTCCCACCAAGTGACCTGTGCTGACTCTCCCTGCTTCCCCGGTGTCCCCTGTGAGCCCACCGTCAGCGGATCCTTCAGGTGTGGACGCTGCCCGTACGGTTACACTGGAGATGGAGTCACATGTAAAGGTAATGAGTCTTATAATATGAATCCCCCTGAAGGACAGACATCTATACAATGAGATGTATTTACACTCAGGCCCAAAGGAAAAATACATTAAAACACTAAATGATCCAATTCAAATTATTATGCCATTCATTCAGTATGTAAAATGTCTGGGAGGCTGCACATTAGTACCAGATGTGTAAATGATATGAAGGTCCCATCATTTTTGTCAGCATAATATTATTTGTAAGTAATGCTATTTTGATCATGATTGTTCCCATTTCACACTTGCAAACACTAACATTTTAAAATTGTGTAAATAATATCAAACAATATCAAATATAAATGATTTAGTGACACAAAGGGGAAATGTTTAAAATGAGATTGCAGTACACTTCAGGGTAATTTGTACAAATACAAATATACATAAGTTTTGGCAAATAAAATACCTATTTTTATAATAATTCACAGTTTAAGATAACTGAGTGTCTCTAAAGTAGAAAGGAGATATTGTGCCTTTTGCAGTGGAATAAATTACACAGACATACCTGACGTAGCTGTACTAGGCTCTCTTTTCAAGGACTTGTTTGCAGCTCTGCTTTATTTACATCTCTATCATTATCAAATAGTGCATTGATTTTTTTTGGGATTTTTTTTGTTACAATTAATCAGTTTATTATTTGGTATTTAAATAACTTTTGAAAGGACTTTCTTCCATATATAAATGAAAAGCTGCAAACTGTTAAAAAATACCTCCAAGCATGTTGATGGCTTTAGGCAAAGACATCAGGACGTACTCTAACCACCAAACGTTTGGTATCTTTATTGCAAGATAAATATTTTATTATTTAGTCTTTGATTAATACTTTGTGGACAGACTGACTTGAGTGGATTGGCTAATTGTTTTGGGCGTGTCCTCATGTCCTAATGGTTAGATTTTTGTTGTTATTTGTTTCAGCTGTGTGCAGGTATCAGTGTGGGAGGAACATGGAGTGCTCTCTGCCCAACACCTGCACCTGTAAGGAAGGCTACACCGGGTACAATTGTCACATAGGTGAGAGAGACCCCCCCCCCCCCCCCCCCCCCCCCTTTTTATGAAATAATACCACTCTTCAAAGAAACGTTTTTTTGCACTCTGTCATGACTCATTACAGTTAAATCACTTGTGAAAATGTGTGAAACTTTAGAGCAGTGATTGATTTTTGCTTTAATTCTCTCTCAGCCGTGTGTCGACCTGACTGCAAGAACCAGGGAAAATGTGTGAAACCTAATGTGTGTGAATGTCCTGCCGGCTACGGTGGGCCCACCTGTGAGGAAGGTAACCTGAACTCATATTCATAGCAGTTTAACATGCTGAAACACACACACGCATTGCTTCACATAATACTGACGAGTAGCTTTTTGTTCTTTACAACCCTGTGTCCGTGTGTAGCGAGCTGCAAGCCTCCCTGTCAGCATGGAGGAACCTGTCTGGCCAGAAACCTGTGTACCTGCCCCTATGGCTACGTGGGACCCAGATGTGAAATCAGTGAGATGCTATTTAATTACTTATTTAACAAGAAATACATTCATTTACTATCTTGCCCAGAGTTAGATACGAGATTAATCCCACTGTCATGTCTGTATGCTCCCCCCCCCCCCCCTTACACCTCATTAGTTTAGCTTAGCATAAACACTGGAGGGAATCAAGAAGCAGGAAGACTTTTAAATCTAAATAGGTTGAATTTAAAAGGGTTCTGGTTGGCGTATTGATATATATATATAAAAAAACCCAGTTTACTATCATATTACACATATTGTACAAATACCATATTGTGCTTTCCAGAATCTCAGAAATGAATTAGATTAGAAATGAATTGAATTGAGGATGAATGCTGTATAAATTGACAGAGACATAATATTTAGATACATCATGTTGTACTTGTACCTTTAATGAAAAACACTGTGCTCTACTTCCTTAACTGTAATGTTCTATTCTTTGATAGATGACATTAAAAAAGTAGATAACTGAAGGCAAAAAAAAAACACTCTCACAGTGATACCTGAACTCAGATGAGCATATCAAGGAGGGCAAGACGATGCAAGAATGATGAATTTTTGCACAATAATCATTGTATCTGTCTCAGTGGTGTGTAACAGGCACTGTGAAAATGGAGGTGAGTGTGTTTCTCCTGATGTCTGCAAATGCAAACCTGGCTGGTACGGACCGACATGTAACTCAGGTACAAAATGACATCTGTAACCAACTGTACATTTATTCTGCAGCTGCAAAGTGTTTCCATTTCAAACATGTAACACAGATCTAGCTTTTCACAGCGAGTGCCTTTAACCACAAAACAATTGGATCTGAATGCATTTGAACTCTCAGACTGGAACTTACTGGAGTAGATCTTACATTATTCTCTGACAGTAAAACATACAGACTGTAGATTCAAAAGACACATTTTGAAATCCAAATATTGAATATATGGTCTCTAAATTTGGTTATTTGTTCCCTCTGCAGCTGTCTGTACCCCTGTCTGTCTGAATGGAGGAACGTGCATAAAGCCAGACATCTGTGCTTGTCCCAGTGGCTTCTATGGCTCTCAGTGTCAAATCGGTAAGATGGTGATGAATACATAAATAAATAAATACCACAATGAAGCATATGTTTTACTGCTCTGCTGCTCCACCTCTGAGAGACATTGTGAAAAAGAAACCTGAACCTTTGAGATGGTTCTTTAATACACAAATGTCTGTGCTAAATTTCATGGCAATCCATCTAGTAGATAAATCAGTTTCAACCAAAGTGACTGGACCAAAATTTGCCAAATGTATACTACTTTAGTGGAAACATCAGCACTTTTAATACAAAACTTTCTGCATACTTACTCTGCTCCTTTTGAAAGAAACATGCCATCGATTGTAGCTGTAGGGAGATAAATTTTACTTGTATAATATAATATGGTGATTATTCATTATCGCTGCAGGCAGACTTGTTTCACTTCCCCTTCACACAGAGAGGTCAGAGGTCAGGGTCAGCCACAGAGACCCAGACCCACCTAAGGGGCCTTTCTTCCTACTGAATACATCAGCTTGTTGTTTAGGAGAGTATGGCTGAGAGATGTGAGGCTCTTTATTGCAGCCATTGTTTTAGACCCTATTGTTTGAACAAAAATGTTCAGTTTAACTTTTAGACGTTGACATAATTATGCAGTTGGAGATGATATTTCCTAATGCTAAATATATCTGATTTAAATTTCTATCAGCTGTGTGTACAGTGCTTCATGATATCCTCACAGCTGAGTATTGTTGTGTGTTTCAGCTGTTTGCAGTCCTCCTTGTAAGAATGGAGGTCAGTGCATGAGAAACAATGTGTGTTCCTGCCCTGAAGGCTACACAGGAAAGAGATGTCAAAAGAGTAAGTTTTACTAACAACACCGTCTGCATATTTGAATGCAGCCTTATTTAAAGTAATTGTTGCCATTGGCAGCTCACAATTAGAAATATGTTGGAGGGCGAAAATCTGGTGATTGAATGTGTAAATGTGTTCCAGGTGTGTGTGAGCCGATGTGCATGAACAAAGGCAAGTGTGTGGGACCCAACACGTGCTCCTGTGCGTCAGGATGGAGAGGGAAGAGGTGTAACATACGTGAGTGACTCCATGCTTTATTCATACACACCAAATATAAGAAATATGTAGGTTAGGTTAATTTTAGCCTGGTTCCAGACATCTACAGTCTATAGACGTTCAGTGTTTCAGGTAATGAAGTGAAAACTAAATGGCTAATGAATCTAATTATCAGTCTGTATTGCAAAAATTGAGCTTGAATAGAGAAAAGTTCTACTACTAAAGGCTAAAAATGAAATATTCAAAAATCTGATGTTGGTGAATAAAAACAGTCCAAAAAAGGAAAAATAACCTTATCACATGTACTTTTTTGTATTAGATACACCAGTATTTGTCAAAAAACGCCCCCTAATTTTCCATTTTCTTGTGTTTAAATATCAAAATCGCATTACTTTTCATCCATGCAAGAAAGCATATCTTTAATGATTACCCCACTATGCCATTCATAGCAGCCTTCGATAAATATGAAACATTAAAGGTCTCAGGAATACATTATCTACAGATATTTGTAAGAAATTAATCATTTAAAACTTCCTCTTGCTGTAATTAGTGGTTGACAGACAGTGACGAGTAACACTCTAATGATCCAAGATAAGTAGTATCAAAGAAAATGTGTTGCTTCTAAACTTTGTATTGTTTCACTCTTGTATTCCTAATGTGATTATTTTCTCAATCAAGATTACACATCTTATACGCATGTCATCAATTTAAAGTTGTTAACTTGCCATGTGGTAGATTTTGTGCCATTTGCCAGGCTGCTGAGGTGTTGTTTATGCCTCCCTCTCTGTTGTCACCGCAGCCGTCTGTCTTCAAAAGTGTAAAAATGGCGGCGAGTGTTTGGGACCGAACACCTGTCACTGTCCCATCGGGTGGGAAGGTCTCCAGTGTCAAACGCGTGAGTGCAGTTATTGCTAACTTGCCTCCATGTTTATCTTACATGTTTACAGAAAACACAAATGATTATTTTTATCTATCAAACCAGGCTATTAAAATGCATAACTAGTGTGTTTTGATACGTTCAAAATAAAGTGTTTGTGTAGTTGTAGCTTGTAAGAATATACTATTAAAATAAGATCTAAGTTGTTAAAAAAAATCCTTTAATGTTGATTTTCTTCTAGCGGTCTGTAAACAGCGATGTCTGAATGGAGGAAGATGTGTGCTTCCTGACTACTGCCACTGTCGGAGAGGCTACAAAGGCCTCACCTGCGCAATAAAGGTCAGTTATACTTCATATACAGCACATGGCTTTGTGTAGTGGGAAAAGTAATAAATGGTACCAATAATTCCAGGGTTATTACCTCTGAGGGTCAATACAGTTAGGATGAAAAGGCATTCAGGAGGTTGTGTTGAGCAGTGAAACCTAATTTTGTTGAATTTATGTTTGCACCTTCACAGGCATCACAAGTGGGATGAAAAAAGAAATGGAAAGTGGGATGAAAGAGACTACAAAATGCACAAAGCAAGACGAGAGCACCATAAATTGTCGTGCGTATGACTGTGTGTGTATGTATGTGTGTGTGTATGTTAGTGGATAATGGATATTGGCATGTGCTTGAATGTGTGGCTCTGTGCACGCTTGAATGCTAACGGAGGGACTTGATGTATTGCACTTGTCTTTTTGTCCCTGTATATCACTACCTCAAGGCTCAAGGTAACACATCTGTTAAATGCATCAGCAGTGCTTACGGACGTGTTACTGCACAGTATTATGTATAAGAAGTAAATGAAGAATTGGTTCAATGAAATTCCTAAGCTGTAGGTTATCACCAGCACGCTGTTTTTTTGTTTTATTTTCAATTTAGCCAAAGTATAGCTTATATCAAACTGATGTGCACTGTTTGTTTATTACTTATGAGGAAAATACAAATGAGTCTGCTTAATTAATTATGCCTAACTTAGATGGTACACATTAGTAACTTGTTTAAGACGGAAGATGTTGCGATTTACAATTTATTTTTCTTAATTGCTTTCATTAATATATTGTTTGATCAGGCCCGTTTTTAGTTTCTTTTTTTTTTTACTGTCATCCATTTGCAGTAATGCCAAACATGTATCAAAGTAATATCCTCTTCTGTTTCCTTTAAAAAAAAAAAAAAAAAAGCTCTGTCAACACAAGATTACACTTTGGTACAAGTAAAATGTGTCTAAATAAAGAAAATACACTATTTCCATGGTTTTCATTTTGTGGAATGAGTGCTGATAATGCATGCAACTCACACTTTTATTTATTCAGTGACACAAATAACAGTATAGTACATAAAAGGTTTATACAGTCAAATAAGAACATACACAGATTCATGTTTCTTTAAAAAGGGAATGACAGATGATACGGTAAACAATATAAAAACTACAAATGTTCAACTAAAAAAACAACAAAAAAACAGTAATTGTCCTCAATAGCATAAAACTCCTGATTGGGCCTCATTGACCTTTGACTCTAGTGGGAATTCTTCCTCTCCTCACAGCGAGCACCAGAGTAAGGCGGGCGACAGCGGCATTTTTCAGGAGAAATACACTTCCCTCCATTCCGGCAGGGCTGAGTGCACACAGCTATAGCCAAGACAAAAACAGACAAAAGAAACCACAACAAAACAAAGAGTATTAATACATTATTTGAAAAAAAAAGAAACCTGTGAAAGACGGATATGTCTGTGCAGCTTGTAAATCTTAACACCACAAATCCATCAACAGGCCACAGAGGTGAGAAGTGTTTCCATGTCTGTTTTTGTCACATCTGGAAAAACACTGAAAACTCTCCCTCGGTAGACACCTACACATAATTTATATCCTTCTTGTCTGTTTGGCAGATTGATATGTGAAACAAACTTTTGCTCTACATACATGGATCTTCAGTATGTATATAAAACTGTGAATGTGTTAATTTTGAACTCACCGGTATGGCAGGCACCGCCCAGCCACCCATCCGGACAGCTGCAGATTCCCGGAGCCACACAGATTCCCCCGTTCCTGCATCCTTGGGGACAAATTGCTGCATGGGGAACAAACCATAGAAAGATATTCTTAACATGGCGAGAAGATCTGAGCTATAACTTCACACATGTTCACTGTTTAAATCTCGGCAGGTTTTTAGATGGAGCCATATGGGTTTGTTTGTGATAGCAGGTTAGATAGAGGGTGAACCTGGCTGTCATGATCTTGAGAGGTAAGCAAGCTAAAAATAGATTATTTTAATTTTAAAAAGTCATATAAGCAAACTATTTAACCTAGACAGCAGAAGATGCAATGATTTGGTTCAGTCTGGTCGTGATCTGTTTTTGGTCCATGCTGAAGTATCTGCTTGGACAGCTATTGGGTGTATTGCCTAAAAAATGGAAACAGTCCTACCCATCTCATCAATTGTAGCTTTGGTGATCCCTACTTTCCCCTTTAGCACTATTGTCATGTCAAAAAGGTTAAAGGTCAGGTTTGGGGCTGGTTGTATTATCATCTTTTTATAGTTTGGTCTATAACATTTCTGAAAATCGTAAGAAGTGCATGTTGTAATTTCTTTGAGCTCATGTAGACGTTTTAAAATGTTTTGGTTTGTCAAATCAACAATCACAAATTCAATGAAATCCAGTTTTATCATTTATGACACAATAAAAGCTTCAAATCTTGACATTTGAGTCAAACTGCAACCAATGAAAATAGTCCATTGATTCATTGTTGCAGCTTTAAAGTTCTTATTTGTCCAATACTTTGGACAATTAGCAAATGTTAGCATGCTCACATACCAAACTAAGATGGCAAACATCATCAGCATGTTAGCTCAGCCTAAGTATAGTTTCATAGAGCTGCTAACTTGGCTCGCTAACATACTGAAATTCGGTTTCTCCAAGAATTTCATTCATTTCTCTCAAACAGCTGGTAAACCAATATGGGACACTGTCTGTAAAATTCTTCATTGAAAACTAGATGGATGAAATTCTCCTAGGTTTTGCAGCTCTTTAAAGCTCAAGCAGGCTACAGTTTCACAGACTAGCACTAGCATGACTGTAATCTAGGTCTTGATTCATTAAACTTCAGTGGATAATATTAGAAAATGTTTGGTGTTTTGCTCTGTCAGCGGTCAGCCTCTAGAGCAGCACCGCCCTGTTAGAAATATGTGTAAAGCTGTATTTAAACTACAATTTACTGACAATGTCTCAATCACCAATTCACAAGTCGTAAAACTTCAGTATCGCTCATCACCACTAAGTTAGATGGATAGTTGTGGAGGGGTTGCTTCTCATCGTGACAGCACTTTGGAAAGGCATGAGAAATGTTTTCGTTAAGCTCTCTCTGATGAATAGCTCCAGCTGAGAGACCGGTTCCATTTGGTGACTTTGACCTTAGGTGTAAATAGGTAATTAGATACGGCCATAAACAGACCTTCTTGGCATTTTGAGCCGGCCCAGCTCGAGGGGCAGATGCACTTGGCCACTCCGTTGACAGCGATGCATTCCCCTCCGTTCCAGCATCCCCCGTCACACGTCACTGCCAAAGACACAAAACACATCTATCAGCAAAGACAGTGATGAGATAGCTTTACCTGTTTATAAGTGTTTTCAGCTATTAGTGGTCATGAGAGGCTAAGAAACACACATTATATTTATTGATTCAGATATATATCCAGCTATATCTCCCTACATGAATGTCTATGTGAGTGCTTTCCATCCTTTTTGGCTTGGTACCCTTGAAAATAAAGTAATAGTTATTTACTTTCCCTTGGCACCTGATGCTTTAGGAGCCTGACAAGGTGAAAAGTATTCAGTAATTCTTTTTTCCTTTTGAAAAAACTAAACAAAAAGTCCAAAAAATATGTTTTGGGGATTATTTTGTGACCCCTTGGTTGGGAAAACATTGGTCTCAGTGCTGTTACGAATGTGAAGAACATGATTCATTTTATTTTATTTTAGTTTATTGCCAAAGAACACTCACATGTAAATATATTAACTTTACAAATAATAATAAAAGCCTTTAAAACCCCACCCTGTGAGATTTGACTATAATTGTATAATGTACAGTTCTCCACATGTTGGCAAAATCCCCAAATTCACAGAATAAATACATGTACTCAAAACACTGTTATTTACAGCCCTGATACTGATAACTAAGCATTTAGGCTCATTTATACAACAGCACTTAAACACTGAATGACTGGAGGAGATTTTATGGTGTTTATTAAACTACTCCTGCAGTTTTGCTCCATCAGCAAGATATGGAAAAAATAAAGGTTAGAAGGAATGAGCTGTATGTCTCATAAACGACAGACAGCTATGTGTTGAAATATAAAGATAGTTCTGCTGTATAACATGCAAGAAAAACAGTTAGTATGAATTCATGTAGATGGATTTCCAGCCTGACAACTGCTACATAAAGTGAGCAGGAAAAAGTACTTTAACATGAAGTGCAGCTTCCAGGCTGTCAGGTCACAAGACCACTGGATTGTGAACTAGTCCACAACTGCTGGACGGACCGGATGGTTACCTTTGTGACAGTATCTTCCTCCGAATCCAGGAGGACATCTGCATTTTCCAGGCCGAAGACACTCTCCTCCATTTTTACATTTGGGATAACAATTTGCTGCATTCACACAAGAACACAAAGGTTTTTGGCATTACTGGTTATAGTCTGGTTCAACTTTTAACTCTTTATATTCCAATCACAAATTTTAGACATTTTAAATGATCAGTAGTTAAATTAGTTGTTTTGTAGCACTGTGTGTGAAGTGACACTTTGGTTGCCAGATCTTAGTGCTTTTACATAATAATGATAATCATAAGGGATTCGCTCTGCCAGCCACTCTTTGGGTCTTAAAATCACGATGTTTTCCCATTAAGATGAAGCTGTGCTCTTGGCTTGAAAAAAATCTGCATTAAACTGATGGAGACATGAAAAAGTGTGTTATAGTGTGGATCGAACATATGAAGTACATTTTTCAGTGGATGATTTTAAGTGACAACTCAAAACTAATTAGCTGTTTAATTAAATTGCTTTTTTCTATTACTATTCATGATTTCTAACTCTTTTATATGGTCTTCTCTTTCTTTCCAAAGAAACTGTGAATGCTATTTTATAAAAAGTAACACTCATTATTCTTATTTTCTTCCTTCCTCCTTGTCTATCTATGTGTATGGTTTTAAACGTTTTTAAAGTTGCTGCTGAGTTTTAAAGCACTTTGAGCTGCAATTTGTGCATGAAAGGTGTTTGTGAATAAAGTCCATTCATTCCTGAAAATTCAGTCAAATTAATTTGGGTTTAAAGACTATTTGCAGGTACTTGTCTTAACACAAGTCATGCACTTAGTGTCTGAGTCATGAGTGTAACAAATGTCTATAAGCAAGGAGAAGGAGTTTGTGCATTTTACGCATTAATGCACCTTAAATTTACTTAAACATGATCATAGACATAAATTTGTAACATCACCATACTGGCAGGTCTCTCCTTCATAGCCCCGGGAGCAGTAGCATGTGTTATTCCGGATGCAGACTCCTGCGTGCTGGCACGGCGGGTCGCACGTCGCTTTGGGGTCGAAAACAAACCCGACCGCGACTCCCCTCGGCGGGTCGGAGCGAGCAGAGCAAAGACCGGTGAGGGTGAGCAAAGAGGCCAGAAGAACCGTGGAGCTGAGACCGGTGGAGATCATGTTTGATGTTGTTTCGTCTCTTGAAGTGGAGACTGAAAAGGAAGGACGGAGATGGATGAGAAAATCCCCCTTACAAGGCACTGAGACTCTGCAGCCAGGTGCCGGGGTGCGCAGGCGGGGCTGGGCGGGGAGAGCTTCATGGTGGGTGTGATGGGTGATGGGTGGTGACAGTGGAGAGATGAAGATGGGAGGAAAGTTTGGAAAACAGCGTGTCAAGACAAACAAACATTTCCTGGAGAGAGGAAAGATAAATGTGTATGGATGCACTGAACAATTAAACAAAGGTAATGTTCATTTTTCGGAGTTTAAATTGATGGCAATGAATGTTAACTAGCTGTCGTTTGCTAACAATAGCTAGTTAACTAGCTATGTTAACTTTAGCTGCTTATAATTGTTCACGTTTTTGGTCGTTTTCTAGCCCCATGGTTCTGAAGGGTTTCTTGAACGGGTGCCAAGGGTCTTCAGCAAAAAGGAGAATTTATTTTCACTATAATAATAATAATATATTATCCCATTCATAAATAATACCAGGGGCGGAGCTATGTGGTGGCTTTTGGGCCTGCAGCCCTTAATGTTTTCTAAAAAACAATCAATCAGTCAATCAGACTTTATTTATATAGCACTTTTCATACAGTAAAAGCCCCAATTCTTAAAAACAAAAAAATCAGCTGAAGTCACTTTTTTTGAACAGTGACTACCATGCTGACTGAATCTGAGTGAGCTTACAACATTTATGATTTAGAGTGAAACTTCTGATAACATGTTAGATGAGACTATTACTGAGTGAAATGTCAACTGAAAAATGAATGTAATATTTTGTGTTTTCCTTTTGATCTAATGCCTGATTTATTATTTTACCTCTATGTGCACTATATTTGGAAAATAATCAATATAGACCAAAATAAATCCCTACTACTACCACTAATGTTTGCAGTAGTCTTACAATGCAGTAAACTTAAATACTGCACAAGTAAACCATTCAAAAAAATGTCCCCTGGCTTCAAGCTTAAATCTCCACCCGCCCCTGAATAATACAGTGACAACATATAATTGTACAAATGCAAATATAAATAAACACAAGTTTTATCTGAGTTCAACAGTAATTTAAGACCAATCATGTTTGTTGTGTATGTTGTATGCAGGTTTTGAACAGCTCTATTGTATGGATAATGGCATCTTCTGCGTACATAAAAAAACATAAATGTAATATGTCCAGACTTTTAATTATTTTTGGATTTATCAATTAGTCGTTTGGTCTGTAAAATGTCAGAAAATGGAGAAAAATGTCAATCACTGTTTCTTAATGCCAAGGGGATGTCATCAAATGTCTTAACAGTCCACAACACAATAATTTACTATTACAGAATACCAGAGAAACCAGAAAACAGAGGAAACCACATTTAAGAAGCTGGAACCAGAGAAGTAGGACATTTTTCTTATAAAAACAATTAATCAATTATCAAAATAGTTAGAAGTTTATCCCCTATTGATATATTAATCTTCTAACTACACTAAACAACAGCCAGTGAATGTGACAGGCAGAAAATAGGTCAAGTTTGGAGCCACCTACCTTATTATATTCAACAAGCAGGACCCATGATGTGAGTCCATGTCGAGCACATGTGTAAAAACCATTTCCTTATACCTGGAGAGAGGAAATGCAGGGCCTATATGAACTGTTGGGTGAGGGAGGGGAAGGTCTGCTTTAATGGCAAAAACATATCTATGGGGGATGTGGTTGTACTCCCTATCGGGCCTCTCTGCAGTGAAACCTGCTGACCGACAGCTAACAGGAAAGTAACTCTCCATACAAGTGGATTTGCATATGCTCATAATTGACCTTTTATCATGTTTCCATAAAAAGCAGGTCGCCTTTTACTTTTTATGTGTTGAAACCTACAATAGCAGGTCACACACAGTTCTGTATGCTGCTGACTACCAGACTGAAAAGTAGTCAAATCATCCATGAACTCTAAAGTTCAGGTTTAAATTTACATTACAAGCTGCCCTGGATGTGCAGCTACATTACAATGACTGTCTGACATAAAAAGCAGACAGGAAGCATTGATTCAAGAACTGGTGTGTCGAACATTGCTGAGTCCAGAACTTGGCAGAGAAGAAGCTCTTAAGGTCTTTCTCTTTTTCCCAACAGCCTGGACTCAGATTGTCCTTTTTTGTGACTTTAATTCGGATAAAAAAGAAGATCAAATATTTTATCATGTGTGATGAAG
This sequence comes from Scomber scombrus, assembly GCF_963691925.1. Classification (NCBI taxonomy): domain Eukaryota; kingdom Metazoa; phylum Chordata; class Actinopteri; order Scombriformes; family Scombridae; genus Scomber; species Scomber scombrus. The sequence continues at coordinate 23,468,758 of NC_084976.1, read as the reverse complement.
CTGAATGAGTATAATTACTAGAACGTGATTGATATATTGGTGCTAAACTAGTTGATATGGTGTTGAGAATTTAGCATTGAGCAATTTAGCATTTTTAAGTAAGTGTAATTATTGGTACAAAGTTTTCATGGTTACACCACTTAGACATTTTTGCCATAAACCTCTAATATATTCTCTCAAAATGGATTAAAGCAGACATTTTATTCTGGGTCCACAAAAAAGAATGTGTTCAAGTTATTCATATGTTAATTTTCACATTTTAACCCCCTTTAAATTTGACTAAACCATATGGACACAAAAAACACTCCAAAAATCAAGTATTGGTCGGGCCCTAATAATCACTCAACACTACACTTAGTTTGCAGAGTTATAATACAATGTGATATATTCATCAATGCATTGAACACATAATCAATTAATATTATCTATTTATTTTTTTAAATGCAAAAAAGGCAGTCTTTGAAACTTTTAGCAAACTTTAAAAATGTTACTTATCTGCCAATATTTACACTGGAATTGACTTAAAATAACCACAGATACCAAAGATTCATTCACTTACAATATTTTGTGCTACAGTATATGCATATTCCTATACGCTACACAAAAATACAAGCAAAATACCATAGACATAAGGAGAAAGGACATAAGGTCCTTAATGACTGTGTGTCTGTTTTTCTTGTACTTTTTGGCCCACATGTACTCCAGTATAGGTCTGGTCCAAGCCAGTGACTTGGATCTCAGAGAGGAAGTGAACTGGTGTTTTAACGACTGCAACAGATGACATATCATGATACACTGGAGACGCCTGTCTGGTGCTTCGAGCTCCAAGTGAGGAAAATACGAGGGGTCTGCACAGAGTAACAATACAATACAACCAGGATCCTGTAGTGAAAGCAGAGGGACAAAAGAAAGGTTATTTGATAGTGAAATGCTCTGTTGAAGTTATAATCTGCACCATTTTCTGACATGTGGATCAGAACAGTTGGTATTTAAACAATAGCTATGCAATAAAAAGTCTTAAATATAATCCAAAAAGTCAGATCAAACAGCTAAGACTTTATTTTATAGTTATTTCTTTGTGGTTATCTACCTGTACTACATATCCTCACACAGTGGATGGCTCTCTGTCTCTTATTCTACATGTGGTTTCTTGCTTTTTTTGCCTCCTAGTGGTCGGGCCAATGTGTTGTCGTTGTTGCCCAGTCAGCTGGTTTGTCCATTCATTCAACACTTTAGTCCAGAGCTGCAGATCTGGACAATTACTTAATACATTGTTATGTCTGTTGTAAAGATGATTGCCAATGAGAAAAAAAAGCCTCCTCCCTTCTATCCCTGACATCAATACTGACCTCCTCGACAAACTCAATGACTTCTATGGGAAGTTTGAACAGTCTCTCCTCCCATCTCCCTTCCACTCTACATCCAGGAGGTGGAGGAGGAGGTGGTGAGGGTGAGGGCCATGTTCAGGAAAACAAGCAAAGATGAAAGTCCAGCTGTACTTAAACACGGTGCAGCTCAATTGGCTCTGGTGTTTAACATGTTCAACACCTCCGTCTACCACAGTGCCTCAAGGACTTAAATCATAATCCTTGTACCAAAATCAACCAAAAACTCCTGCCTCAGTGACTTCAGAGCGATTGCCCAAACATCTGTGGTGATGAAAGAGTTTGAGTGCATCTCGTCTCCTATTTGAAGTCCTCCACTACCTCCGCTGATGGATACTTACCAGTCTGCTTACCGAGCCAACACACATCCTATTCATCGACTTCAGCTCGGCCTTCAGTACAATAAACCGCTTCAATAAACTGCTAGATGTGAATATTGACCCCTACACATATGCCGCTGGATTTGGAGCTTCCTGTGGGGACGCCAACAGAGGGTTAAGATGGACAGCCTTTCATTTTGACCCCTGACCCTCAGTATAGGTGCCCACCCCCAGGGTTACGTCCTCTCACCTCTGGCTCTTCTCCCTCTACACAAATCACTTCACATCTCACCACTGCAGCTCAGTCTCCAGCCTTGAATATGCAGATCACACAACCATAATTGGACTCGTTTGGTGCCTTGATAACAAACTCCAGCTCAGCATATCTAAAACACAAGAGCTCATTATAGACTTCAGGCAAAGCCTCCTCCCCAAATTTTACAGTCATATCTCTGGAGAACTCATAACCATCACTGACTCATTTAGAGTTCTTGGCAACACACTCAAATTGAACATCAGGACAGACTACATTACCAAAAAAGCTTAGCAAAAACGACTTTATCACGACAAAAAACAGCTAAAAAAATCCAAAGTAAAACAAAACCTTCTTTATTTTTAAACAGCTATTGTTGAGATCATACTTACCTCGTCCATAACAGTCTGGTACAGCAGTACGGATAGTCACACATGCAGAAAAAACTGCAGAATATGACCAATAGGAGCTCCTTGGTAGTTGAGTGGTTACAGCACATGCCACTTAATGGCAGCATCCCTGGTTCGATTTCGGCAGGGGATCTTTGCTGCAGGTCATTCCTCTCTTTCTCTCCCTGTTTCCTGTTGGCCTCTATGCCAGCTACTTTCAAATAAAAGGCCAAAAATGCCCAAATATAAATCTAAAAACACCTCCTTACAGTTGAATCACTGTATCACAAACCCCCAACAAAAGAGCAAAAAAAAGATCATCCCTGATCCCTCACATCCTGCTCACCACCTCTTCCAAATGATGACCTCTAGGAGGTGCTACAGTCCACTGACCATCAAATCGTCCTATTTTAAGATCAATTGTGTCCTCAATAAGGACTTTGAAGTCTTCTCCCTAACCCTGAAACACATTGTCTGTTCAAGTGTCTGATGTGATGCTGATATCTGTCTGTTTGATGTTATTGACACTGTTGAACTGAAGGAAATTTCCACTGACTTCAGTCATGTGATCAATAATAAGTGAATGATTGTTTGCTCTTCTGCCTTTTCTCTTGTACCACAGTTCAGTGAAAACTTCTTTGACTTCCTCCCTATACAGTATGACTTAAGTGCTGAATTTGCATTAAATGTTCTGTGTACACAGGTTAAATCCTTAAAGTTTTAGGTGACACTTGATCTTTCCTTTAGCACCATTATCAAATCATTTGCAGAAAAAAAAGCCAAAAATTCACTGGTTCGACTATTCAAATATGAATATTCCCTGATTTTTTGTCTTATATTATAGAAAACTGAATGTTATTGGGCCTCGGACTGCTGATGTGATGTCAGGGTTTGGGAAACTTACACATACAGTATGCATTCTTCTAAATGAATGGTATTTAATATTAGTGTAAACTGAATCATGTTTTTTCAAGTTATGATGTTCAAACCCACTTGAAATCTTGCATGTTGATTTAAGTATGTCTAGGTTATAATAATGTAGTTGAGCAACAGTTTAAGGATCTGCAGCAGGCATGAAAAGTACCAAACTTTAGCAGAATAGCACCACCATGTGTCTATAAGAGATTATTACAAGCACACAAAGATAGAGAAAAGAGCTTCAAAATGAATCATGATTTTTTATTTTTAGCTTCATGCATGAAAAACAGGGCAGTGACAGAGAAGTATTCACATCTACACTGTCATCAAAAAATATCAGCGAGGTTTGAATTTGGGTTACAGTTTTCTGACGACGACGATGATGATGACTGTGTAAACTTCAAGTTTCAGAAAAACTGACTTAGTAGCATTTTTGGAGTACCCTATCTCACTTATCTGATGACAAATTAATATAAATTAGAAGCTTTGAACTCAAATTTCAGGCATTTATCCGCGCTATTTAAAAATGTTAATATTATCAGAGCATGGAAATACACATTGCGTTTCACTTCTGACGATCATGAGCCGAATCAAGACGATACCACATGATAAAAGGCATTTCAAAACTTAAGAATAGCAGTCAACTCATGAAACACATTATAGATGAAGAGAAGATTAAAACAGCAAATACATTGTGAATGACATCATAGCCCACAAAAACAGGGACATGTTTCGAAGCAAGCCAGGAGTAAAGAACATATTTTACATTTACACATTTTTATTGTTATAGCTCACTGTAATCCCCAATTTTTGGCATGAAGTCCCTTTTCCAAAGTTATTTTTCTACTTTAATGGCAAAAATGGTTTGTTATTCATAAAAAAATATGCTTATGTAAAAGCTTTCATTTAACAGCAGTCACATTTTGTTTTAAATGTCCAAGTTGAATGACCTAAGAAAAGGCTGATTCTGCCTTTACTTGAGCTGAAAATACAGAACCCTAAAAACAAAACAAACCCAAACTTAACAAATCACCTAAGAAAATAAACCATCCATATTGCACTACATAAAATCCAGAATTGTTATTTTTATTCAAAAAATCTAAACAGAAATAAAAAGGCTGCAGTATAAAGGAATGAAAGAAGTGCGAGAAGTGGTTAGAAACTGCTCAGTGTAGAGTTGTCATGGATAGTTGATTAATGGGTTAGTCAATTAACAGAAAATTAATCAGCAACTGTTTTTGATGACTTGAAAAATCATTTTAGTCATTCTTTTATCAGAAATTCCAAATATTTGCTAGTTAAAGCTTCTCAAATTGAAGCTTTTCTATGTCAAACATGATGGTAAACTCAATTTCTTTGGAGTTTTGAACTTTTTCAGATAAAACAAGACATCTGAAAACGTCACCTTGAACATTTTTGTTATTCTTTGACATTTTGTAGTCAAAATGAAAAGAAAATGCATAAAATTAATAATGAAAATGAATGTAAGTTGCACCTTACTTATTTTTCATTGGAAGTATTTAACAGTGGTAAAATGATATGGCGCTGGTGTATGGTGCTGTGCTCATACAAACATTCATATTACTTTCTGTTGAGGATTAGGCTAAAGTGCATCTTATCTGATTAAATACTAGTATTAAATCAAATCTATGTTCTGTTGGCAACATGGTGGAAACATGTCTACAAACCTCCAGGCAAATCCTTCTAAATTCAGGCTCTGGCAGGTAAGTTTTTACTCTTCTCTGATAGCCTGTTTGGCAAACAATCAACCCTCATCTGGAGGTTTATTCTAAACATCATATTTGAGCTGTAAAAGAAAGGAAGTGGTTGACACTATAAGAATGAATGAGCCACTCAGACTAGTTGAAGAAGAGTTGTTTTTCCGTTCCGGTTAACACGTTATTGAAATGTCACTGAGCAAAGATTTCCTTGTGCACGTCAGCCCAGTTGACCTATGTAAGACCAGCACTTTTTCATGCCTGGACTCTCTTTCTCTTGCCTTATTGGTAGACCTGTACATGTCCATGCAAGGAGGTGGTGTTCCCCCCACAGTCCACATACTGGTACATCTCCTGGGAAACCTGCTCCGCATGGCCGAAGTACGTCGTGGTCACCGTCACCCTGAAAAATAACCACAAGTCAAGTCAACTGCTGCTCATCAGACAACAAGGTGAGAGTAGAGACAGAGTTTTGGATGATGGTCTTTTCTAATTCCTGCACAGCATGACCTGATTTGGTAGCACAGGGGGGGGGGGGGGGTGTCTACATAATATTAGTGTTACGTAAGTGTTAGGTTTTAAATGTCAGTATATATTCACAATAACAGATGGTGCCAAAAATCTGTAAACCGAGTGTTCCTCTCCTCACTGTTCCTCACTAGTCTACAGTGACAGTGATAATCTCAATCCAAATGACTCAAAAGTAGGCCAAGTAAACAACTGAGTTACTAGAGTGTGGTTGTTAGCTCGTCTACTTCACAGTCTCTCCTCTGCTCTGCTGAACCCTGTGTGTGTATGTGTGTGAGTGTGTGTTTGTGGAGCGGCAGTGGCAGCTCCACCTGCTGTGAAACAGAGGAGAGGCGGGCAACTCAGCATGACCCCAAATGACAGCAAAACACAGAAGAGTCTCACACTGAGGTGAAATGAAGCGAACATAGACAAACAGTCTGTACTGTGTTTAGCTGCCGTTTATGGTCATGCTGACTCTGTGTGTGTTTGGGTGTGTGTGTCCAAGTTTGAAGTCTTTTCCCAAAAATGACTCTTGAAAAAGGGGTTTGTCTATAATAATTTACGTTCTCAGTTGGCTTGAATCTCAGTGGATATCCAAAAAACACCAGATTCTAAGATAACTTGAATGGGAAAGATAGAACTAGGACGACTGAAAACATATATAAATGATAATAATGATGAATTATATCAAATAGAAAGTGCCTCAACTAACGTCAGATGAAATTAAGACACTTAATAAATGTATTAATCAGTGAAAACGAGCAGAGGCACTACATCACACAGCAAAACGAGCAGAGGCACTACATCACACATATTTAGGGGTTGAGAGAAGTATTTAAACCATCAGCTAAATTTATCACGACACAAGATGTGTCATGATCTGTCTTCAGCCCTGCAGATGATCATCATTGCATGTTGCTCTGCAGTCACTAATCAGAGCAGCACATTCAATAAAACAAGCTGATAAAAACTACTAGAGGTGTGAGGAAAAAGGCCCCATCAGTCAGAGAGCAAGGTGAAGTTAGTTTAATAATTAACAGCAACATTACAGGCTGTATGGAGTCAAGGTTAGCTCAATATGAGATTAATGAACAGCTGGACCTTTGCAGTTTTGTGTTGCTTGTATCAGGGACTGTTGCAAGGGAGTACTTTGAATTTTAGATTGAATTGATTTAGATAATTCATGTCACATTAAAAGGCCTTTTTATGTTGATTTGTATCAAAAAAGGAGGGTGAATATTTTTAAAGGTGGTAAATATATGTGATAGGTAGCAATTACAACATCTGCAAACCCGTTTCTTGGGGGAAACCCTGGCTTTTTAATGGATTTTAAAATAAACAACTGTTATCGCTTCCCCCTCTTGTTAAATGCATTTAACTGAATCCTGCAACAGACAATCCTTCTCACTACTGGCCTTAAGGGTTTTATTGGTCTAGATGTATAACCACTGAATTGCAAGAGTATGTTTCATAATAGTAGCTTCTTCTTCTTTTTTTTAGTTTTTTTTTTACACATTTTCACTGGAATGAATGATACTTGGCTAGACATGTGTTTTTTTGCTTTTGACCGCAGTGGATTGACACAACTACTGAAGATTATTCTGCTTTAGAGAAAGTTTTGCTTCAGGAGAGTCATTGTGATGCTCAGTCACTTGTGTCATGATAAGTTAAAGAATAAAAATGTATAACTACTATAGAAAAAACACTTAAAAATACTGGTACACTTACTGCATCATGAGCACAATGTTGTGCACTTTGATGGTTGACAGGGTGCAGTAGTCACTAGAGAAGAAGAAAACAAAACAAGCAATTTAAGATTAAGACATTATAAATCACATGATATATAATGAATACAGTACTTTTTTTTAGAACTTGTAACAAGATACTTACTACATATAACTGATATCTTTAGACATGGTGGTGGGAACGGTGTAGTCAAGCTGTAATAAACACAATTATAAAGCATTTGAATAAAAAAAAAGAAGCAGTGCCAAGATTTGTAATGTCACAAGAGTTAAAGATAATACGGCTTTAATGGTGCTTAAAGTTTTTGTTCTGGCTTTGATGAAACACAATTGATATTATTTTACAGAAGTCATGAGACAAGTCTGTTAGTTAAGTTGGGTTTTTGGATAGTTGGTTCTTTGGTGTTGTGACTGTGGGTGTAACAATGAGCTGTTGTGGAGGCTGTGCAGTTGGGGTTGGAGCAGAATCCGAGCACAGTATTCAGAAAAGCACAAATAGTATGTTTTTAATTTTTTTTTTAAAAACATACATTTATTTTCTTTATTTATGTTAAATATTTATTTTGTAAAAATATATTTTTTCTTCTCCACTCTCCACTCTGTCTGTCTCTGTGTCATGAATGTATTAACAGCTGCAGCCTGCAGGTCTGTGTGTCTGACAGAGCTGAGCTTTGGCTGAGTGGTCAGTGCTGTTGTTGGTGTGGGTACCCAGCCTTGCTACAATAGTTTACTGAATGACATGTGTTTTAACACTTTAAAATCCTAAAATTAAAATTAGAAGTGTAATATAACAAAAACAGGATTGCTATTGTGCTGCCTCAACAAATCCACATAGAAATACAAATACTGGTTCCTCTGTAGGCTGCAGGATAACTAAAGCACATACCTAGAATAACCTAGAATAATTCATGTATTCTCTTGAGTGTATTTTCTTTTCTTTGCTTGAGTACAGTAAAAATATCTGAACCTACCTGCCGTTCATCCAGCGGTATGATCACTGTGCTGTTGCTGAACTTGGCCTTGCCTATCACCGTCTTGGAGAACTGCACTTGTGCTGTGATGTTGGTCACAGATATGGCGTAGTAGTTATTATTGGTGATGTTCAGGGTACTCTGGATGGAGGAAGACAAAAAAAGTGAGATTGTGGCAAAAGAGAGCTTGGTGAACAAGCCCTAATTTTCCGTAATTTCCTAATTTTTTTTGCAATAATTGATAGTTATGTGATATTTTGTGTGGGGACACACAATGCTAACATTTCACATTGTAAGTTGATAAGATGAACCTGTTAGCAAACAGTTGCCGGAGTACACATCCAGCACATACGAAACAACATTAGCATTAAATTGAATGTTTCTGGTCACATCATGAATGATGGTTATACTGTTAGACCAATACAGACCCCTTTTTTTGACCTTTTAGCTCTATTTTTGGTCTCCACCGACTCCTGAGGGGAACATGTGGCTCTGTAATTAATGACTGCTCTACTAAGTTCACCAGATACTCACTAACTTTGTCTATCAGCAAATTGGTGCAGCCGTTTACTAGGGCTGCACGATATGGACAAATGATTGTATCTCAATATTGAAGCCAAATATCTCCATCAATACGATATACGTTATGACTATGACTTCACACTTGTTTGATATTTAAAGTGTAGCAACAATGAAAATTAAACATTCTTAAACAAAACAGCATAATAATACCAAATGGACAAAATAGTTTATTAATCACAACAGACTTAACTGTCTTAAGCTACATTGAAATAAAAAATAAACATTCTTCTGCATCCTCTACTTTGCAGCAATGATTGAACAATATTTTAAATGTAACAACAGTGAAAAGTATTTTGCTGTAACGTCTGCTTGACACAGTGCTTCACAGATTTATAACACTTATTGTAAACAGCACTTAACTAGTAAACTCTTTCTTGTAAGCTCTTGATATGGCCCATATCATTGCTTTTTGCTATATTAATATCTTGCACGTTCATATGTAGATATAGATGCAGTAATCTCTGTTTACAGCCACATACACTGGTCCTGCTGCGGCCGTAAAGAGCTCTGATGACAGTGTTAAGAAATTGAAACAGTAAAGTTGCGGGCCAGAAAATGAAATTAATATACTGAAAGACACAATAAAGCTCTTTATCCTGGAGCTGAAGGGAACTGCAGCGTCATGTGAGTCATTAATAGTATCAAAAATATTTATCATAGCATCTTTAATGCATACATGGTGCGACTACAGTTAAATTTTAATTGAGGGGAGTGTGGCTCCACAAGCTTACTGTGATGTTGAGATAGACAATTCGTTGGTCCTGGTCATAGGAGACGTAGACAGACTTCACTCCCACATAGGAGACTTCAATAGAGCGAGGGAATAAGAAGAAAACGGCCAGGCCAGACAGCAGCAGGCAAAGGACCACTGATATCGTAACATACAGCTTTCTGCACGAGAGGGAAAAAGAGAAGTGAGACCCTGAAAGCAGCTGATGACTTCAAAGTCAATCATGTTGCAGCTAGTTCGTTTAGTTTCATCATTCAGTCAGCTAAAAAAAAAGAGTCCCTGATAGAGAAAAAGAGCGCTCGGTACAGACTTACGTCCTGCTTGGCCTGAGCCTTTGGTCGCTGTAAGGAATCAGAGCCACAAGCTGGTTCTCTTGTCCTGTTGAATAGTTTAAAAATAGAGTGTTACTGTTGGATTGAGTAAGGAGTATGTTGTAAGTTTTACACCATGCAACACTACTGTGCAACTTGAGAAGTCGTATCTTTGGATTTTTTTGAATGATTGGTGTATTTTTTCCACAGCGATGCAAACAACTGTACAGACTAGGGTTGGGCGATGCCTGACAGCCATCGCCGATGGACGATGGCATCGTCCATCGGATCAACCCTAGTACAGACTATATAATGTTTTATGCATAGATTAATTAATTACTGGCAGGGCTGAACAATTACTTTAAATTTTATAGAAATTGCAATACAACCTGTTACAATTCTCAAATCACATGAGGCGCAATATTTGTTAAAATCAAAATGTGTGTCAAAAATACCATTTTAAATGAAATATTTTTGTGCAATATAGAAAAATTGTGGCCTTCACATCAGACTGATATGAAAATAATAATGTATAAATGATCATCCTCTAATATTACAAATCATATTAGATATGTTTTCAAAATTATTGAGCTATAGTTACTGGCTGTAATTACATGTGTACGGTAAAAGTGTTACAGCTGCAAGAGGAAAATAGATTGAGCTGTTTGATATTAAAAAACATATAAGTGGGTCTCTTTCTATATGATACAAAACACAATCATTTAAGAGCATCAGTGTTACGTTAAATGTTGACAAAACTCTGAAACACTCTGGTGTAGAGATTATTAAAAATGGATTTAGATAGGATGTTTTTAAATCAGCTAAGTTGGCTTTAGTGAACTTGAACGTTATTATATTTGCCACATCTGTGATCTGTTTATATAAACTTGTTAAATGTTTAAGGGCATATTTATACATAGATATTCGCTTTAAACTCAGATTTAAGGTGAACACAGAGACACTTTTCCCCCGTCCAGACACACATCGCTCTGCACAGTGAAGTTCAGACATTAAGTAAAAACATAAAGTAAAAACACATTTCTGAGTGTAGGGGGTTGATTAGGATAACACTACATAGTTCCCATTTTTTCCCCCCCTTAAAATCATCCTGGTAGAAGATTGTAAACTTGTACGAAATTTAAACCTCAGCTTGCATGAAATTCAGCAGAAGTTGAGCGCTCTGTTCACACAAAGCTAGTCTTAACTAGTTAAACTCTGTTGCTGTTGGAATACCTTTAATATAAAACATCACATACTAGCCTGGTAGTTAAATACAGACATGTATGCTATATGTGGCTAAATGTTACGTCATGTTAGTGGTTTAGGAATGAATCAGCATTGTTTAACAAACGTGAGAGTACCTCATCATCTGCTTCCTACTATGAAACATGGTTTCCGACATGAACGCAGCATTTCGTGCCAAACCTACAACCGTTTTTTGTTATTTCACATAAGATACGTCTATATTTGTGTTTTTGTTCTTGTTTTTCTAACTGGGTTTAAAGTGGTTGAGGCCAGGTATTGCGGTTATGTCACATATTTTTGTGCACCAATCGGAGTTTAGCAACTTTCAAATTAAATGTGGTTGATTGCTTATAATGTCAGACCTGTCAGTTTAATGTGTTTAAACCACATCCACACAGTCCTGATGAAGCAGATTAGCTTCTGACTGTTAAACTCTTAATAAATAACACCTGAATGGATGTTTTTTCTAAACTTAACCATTACATACTGTTCATATACTGACTCATAATTAGTCTTTACACCAATTCAAATTCATACGTTCCCGATCAGTCATTAATAAATGTTTGATTAATCCTTAACATAGCTGTCAGAGAGCAAACAGTGTATTATATTTATGTATGTAAAAACAGACATTCACAATCTCTATATATGGTCCAGGAGAACAGGTCAAATTTGTACCTTTGCATATGTAAAACTGTATCAGCTGCACAAGAATAAAAAAAGGTGCATTGTATCTCCATTTTTGTATATTGCGAGTCACATGAGGAAAAGTATTGTTACAGCTCTCAAATGTAAAAATGGGTCAAATTTGACCCTGAGCAGTATATAAAGATTAAACTTTGTTGTAAATGTAGTCATACATATTTTATATTATTACAAAAATACTTGGTATGTGAAGTTTTCATTGGCTTTAATTTGGGACTTTTCTCTGATTAGAGTACTGATTACTAATATCTAGGAAGTTTTACCTCGGGGGATTCTGCCGGTGCCCTGACATGTGGGGCAAGTGACGCTGTCCCGTCCCGTGAACTCCACATAGGGGAACTGTGATACATCACCGTTCTTTATGTCCTCATCTGTCTCGGCGGTGTCCGTCAGTGCGTCCTGACTCTCGTCTTTGTATTTGGCCAAGTGTGACTGGGACTTGCCCATTGCTGCAGCTGTCTGTGAGCAACACAAAAAATAGCATGAGCAGAGAGGAACTGCCATGGAGCTGCAGCAGGATGTGCTGACAAGCCACATGCCACACAGCCACTTGAATGTGAAATTGGATCTGGACCAACACCCCGTCCATGATGACACATAATTAGAGATAATTTTGTTAAGACGTTTGCTTAATGTACATTTACTCTCTATTGCTAATATTTCCCTAAAAGGTATTTAGGATATAGTTTATATTCTGCAAGCCTATAATATCTAAGAAAATACACTAATACTAGATAACAAAGACTGTTCTCAATTATATCAATTCATTGATTAGTTGAAATGATTATATTCATAATAACAGTTTATTTACAAAGACTGTTACACAACAACAAGAAAACAGGAATAAAACCATCTGTTCCTAGAGTTACAGTACTAATATTTTACTACACCATTGTACTCTCATTAAACATTTGTTTTATTTGTCACTTCAGGTTACCAGATTCAAATGTTTGTCTTCAAGTTTTTATAGTATATAAATCATCTGTAGTACTCACTCAGTGTTGGAAAGTAATAACCACGTTTTCATGAGTACTTTGCTTAAAGACACAAAAATATTGTACATTTACTTAAAAACTGTAGTCATTACTTACTTTTCAGACTAAGATTTTACAAATTAGACATGATTAGTTTACTGTATATACAAATATATAAAATGATGCATTGTTGTTATAGATTAAATTAAGTAGGCTATATAAAGCAGTTGAAACTCCAACTTTAAAGTACTGCTTACATACCAATGCACCTATAATAATAATTTAATAGTACTGGCATTGACAAGGTGGGCTTTTACACCAGGAGTGCTTTTCTTTTCTTTCTATCCATCTATAAATGTGTTTCAGTGGCACAAAATGAAAAAAAAGATGCACTGTATCTCCATTTTTTCTACATTGGGGGTCATATTAGGAAAAGTATAGGGTATTTTAACAGCTCTCAAATCGAAAAAAACGTTTAATTTATAGCAGAGCTGTTGTATTAGATTGAATTAGATTGCACAGGTGTTCCTAATGACTGTGTATTTCTATGTATGTACACTAGGCCACATTACCTGATAAATGCTATATTGTTATAATTATATTATCTCAGGCAGCTGTATATGGGCTTTACATTGTGATGCATGTCACATTAAATATGAAGCTGTTGCTTATAGACAGAAGAGACTGCCTGTCTGATGTGTGTCTACATACATGTTGAACACCACTGAGGCCGCCATGCTGCTGAGCTGCACCGCCGGGAACACAACGTACCGACCGCAGGAAAACTATAATAACCGCTTCACACTTACTATGACTAGCCACGCTTCATTTTTCAATTTGTTATTTAAACATTTTTAGTTACACATCATTTGTCGTCAGCTGTTATACTGAATTAATCGCCAATGGCCGCTGTGTAGAAACAAGTCCATGCAGCACACTTACGTCACCAGCACTGTTAGATATGCAATGGGGAGGAAATGAGGCTTTAGTGTGATTTGTTGTATGTGAGTTAATTAATGGCTTACCTTCGTTTGTTTTTTTGTTTTATGCTCCCTTACTTGCCATTCGCGTTATCGTCGTTGCTTTGTTGTGGTTCTCACATACACACACACACACAGCAGTGACGATGAGGTCGACGGTAACGCCCCTCTCCTCTCCTCATTGGACGGACTCGTGCTGGTGGATGTGACCGCTACCACCGCGAGGATCGAACCAAAACAACACAGGTGGAGGTTTTAAGACATGCAACAAAGTCACACAGTAGGGATTTTATGTGGAAGCCCATTTTTGCCAGTGTGATTAAAAAAAATACAAAGATCCTGTAAGTCAATATAATGAGAAACTTTGTTAACTTTTAATACTGACTTATTATGACTTATTATCTCAAAATAATGACTTAGTATCTCATTATTTTGACATACTATCTCATAATAATGACTTAGTATGTCAAAATAATGAGATAGGCTACTATCTCAATATAATACCTTAGTCTCTCAGAATAATGAGAAACTCTCTCAAAATGATGAGATACTAATAAGTCATATGATACGTCGTTATTTGGAGAAATTTTCATTATTTTGAGAAATTAAGTCATTATTTTGAGTTACTAAGTCGTTATTTTGAGATAGTTTCTCATTATGACTTGCATTTTTTTTCATCACATTGGCAGAAATGGTTTTCCATATTCCATATTACAAGCCAACAGTGACTTACATGATGAACAAAATATCTTTAAATTACAACGACACTACTACATAAATACTATGTTATATCTTCCTGACAGACCATTATTAATATAGAAAAACAGTGTTGGAAGAAGTAGGCCTACGCTAATCTTTTACTGAAGAGGATCCCTAAAAAATAATGTATAAAAGTATTATTATAATCATTCGTGGGCAAGATAGCTTATTACATAGTAGTAGAATAAGCATTTTTGTATGTGTACAGTGTTAGAGGGTTATTATTACGGGTGCATTATCACATACTGTAAGCAGCATTTAAAGGTTATAGCTGGTCGAGGTGGGGCTTATTTGAACCGCTTTATATCATGTTACTGTTGGGTTGTTCAATCCATAACATTGCATCATATTCATTCATTTATTAGCTTAATCTGAAAAGAAAAGCTTTAGTGCAGTAAATGGTAGAGTGTTTTGCCTCTGAAATGTTGTAAAGAGGAAGTTTATAAGTAGCAGAAAACCAAGTATAGTAGCAAATGATCAAGTAAAGTTTCTTAAAATGTTACCAAGATGAGTACTCAAGTAAATGTAGTTACTTTCCACCATTGAAAAATACTTTTAACACTCTATGATAAACAACCAACCAACCCCCCCCCCAAAAAAAAACAAAACAAAAAAACAAATGGAAAAACAAACAGTTAAGCAACATCAAACTTCATAGATATTTAATAGATACTCCTCCTATACATAGGTCTCTATGAATGCGCTCTTGTGTATCACGGGCCCACTGACTCAGACCTTTAATTACATTCAAACTTGTGTTTTTGTTTGTGGACTGAAAAATTCCATGATGAGCCAACCTCATGTGGCGACTCGATCACGAGATTGAGAAACTGTGCCACTGAACACAGACATACTTCAAGTCTGTCAGAACGTTATACTGCCGGGAAATGATGATATTACCATCATTTAAAAAGTACCAGTGGCAAAAACCTCAAACCTCATTACTCATAACTTTAAAAAAAAGAAAAAAAAAGAAAAGGAAATACAGCTTTGTTACTGAGATAACAATACTGACTTTTGTAATGAAATCAAATTTAGATGGTGATCTTTTATTGAATATATTCAATTAGTCAAGAAATTGATATAAAATATTTAATTTTAAGGCAATGAGCATCATAATAACATAACAACAAGACAAAACATTGTGGCCTGTTCAGTGTTCAAGAGTATGTAGTCTATTTGTTAAATCTAAAATTAGCCCTGTCCTCAGACCAAGAGGCATCAGTGTTCCGAAACCTCATCTCACATACGGTGAAGCAGGCGGCATCCTGAATGTAGGACGGCTACAGTTCCTGGAAAGTCTTGTCAGCTGACAGCAACATGTCAAACAAGTTTTTTGTGTAAGTGGGTTACGGCACAAGCACCACTATTGTAACTCGATAAGCCAGAAGTTACTTTATTATTCAATTAAGCTACTTATAACAGATGTTTCTCTGTGGTCTGAGGATTGACAAACAGATGGTGAAAGGGTTGGTCGGGAATACAAACAGCCAGACTTAGTTTGAGGAGAAACTCAAGTATATATATTTAGGGCTACTTTTTGTGACTCAAAGTGCAGCGTTCTTTTTCTAATGTGAAATACTTGCGTGTCCTAATTAAAATATACACTGCATTCAGAAGCTGTAAGTGCATTAAAAAACATTTATGTAGAGCAATCCTGCTTTACAGTTCACCCAAAGCAAAGTCGAAATAGACCTTGTTAAGATAAAGAGTTAAATAAACCAAAAGAGTACTGCTGAGTCAAAAACAACACTCATTAAAACTACCCAGAAGTTCTTACTAATAGTAATTAGTGAGATTACCTCATTAATTATTGTGTCTTTACCACAAATAGAAACAAAACAAAACAAGGAAACTAAGAAAGCCTGACATTTCACTCCAGTCCTCATTAAAAGATCTGCCCCCTTTTGTTGATGGTGGTGTTTGATGTGTTTTCCAGCAGCCAGATGATGGCAGTGTGCTGCCATGTGTGAAAGTATGACTCAGCAGCAGCAGTCTTTTGAATCCTCTTGTCAACAACAATGTTGTCGTTAATGCTCGTGAGCAAATATCACATTATAGTGATAATAGATTTATTTTAATCTGTTTAATCTCTCTATGATTTCAGAGAAAACCGCTTTGAATGATGCTTAACCTGGCAAGTGGAGGGAAAAGTACACTTTGAAAATTGCTAATAAAGATAATAATCTGTAATGCCTTTGAACCAACTGTGCTCAACAACAAATATCAATTTGCATTTGTTTTGAGCACCAGATGGATCGAGTCCAGGGATTTGGGACATGTCAGATGTTTCAGATTTATTTAAACACTTTTCTTCAACTCAGTTACACATATGAGTCACTGTGCAGAGCCGTGTGTTACAACCATCTGGTAGTCACACTAAGAATGTGCTAAAAATAAAAAGCAAATGCTGTTTGACACCAGTTGGCCTTAACAATGACCTACTTGGCATCATCAACAAGTTTGTCAGAAATCAGCATCAACAGTCACCCTGAATATACCCTTTAATACGGATTTACTACTTTGGAGGAAACACGTGAGTAGTGATTCACAGTACTATCAAAATGTTTTATTACAGATCGTGAATTCTCCAAAGTGTCACAATAATTAAATGGTGAAAGCACAGCAGCAAACAGTATTAACTTGTCGTTAAACCTGGAGGACTCATACACGTATCCTCAAAAAGATTAAGAGTGCAGATTCGCTGCTGCTGATATGAGAATTTTGGAGGCGAATACTTCCTCCTCTTCTATTATTAACTGGCTTGGAAATATATGAACCAGTTGATGGCGGAGGGTTTGTCGACTCATGAGGCACTTTGGCAGCAAAACAGCCATTGTTCAGAGCTCCAGTTGCATCTTAAATGAGGCCATCAATGCAGGTTGTTTTCTCTAATCTGAAGCATCGTGGAAGAGTTCTTGGGGTTTGGTAATCTTTAATCTCACTAGGTTAGAGATTTTGAAAGTTTGATTTCATTCCTCAACGTTTTAGCCACATGAGAGATTGCGCTCCCACATTTTCAGGTGCCCTTTGAGCATCTGTTCTGCACCAGTGCAACCAAAAGCATGAGTAACTCATGGCTTTCAGATGTCAGTATTCCTCCCCTCATAGCCATTAAGCCATGAGGGGATATTTAGGATTTGCGGCCCCCCCTTTATATTTCGAAGATTTGCCTGTTCACTAAGGACTGCACCAAGGTTTTACGCCTGTGTAATATAAGAAAAACCCTGCTTGAAATATTTGGTCTCATGCAGGACGTATTTTAAGATGTTCTTGTTCAGAGGCTCAAAATATGGAGGAGGAGTGAATGAAGGCTTTATTATTATTATATGTGTATTATTCATACACATATCTGTTTGCACCTCATTTATCAGTGCTGACTAACCACTGGAGCAGAGGAAGCTGAGTCTGAGGGAATCAGGTGTAAAATCTGCGGCAGCGTGTTATCAGACACACATGGAGGGTGAAAGACTAAGGTGAAACAGAGAGTGAGATAGACAGAGCGGGGGGGAGAGAGAGAGAGAGAGAGAGAGAGAGAGAGAGAGAGAGAGAGAGAGAGAGAGAGAGAGAGATGCAAATTTCAAAGAGGCTTCACAAAGTTACTTTACCAGAATAAAGATGCCTGCAGCTCCGCAAAGCTATTATTATTATTATTATTATTATTATTATTATTATTATTATTATTATTATTATTATTATTATTATTATTATTATTATTATTATTATTATTATTACTCTAAGTTGGAAAATTGCGGCAAAGCTCAATTTTACATCTCTGATTGTAACTTGCGGTTGTTTCTTGAAGTTAGTTCGCATCATACTCTGATTTTTAAGGGGGGCTGATATCTGAATTTTCGTCCATCACGGTGAGGAGATTTGATGTCGTTATAAACTTAATGCTCACTAATGTAGCTACTGGTCAAACGGCTCAGCTTCTCGCCTTGTTTATCGATGCAGTAGGCTGTCCTCCCTAATCTCAGAATCCCATCCTGTCAACTGCAACTCACAGTACCAATGCAGTCGTGTAGTACACAGAGAGGACTAATTCATTTTGAATGTGTGTGAGAGGCATATGAAAACACCTTAGCAGTAGTCTGAGGAGGCACGTTGAAAGTGGCAGCCCCTGGTTCAGTCCACCGTGTGAGGAAGATGCCTGCGTGTCTCCGATAAGAGGGAGTGAGTGGCTAGGACACGTCAGCCTACTTCAGGTGTCAGCACTTCAAACTGGAAGCCCAGCTTCACAGGGAATGTGTAAAACTCCATATTGGAGAGGTGAAGTGGAGGATATTCTGGGTTTGTAGTATTTGATGTCTGGTGTCAACTTGTTCTTAACCTGGAAAAAAAAAGAAAAATGAATCCTGTGAGTGGTGACTCGCTGGATTCCTGCTCTTGGAAGCTTTCTGCTGCTATTTTCTTACAATAGTTTTGCACATGGAAAGCACACATTTTATATTTGATTGACATCCATCTTGTGGTATGTTAAATCAATTTATAGCATCCCAGTGTAAGGCTACTAGCGGTATAGGTGTATATAACACACATATAGCCTGTTCAATTTAATGGGAAATTACTCAGCATCAATGAGATCAGCTGACACTGAAGATAGACAGTGATATCTGAGCTGTCCACACAGTCTTAACAAGTGAATTACATTGCTCTTGTTTTTTAATGCTTAGTTTGTAATAACTAATGTGAAACTATAGTTCACACAATTCTCTAATCTCATGAAAAAATTAAATAAAAAAGATAAGAATCACGGTGCCCAGGTTGATGACAGCATAAATATTCATTACAAGTGTTTGTCTGGCTTCAAATAATACATAGCTTTTGGAATCATCCCCAATAATTATCATAAAATGGGATTACTCAACACAAAATCTCTCCGTTTTGAAATGGATTCTCTCAGTGGGAATATTACTCATCCAATAGAGACCACATAATAAACAGCGGCATGGAAAAACTGCATATTGAATGAAATTTAACAGGGATTCATCATGGCCTGACCCAGCAGGAGAAGGATTTATTTTGCACAGGACTCACCAAATAGTATATGCGGCAGAAAGAAGAAGTAAGCATTTAGAAAAGGATAAAAAATAGAAGTTTGATTCTGCCAAATATGTAGAACAAATTGAATCCTCAGTGTGAAAATGATGTCCTATTTGCTGATAAGTGAATGAAATGAGTAGAAATCTTAATAATATAATATAATTCAATGTAATACAATAGTGATTCCAATTACTGAGTCTTGAGGAATTTGACAGTTTATTTCCTATCACTTCATGGTGACAGTAAACACAGACTGTTTGTCCACCAGGGCTAATTTGAAAACTTGAAAGTATTTTTTGTCAACAGACATTTTGTTGCCTTCACTTTGTTGCACCGCTCTTACTGTTGTTGTTCTGCAATTACGTGTCAACAGATTGAAGAACTGTCTTTCTTTAGACCCACACAAACACACTCAAAAATCAGTAATTCATAGTTCAAACAACAAGAGTTTAAAAAACAGTCCTTTTCTTTTCAAAAACAGAGCATTTATTCTTTATTTCTTCGAAAATGTTCTTTATCAGGAGACATGAGAGGAAAAGAAAAAAGCAGCGTATGGTAGATGAAGCAGAAAGGAATCAGAGGGGTGAGATCCAGCAGGGCTTGTGAATGCTTCCAGGCACTTAACCAGCACTCATCACTGGCAGTGCTGTGACGGCTTTAGGGACCAGATAGAGCACAGCAGGGAGTCTTGTCAAATCACTCCAGGCTGATCTACCATGTTTGGGGCAGTGCTGTCATTGTCTCGTGCAGCTGACCTGTGATTCAACCCCTAGCCGGCCAACAGAGCCAAGATCCTCACATCTGTTCGACGTGGGCACAAATTCATCCTCGTTACGCTCACTCAAGACAAAGAAGGTTGGGATTAGCTGCAGGTTTGCCAACAAAGCCCATACAGACGTCATAAGCATGAGACGATTAACTTCTTTGACCATAAGATGATTAATTTATTCTACAACTTACTTTCGAAGAATGTATCACATTGGTTGGGCGTCTACCAAAGTTGCTGGTTGATTCATGTACCAGTTTCTGTGAAAATTTGCCAGGATTTTGTCAGGAAGCTTGAGGCTGGTGGTTATTTTCCACCCTGGTTATAAAGCATGTCATCTTTCAGCACCATGCCGCATTTCTGATTAACTCCTGGAATCCAATCTGTTGCTTTGTTGTAAAAAAAAAAGGGATTTACAAAGAGGTTTAGATAATAGATAAAGAAAAGGGAAAACGAAAGAAGTATCCAAGTTATTCAACTCTTATGCTGTATTTTCAGTAATAATGCATTTTTATTTCATAGGCGCCTTTCAAAGCACTCAAAGACACTTTACAAGACACACATATAAAAAACAATCAAGAAGCATCAAACATCATAAAATCAGCAGAACAGATAAATCAAATATTATGTTAGTACAATAGATAAAAAAACATAATTGCAGAACTTGACGTGAATGTGATTTCATAACCAATATGAGACCGACAGCCGTCAGCAGCAATCAGCAATATGGTGCAAGTTATTTTATTGGATCAGCAGCTAGTAGTTCATTTAAGGGGAAGGCTTTAGCTCAGTCAGTGGTATAGATAACTGTACTGTCTTCTTAAACTCAGTGGTTTGCAGGTTGGTTTAATTGGGTTCCCACATAGGTCAATTACTTATCCAGTCATCTGGAGTTCAGTGTATTAATCTTGCTTTGGAGCATCAGAGGCTACACTTACCACTGGAATAAAGGTATGGGAAATACTTTAACTCCATGCTTAGGTTGTACTGCAAATAATAGTTAGGAGAAAGTCATAATGAGCACCTAAAGTTTGGGCTTAAACTAGATGAGTATACTGTCTGGCACACAAAATAAAGTCCAGTAATACCCGTCGTAGAGGTTGACACTGGCTTAAGATTTAATTATAATGTGCCATTCAGCAGTGGCATTCCGATCAGGAATGGAGGAAATTAGGATGCCATGTTGGTAGTCCAATCATTGGCAGAGTTGTGTGGCAGATGCCTCAGCAGACGTTGGGATCAGCATGCAAACAATAGAAATCTAGATAAACTTAAAAAAATGATAACCAATGATATTATCATAATTATGTGTGTTTGCTGCATTAGTTTATAAAGCTGAATAGCAATTAAAACGCAAGCTTTTCCTTCTGTTCTTCAGTACACAATTTTTTGTTGCAGGTTACCACTTTAAAACTTGCCAAAATACCATATGCATCTCATTTGGTATTGATTACCACACAGGTGTGTTAACAGCCCTGCACATTATGTTTTCACATAACTCAGATTTCGGAGAGAAATTATACAGTGTATTTATATATATCTATATATATATATAGAAGGCCAAATAGATGTGATACGATTTTATGTGCAGTGTTAAGATATGCAGAAAGAACTTAATTATGAAGATGTAGGAGGTTCCGTTTTTTAAAATACTGTTGTTGACTTATCCACAGCCACTGGTGTAATTCATTAAAAGACTGAGAGGCTATTTTGGTGTGAGCATGGCAAATGGGATGTGACAGTCCATAGCTACTCTAATCTGCCTGATCACCTTTTAATTTACCAAATTGCAGCTTGATCAGGGAACAGGAAAGGACGGGACGGGGGACAGGATAGGACACAGGATTGATGCAGAGCTTGGCTGGGTAATTGTCGGTCATATTTTGCATTTTGGTCACTGTTGTTTGTGTTCAACAGTGGCTTAGAGGTCTATAAATGGTCTCTTTGTCAAACACACAATGAACACACATAAACACAGTTAACCTGGTTATTGTTATCCCTGTGATGATTTCTTAAACTTCATGTAAACTCAAAATCTGGTCAGTCAGCATAAAGGATTAGACAAACCCAGACAACATCACAAAAATGTTTGATGGATTTTGTAGCAGTGTTTACCCTTAACTAGATTTACTAACAGAGGCTCTTACAGGAGCTCATGTGCATGACAATTCAGATGACAATGTATTGCTATGGCAGCAGTTTGGTAGGCTGAAATGAAAGATCATTACTCTTTGCATCCTTGCAGCAAACACTAAATAAGTCTAAAAAAAGACAGTTTCCACTGCTGATGATTTCTTTTACTGAGCTGTACATTAGGTTTTGCCACAAGGATTAACAGTTAATTAACAGTGCTTCTCTTGATCTGTTGATGCTGCATAAGATTGAGAAAATGATGTCTTTAAAAACTGCACTTTATGGTAGCACACATTGACAGATAAATAGACATTTAAGGCTAATAAAACCAGTTAATAACATTGTTTTAGACTTCTAGGATCACAAATGTTCAGCTCATTAAAGTAGTCGGGTAGCAAATATTAAGACTTCAACTAACACTGGCCACTCACTTGTCATATGTCCTCCCATTAATCAGAGGTTAAAATTGAGAGTGGGTTGGGAGTAGGTATTGATTATCTACTCTGTCAACCCCCCACATATGTATTAGGATAATTTTGTGCTTCGAGGGGTTAGAAAAAATTCCCTAACACAATGTATGAAAATGTCCCGAATTGTAGCGATGAGGCTTTTTTCCACGAAAGCAAGAGATTAATTTAAGTGTCACACACATGCACAAACCTTCTAACCTTGTGGGTGAGCGCGGGGACTAAGGGCTGTCTCCAGTCTCATTTTTGTTTAAGTCACAGCTAAGAAGCATAGCAACGGCACATTGAGGAATTAATGAGCTTTACATGCAAACACAGACACACACATGCACACTGAAACACACAAGTGAGTGTAGCCGAGAACATGCATGCACACAAAAGTATATACTCTCAATAAAACACCCACCCACACACACACACATTCTTGGCTGTCAAATCATATTAACATCAGGTCAGCCTGCTTTTTTTTGAGCTGGTTGCTATGGCAGCAGTGAGGATAAAAAACTGAAATTAAAAAAATGGCCGTCTATGGGCCGTTCCTATAGGCGTCTACGACAACAGGAATGCAGCAGTAAGATTGCTGTAACTACAAGAGATTGCCTCCCATCACTGTGCTTAATGTAATGTAAGAGTATGACTCCAAAACGCATGAATAACTGAAGTGCTGTTGATATATATGAAATGACTGCAATTTGTCATCGCAAAAAGGGGTCAAAAGCTTTCAGGCCTGCACATCTATCCATTAACGGCATTGTAAAAGCCCAGAATAAAGTTTATTCTGCTAATATCTCTCACTAGTGTTATCTAGGTGAGCTCATAAAGGACCCAATGTGATGTAAAATTGCCTCAGACGTGCAGTTACATGAATCACTGTTTCTTCTCCTTGTCCTATTTCCCTTTTCTATGGCTCACTGTGTTGTTAATGTGAATGTTTTATTCTTTAAAATTGGATATAAACATGTTTTAAATGATGATCAGGTTATAATAAGCCACACTTACATAACAATATTAATACACATGCTAATGTCTTTACTTTAACTCAATCAAATCTGAATCAGTGTTGTGCTTTAAAGTATATTTTGCAGGATAAAAAAAAACCCCATTGTATAGACCGTTAACTGGTTCTGATAGACTCCAAAATATAATGCAAGTTTCAATCTGGGCACTATAGGAACTTAGGCCAAGACAACTGGGGAGGAACGCCCCTGTTGGTTTGGGTGTCATTCAGCCATACACAAGTACTGCCAAAGAGGCTCAAGTTACCAGGACTTCCACAGCTGCCTCCTTGCCTGTTGAAGCACATCCTGTGAGTGAGGTCTACAAACCATCAGTGTCTCTAATCACCGGTCGCAACAATAATATCAAACCACGGTATTATTATCAGTATGTAAATCATGTGAAGTGTTTAGATGTCTCTCTTCCTCCCAGGAGATGTTAGTATCTGATTGAGAAACAGAGCTAAGAGGGTCTGTAATCTCTCAATCTGGATCTGCCTGTGTTTCTGGTTCCTGCCCTAACACTCATAAACTGCACCCTCTCTCTTGAGAGTACAAATTAGCAGTGTAACATTTTAGAGAGCTGTTGAGAACAAGAGGCCTTTTACTGCGTCTCAGTAGAAGGAGAAACTCGGACAGGATCAGGAAGTTTTATTTCTGCACACAAGCAAATTATAATATTCTCAAAAAGAGCTAAACTATGAGAAATACAAAGTCACAATAAATAAATCAAAAATCCCTTCTTCCTTTCTTACAAGATACTTGTTTACTGTTACTTAATGATGTGATGCTTTCTTTAATCTCATCATATCAACAAAGTGCACAAATGATCATATTTAATGCAAAACATCTTATTGGTGAAACAGTCATATCGTATCATGCCGTGTTTTACAATTTAAAGCAGCAACACTGAGAGTCTAATCACCAAATAAGGTAACATGACAGTTTGAGCAGAGGTGAAGTAAAGGTGGAACAGAGGTGAAGGCGGTTGGACCAAATGTCACTTCTGCTTTTAGATGTGAGGGGCCACAATTTGTCTGTAAGTACAAAAAAAGGCCCTTACAAAGTGTCACTTTGGGGTCAGAGCATGTGCTGCTTCCCATTTTCTTCACAATTGAAAGTGTCTAACCTACACAGTGAAAATATTTCTAAAAAAGCTTGTTCTCTAAAACAGAATAAAATATTAAAAAGGGTTATCAAAGACAGTATCTTAAAACACATATTTTCAAAACAGTACTTAAAAAAGAGAAGTGTGATGATAGTTGAATATATATATATATATATATATATATATATATATATATATATATATATATATATATATATATATATATATATATATATATATATATAAAAGGAGAAGCATATAATCAAAATTCCAACTCAAATAAGCTTTATTGGCATGACATAAGAAACCTATTTTGCCAAAGCAAGACAGAAGATTACTAACATTGACAGATGCTTTCAAATAAATGTACAGTATGAAAATATCGACAAACATATCAAACACGATGCAGCAAAGACTTCAAAAACAGCTACTTAATTTCAGTTAAACTCTAATATAAATGCAACAGCTTTAGCAAATGAACGTTTTAAGACACTTGTTAGTGAGTGACGTGTCCACATCTCAGTGCCTCAGTAACCTTGACCTCTTGCAAAATGCACCAAATTCCTTACAAGACTCTTACAAAGCTAATCCCTCTTAATCATCACTTGTGACTCACTAGAAGTGTTCTGTGGTATATTTATCTGCCCTCTCTGCCCTCTGCCTGTATTTTCTTAGTTATTTTGCTGTGTTCGGGATGCTCCTGGGCATCAATCTTTGGGTAGAGGGTGTGTTGCCCCCAGCCAATAACAGCATGCAGGTTGTGAGGTTAGGTCTCATGCATAGTGACCAGGCTACATTTCTATCACTGTCTCTCTCCTCTCCTCTGCTCTGCTCTCTGTCTCTGTGCCATGGATGTATAAAGAGCAGCAGGTCTGTGTGTCTGCTGAGCTACACACACACTCAGAGCAGAGAGGCCGCAGTAGACAGGATGAAGCTCTGCATTCACGTAAAATCCAGCAATGCGACAACTTCTTGCAGGGTTGTGTGGAGGTGTGGGCGTGTTTATTTATGCTCTATAAAGTAACCGCCATGAAAAAATCAGAAAATAACGTTTTATTTGTTTGATTCATGACTTTGTTCGCGCCAGTGTCTCTCGCTCTCTTCATTCACTCTCTAGCTCGTTCGACCACCGCTTTTCTCTCTGAGCCAGGGAGGAGGGGCTAACTATAAATTACTGCCAAGCCAACAAATCCTGCATAGTATACCTTTAATTTTCTAAAGTCAGGCTATTTACTTTAGTTTTATTTGGCAGATGTCAAAAATCGTGACTTTGTGGGTCAAATTAAACCAATAATTTTAAAGACCAAGTCAGGATGCCAAGTTATTTTTCTGCTTTGAAGTGCAGTACAGTGTGCCAAGATTTTATTTATTTATTTATTTATTTTTGGTCATACTCTGAAAGCACAAGTTGTTGACAGCAAAGTAAGCGCAAATGGAGTCAGAAATCAAAATCCTTTCAATCAAGGACAGTAAATTAATACAAATAAACACATAGCGATTTGTGTGTTGCACAAATCACAGGTAGCTGTAAGGTGCTTGAGGCAACCTTTAACACACACTGGGATATAACTACTCCTTCACGGTTGTTACTCTGTTTTCAGTGTAATTTACAGAAGGTATGATCCTCACTGTGCTGTAGAGGCTTTCATATCAGGAAGGTGCTCTGGATGCTGGCGTGGCATGGAGGGAGAGATTTGGCATGTGTGTGGAGATTTTATTTTTTTCTGTATTTGCAGTAGCTTGGCAGAGTGACCACTAAAAAAGCCGTCCTATCTGACCTCGTTCTGTTTCAGTCCCTTTTTGCTCGTTTTTCTGATAATGACACTGACCCATATTTGCTTCAACTATTCGCGGGTTGTTTTGTTTGCAAGTTTTGTTTGTTTTGAAATGTTAATTTTTATCTAAATGTGTGCAGAGGGAATCAGAAAGCCGTCTGTTGATCGAACGAGAATGAAGAAAAAGCAGATTCAATGCACCCACTAAACAAATGATAAAATGTTAGAGTGTAACAAACATTATCCAACATTTAGTCTTGAAACTAATTATTTCATTAGCAAAACTAATGTGATTAATGTGATTTACCTATGCAAATATTTATAATGTAGGTTTCTGATGCTTTTGCCTTATTTATAATAACATAGTTCTAATTATATTGATTTTAATCCACACCATTTATTCAAACATGAAATTTAGTTTATTTAGGTAGCTTTATAGACTAAAGCAACTTCTTTTAAAGTTGCTTGTTACGCTAACAAAGTTGAAAGCGAGGAAATTGATGACAGCGGTTTTGAAATGATTTGACTTGTAAAAAGAGAAAAACATAAGAGCTTACATATTATTCTTTCATGAGGCATTTAACCATTCACACCTGAAGCAGTTTCCGAATGACAGAAAATCTTCTCAGCTAGTCAAACGTACTCTACTGACACAGCATAATAAGCATCTTCAAATGTAATAAAGTTAAATTGCTGGAAAGATTGCTCATGCAAATGGATTTAATTCATTTGACCTTTTGAGACAAGCCTGAAATTGTAACGCTGAATCTGCACTTGCCATCTATAGACATTTATTGCATTGAAAAGTAACACAGACAAGCATTTCATGTTAAAATTTTCACAATTAGTTTGAAAAGTTTTACATGTCTATATTACATATAACCTCTGTTTCAACAGCATTAAAATGACTATACTTCAATATGTAGCAGATCCTGAATACAACAGCTAGTGAAACAATGGTTATGTATAAATGTGACCTTTCAACTCCACTTTTTAACCCAATCTAGCATGTTTTTGACAAAGAAGCAGACATCTTTTCGTCTCCAAATGACCAAATTGATGCTTACTCTGCTTTTATGATGTAACATAAAAGATAAAAAAAAGGTTTTTCTGACCATTTGGGTCCCGTATAGAGGCATGGGCTATAATCCAATCTTCACTGCCCATAATTTCACTACTCGCCTGCAAATAGTCTCTACTGTATTTCACACCCGTATAGTTCCTGCAACCTTGCTAATGACTCTAAGCTGTTATTTTAGTGTTAACACGTCTAATTTTGTCTATTTTGAGTGGCATAGACACTCTGATGTGTAGGTATGCTTGGGTAATTCATGGCTAACTTTGGAGAAATGATGTAACATAAAAGATAAAAAAAGGTTTTTCTGGCCTTCCTCATGCTTATATTTCAGTGCCTCCAATCAAATTCAAAGAAATTTGGAGTGAATAACTCAAGATTAATGACTGCATTAATATGTCACCTTTTCTAGTGAAGCTTTAATATGTGTCTTAACATATTAATCAAGGAGTTCATCAATTGATTTAATAGCTGTCTCCCGTAGTGGGCAGTCAAAGTCAAGTCTGAGTCCAGGAGAGTAATCAATGGTAAGTTAAATAAAGTAGCAGCCTTTTTGCCTGAGAAAACCCTGTGATGCTAATGGATGGTGTGACCGCGTGTCATCAGACTAATTGGCTTTGGCTGGTGACCACTTGATGAGGACGACAGGGGAGTGGTCTGTAAGATAGACTAAACCCCTTTATCTTATGGATTTATTGCCTCTGCACGACCCTGACTCCATGTCCTAGTTACACACAAGCCTAGACTAGACCCTAATACTTTAAAGTATACACTGTGTGCTAATGTTGACCATTCTGCTGCTGCTATTCTTCCAATTACTAGAGAATAAATGAATAGGCTTTTAAATGTTGTACTTTAACACAATTAATACAATGATGGATGTTAAACAATAACTTGGAACTCTACTGCAAATTTGATAATGTTATTAGAAGGTATTAAAATTTGTTTTCCAAAGATTTATTATTTCAATTAGTGTCCAAATCTTTTTCTTTTTTCACATTTCTAAAAACGCTAAGTAGCTCCTTCACTTTCATTATAGGTTTATTTTGAGTCCATAGTGCCCCTTAAACTCAATACAAGTGATCACTTGAATCAGTGTAAGTATACTTCATTCTGTCATTTGTCCATGTAAACCTACTACATAGTCAAAATGTGGTTATAAATAGCATGTAGTATATATGTATGTATGTGTGTGTGTGTGTGTGTGTGTGTGTGTGTGTGTGTGTGTGTGTGTGTGTGTGTGTGTGTGTGTGCGCTGATAGGGCAGGCAGCATTAATATTTAAAACACTTGTAAACGTGAGTGTAAAATAAAAGTAGAGATGATATCTGTCTTTAACAATAGCTTTTCTCTAAAGGATTTATGAAACTGGACCGAGCCGTCTTCCTCCACAGAGCAGCTACACAGCCTGTAAAAATAGTGCAGTGTCTTCGGTGGCTCTGCAGGAGCTTTGTCAAGTCTGAGAAAATAACCCCTGATGATGTGATCAGCTCAGGTTTGGAGATTACAAATGCATAAAACAAAGCTTGTGACACAAACTGGAGGGGTAAGGAGGATGGACAGAAAGAGATGGACATTTTAAAGGCAGGGGGGTCTAATGAAAAGATGGTGTTGACTGCATCATGGGAAATGTAGTATCCAGTGTTTTAAGGGGCTTAACCTATTATAGGTGCTGAGAGTCAGGATATCTTAGCCTCTTATGCTTCAGTTTTTCTGAACCATACGAACAGTGTGGCTCTCGGGATTAGTCTACGACTGTAGTCTAGACTGAAATTGCCTTGAAATCTGTCTGATAGATTAGCATGCAATTTGGTGTAGAGATTCATGATCTTTTTAACTTTGGCAATCCCCTGATTTTTCATCTAGCATCATCATCAGGTCAAAATTTTGATATGTCTAATTTTTTTATCTGTCTTACTTCCTGAGTGAGCATTACAGCCTAGCAGAGTCATCGGCACTGCTGTAGACTCTTTGGGCCTGATTTACTAAAGGTTTGCGTGTGTAGAAACGTGTGCAAACTTGACATCACCCGCAAAAAATGTGCAAGCTGATCTACTAACGCAGCGCACTGAAGTTTGCGTCTTTCAACTGTGCGAGATAGTACGCGCTGTCTATTTAGTACGTTTGCCATAATGAATATGTAATATGGGGCGTTTTAACCCCAGTGTGCAAAATACAGGGAGGAGAAAATGCAAATATGTTATTTAGCACGCGCATTGTGATTTACCAAACCTGAAGGTATTATTTCTGACGCTAACTGCGTCTATAAATAATACCTTTGAAGGGCAGGTATTAATCGGCTGTGCACTGGGCACAGATGACTTTTGTCACTGTGGAGAGGAGGAGACGGAGGCACAATGACAGAATACGCACAGGACGGAGTTTTTCTACCTGTGTTAATAATTTTGGAGTGGAATATTTTTGGTTTTACTAACAGCATTGACTTCGTCACAAATACTCTCCCATATGTCGGTTTTTCTGGTAATATTTGTTTTTGTTAAAACTCAATATATTTGTTAACCTCTTCCACTAGAACCTGATCACATTTTATTTTGCGCTTGCAGGCTTTCTGCTTGTCCAAGCTCTCCATAAAGACACGCAAAACCCTCATTTAAATACTGCTGTCTCCACCCTGTTGCACCTGTTTTCATTTACGCAATTATTCTTAGTAGATCACCCGCAAAACGCACGCAAACGGCATGCGCAGACTATTGCACTGTGCACGCAATTTAGTACCCACTATTTGGGATCTTAGTAAATCAGGCCCTTTGTCTTTAAGATTTAATCTATTTCTTGTGAGTCCCCCAACGCTGTGAAAGCACATTACTAAATCTCTGGAGGACCCTTTTTATTAAAAACACTTTCACATGGGTACAGCATACACTCACCTTACCCGCTTCCAGAATAGAGTGTGTTGAGCTGCAATCGAAGTGAAAGGTCACATACACAAAGGATGGCCTGGACTCCTCCCTAAGTAGGATCAGCATGGTGTGTGTGTCTTTGTGGATGTTCAAGCTGCACTCGAGGTGTGTGTGAGACGTGAAGGGAGTAGAAAAGACAGAAAGATATATAAAGATGGACTGACATTACTGTTTACTGCAGTCAGAGAGTGTGGCAGAATTAGTATTCAGATCATCTAGCTTGCTGTGCGTGCATAGTGCAGCAGATGCTGATGGTTTCTGTATATCCGTTTAAACTACGAGTAAATATTTACCTTGCCATATGGCTTTCAGTCAAATGTTTAGAAATGTCTGCAGTTATTTCCCCTGTCGGCACGCCAGGATCTGTGATCTGGGTTGCAGAAGGCTCCTGTAAAGACTTAGAAGTGCTCTGACCTCAGGGCTGATCTCATCAAGCCATTACCCACCTTGTGCTTCCTGAAAGATTCTTTAGATGGATTACAGGTCACATACTTAGAGAATGGATTACTTTGATGAGGCTTGCAGTAAGAGTGTGGCATCCAAATGTTTGTTAATCAGATCTCAGTTCAAGTGAGCAGAATATGTATAAAGCTGAGATGGATATATTAACGTGAAGTCGATTCTTTTCTGGCTGATTGAAATGAACACTAGACCTCAGTCAAGTTGAAGTGGCAAGCATGAACAGGCAGGGCCATATGGGGGGGGGGGGGGGGGGGGGGCTTAAATACATTAGATATATCCCAAGAGAACAAAGTACTCTTCTGTTGAACCTTTACTGGGACCAGAAGGCAAAACTCTCTCACCTTATAGATCACAGAGATATATTAAAAAGTGTGCCTTACCTCTAAATGTTACTGCTGAATAATCTCACATTCACTGCATAGCTCTGCAGTTTGTTCTAATTGTAATGTGGGATATTTCACTGTGAAACTGTCCCTCGTGAATTTTTGGGCTTACTATTAACCAAAGCAATCACCGTAACAGCTTTGTCCGGGGAAAGATGTATGGGGACCATTTCACAGTATTCAGCATTTAATCAATTCCATAACATTGTGGTCAACGAATCAAACACTACTTTCTTCACTCCGCTCCTCCTGCTGCAGAATAGAGCGTTGCAGTTTTACATCCATTTGGTGTGTGTAACTTAAATCTGTTTGGCTCAAAATCTCTCTTACTAGAAGATACTTTTATCAGGTAAATTATCACAAACAAGTCTTATAATCCTTGTTGAGCTCTGTATGTAATGACAAGATTAATTTCTCCCATTAGCATTGTTGTTTGGATGTAGTTTGTGCACAATACTTCTACATCTTAAAGCTGGAACACTTTAACACATAAATGAACGTCCATTACATTCAAGCTCTTGCCAAGCGAGTTCACATAATGCTCATTAACCCATCACCGACAGGTTAATCTCTCTGGATTTTACAGTATGCAGAGTTTTTAAATCTGGTGTTTATGGCGACTTTACCTGAACTACTTTATTCGTTTTACGTCAACCAGCAATGATCGGTTTATGACTGTCAACAGGGTCGGACTGTCCTTCATGCAAGTCAACTGCAGAGCGGGGACCTGCTCACGTAGAAGGAGTCAGAGGTCGACAGTTTTTGTGTCTGGAGACAAAATGATCTGCACTGCAGGTTATGTAGTGTTATCTAACCATCTATCCATGTTCTGACTGATCTTTGGGGTCAGGATCACTCAGTTTCAACAATCCTTAAATTAAGCCAATTTTTCACAGGTTTTCTGAAGTTTCTTGTTGCTTTTCTCAGTTGTTTTTTCCAGCCTGCATGACTTCAATCTGAATCTGAGATTTGGAGCAGCGTAAACATTTGTCTACAAACCCCTCTTTGAAAAATAAACCATGTAAACATTGACAATATTTCAAATAGTGTCAGCATGAGTTAACTTTGCTGGACATCTAACTGTGCAACTCTTCTTTCTAGAGAATAATAAGGACTCACACTTCTAACCAAGCATATGGGAAACTTTTAAAGTTAATCCAAAAGATCAGAGAGTTGGTTATGTATTCTGCTAGAGAAAACAAAGGCAATTAAACCAACATAAACATAAAACATTTGTTAAAAATGTGTGGACACTGAAATTCATAAGAAGCTTATACTGTCCATCCATAACATAAGTCAAGTGAGATTTCGGGTCAATTCCTTGTTTTCGGTGCTAAACGTGCTGTTTGGAGCTTAAGCACAGTTTTGCCTTTACTGCTGCTGTCACTTACGGCTACTGTTGCTGTTCATATCACATTTTATAAGCCTCACCTGTATCCCAGCCTCTGCCTGATAGACACCAAACAGCCACATCTCTGACAGAGATTTGAGAGACTCATTTGGAGGGGAGAGTCACTCTAAATCAATCCTGTCCCTTAAAAATGATGTTGGTAGGTATACAAACACACACACACACACACACACACACACACACACACACACACACACACACACACACACACACACACACACACACACACACACACACATACACACACAATATTTTCTTTCTTTTCCTACTGCTGTAAAAATGCAGTCCATCACTATCACTCTGGACAACCCCAGAGTTAGAAGATCATCAAAATGAAGCTTGCATAATACAGGGAACACAATTAAATCTCAAACACTGAAAATATGCGCAAGTCCTCCACCGAACCAGCAGTTTCACAAACCTATTAAATCTTGACTAAACAAAGCAAATGCGTTTTTTATTGCGTCTGCCATTATTAGTTTAAACTTGCCAAGAGAGACAAGCTCATTCAGCTGTAAATCATATTGCAGCAAGTTTCATGAAGGAGAGGAACACAGTGGCTACGAGCATGTACAGCGCGAGAGGTGTTATGTGATATACACTTTCATAGATTTTTTAAAAATTATTATTTTTATTGTATTTCATTATTGTGTTTGCATCGCTTCTCCTCAATGTCTTACCACTGTGCAAAGTAAATTAGCTCAAACAAATAAAGTGTAGGGTAGCCATGTGTAGATCTAGGAGCTTTATTCTCACAGGGGTTCAGCATGAACTGATCTCATTGAGTCACAAGAGGTGCGTCCATGCAACTCTGCAGCATATATTGGGGCAGGGTCATTAAATCCATAAGGCGCTAGTGTAAGAGTGTGTTTTGATATGAGGATTCAAAGTGTTGTTGTAGCATTGTGCCCCCCCCCCCCCCCCGCCACCACATGAGTCATCCTCTCCAGACCTAGTTTCAAGGGATTCCTCGGCTTGCTGCTCTGTTTGACTCGATGTCACTGTCCTTGTCCTTTTGCCTTGTGAGTCATGCTGTCATCCCCTGCAAATCAACCCTGGACTGTGCATAAGAATGCTAATAATATCGTTATTTATGTCATACAAGAGATACAGCTCAAAATGCTTTAAAACAAAATAAATTACTTACACCAAATGCTTCACATTAAAATGACTTCAAATGAGCATACAGCAATGATTTAATTTAAAAATCAATTTAAAACAGAAGACAACAAAAAAAGTTGAATTAGATGAAAAATGAAAATAGTCATCATTTTAAATTAGTAAAAATAGTACATAGTAAAAGTAGCCAGAACGTAGGATAAATAAAATATGTAAAATCAAGTGAATGACTGTGTATGACAACTGAGTGTGTCAACTCAAAATTACAACAATAATAACAGTAATAATAACAACAATAATGATAATAATAACTTAATTGGTATAGATCTTTTCATACAAGGAATGCAGCTCAAAGTGCTTTACAGCTAAATAAATGACATACACCAAACGCTTCACATTAAAATGGCCTAAAAGGAGCATAAAGCAATGTTACTAACAGAGAGTCAATGAATCATATGTGGTTGTATACTGATTACCAATAATTTGTTCTTATTAATTAAACTGTGTGTGTTGAATCATCATTTGAGGTCCAAAACAAACACTCTTTTTTCTCTATACAGTAGCTTAATAGCACTTTAGTCACGGCCAATTCAACAATTTTCTTAAACGTCTGGTATCTTGTCACAGGACATTTCACACAACTGAAATAATAATACACTAATTAGTTCTTTTCCCAACACGGTGATAATGGTCAGCTTGCCTTAGAAATGTTTTTTGGGCTTCTGTGAGCTTACTGTGATGACTTTGCTCTTCGGTCCGCCCCTACAGTTCTAATCAATGGAGCCGATTTCAGCAGTTACACCTGGTGTACAGCTGGCAGCCACTTACT
This sequence comes from Scomber scombrus, assembly GCF_963691925.1. Taxonomy (NCBI): domain Eukaryota; kingdom Metazoa; phylum Chordata; class Actinopteri; order Scombriformes; family Scombridae; genus Scomber; species Scomber scombrus. The sequence continues at coordinate 23,433,774 of NC_084976.1, read as the reverse complement.
CTCTGTGAGACTGGTATACAGTACAACAGACTTTAAAAACATGTGTGCCACTGATTCAGAGAGTTTAGTGATTGGGTCTGAAGGTCTTTCACAGCTGAAGTGCAAAACATCTGTGGTGCAGTTTCCTGTACGGTTGATATTTTGGCTAAGACTAAATCATCTTTTAAAAGTTAATTCATAAGTATTGTACATGCATTGAGAACTCTGCTTCCAACCTGGTTTCTTCTTCCCCTTTTAAGTTTTGTTTCTGGTAGGTAATAGGGCTGAATTATTCAGTGACATTTTATTGAAATCGCAATATGGCCGACTGCAATTTTTTAATTCGCAAGACGCAATATTTGTTAATCCTCACATACAGTTCATATTCTGACTCATATTTAATCTCTACAGCAATTCACCTTCATAAAATCCCCATCAGTCATTAATACATATTTGATTAATCCTTCTGTTTGATTAAAAGACATTCACAATCACTATTTTATGGTCCAGGAAACATGTTATAGAATATGATGAATACATGAAACGTGTTTGAATGCTGATTTTTTAATTTAAAAAAATAAACATGGGTCAAATTTATACACTTGCATATAAAATGCGTATTAGCTGCACAAAAATAATTATTATTTCTGTTTTTGTATAATCAGGGTCACATTAGGAAAAGTCTGGCTAAAAGAAATGTGTATAGAATGTTTTTACAACTCTCAAATGTAAAAACGGGTCAAATTTAACCCTGAACAATATATAAGGCTTAAAGGCAACATGCGTTTCAAAATACACTTTTAAATAAGTATTATAGTGCTGCAGAGACATCCTGAACTACACATCATATTATCAAAATATCTTTGTTTGGTACAGATCCCCATAAAAATCACACCATGATGATATTAATATTTTTTAGTGAAAAGGAGAATAATAATGTAAAAATGATAATTCCCTCTAATATTGCAAATCATATCACAATTGCAATATCAGTCAAAAATAATCGCAATTAGATGTTTCTTCAAAAGGAAGTAACCATAATTATCACCAATGACTTTGAATAACTAGGATGAACTCAAACTGTCATTTACACAAGTATTCAGCAAAAACTACTGACACTGTTTGTACTGAAGAAACATCCAGTTTTCTATCAAATACATATTACTACTGCTGATTATTATGGCATTGTTTTAGATCAATACATAACTATATATAGAGATTGATCATATGAGTAATCGGCTGGGTTATTGAATGTCCTACATATGTAAGAGTGCTTGAATATCCGAGTCCAAAAAGCTCACAAATTATTTTAAACTCCATTTTCTATATTGCAGTTGACGAATGCAATTTGTTTAAGCCATTTCTATTGCAGAGAGTGAGGTAAAAAAAAAAAAAAAGGAAAAGAAATAAAATAGGTCAAGTATTGAAAAAGGTCACCACAGATTGGTGGACCAATATCTGAAAATGGGGCAGGAAAAAAAAATAATTTTCATTCATTTAAACTTTTTCATTGTCATCAGCTGCAACTCATCTTCCTCTTTCCACCTCTTACACCATTCTGACTAAAACATAATAAAGCAAGTCTGTGAATAGTTGGCTTAGCAGAGCATTAAGGGAACATTTCAGTGTCAGTGAATACGTTGAGATGAGCAGTAATTACTGTACTTTTGGAAATGCTGTTTTATTTGCCCTTTGTTTTTTGCTCAGTTGGTGGCTGCAAACATTTCTTTAAGTTACAGGTAGGTTTTTTTAGTTTTTTTTTTTTTACATAAGCTGAATAAAATTTACCAGCCAACAGCCACATCCTATCTGTGCATTGCAAACAAAGCCAAATTCACAATAATAATGATGTTGCAATCTGCACAGTTGCAGAGTACCAATAATACCAGTCTGGTCTGGCACAAGGCTTTCTTATTTTAGAAAACAAAAAGTCATGAGCTGATATTAATAACTCTAATATCAACTTCAATATCTCTGAGACAGCAAAGACTCAATTCTGACAACCACCTTCCATCTGCTGTCACTTTAAAAGGGTTATAATGTATTGTAATGTCTTACTATCAATCATTTTCAAAGCATGACAGTGTCAGGTTTATCAAATGGATGATTTTTTGTGTTTTTTTAAGAAACAAAGTAATCACAAAATAAGGTTTTGATTTATTACAGTTAGTGTTGTTATTTGCCAAAAAAGCTGTATCAATCTTAAGATGACATATTTGAGGCTTTGCCCTTCTTCAGTTAAAAAAACAAAAAAGTTAGTAGAAAAAGTAAAAACAAGATTTTATAATTTTAAGTAGCAGTCTCCCTGCTGCTATTAGAAACCTGATCTTGGTGTTTCTTTGCTCTAATTGCCAAATGACATGCTGCAGGGACTCGTTGAGCGCTGATTTAAAATTCATTACATGGAGTGCAATAACGTTTTTTTGTTTATTTACCGTGTCTGATTAATCAATTTTAATAGTTGTAATCTTGTGTTGAGTGAAAGTGTTCTCTATCATTATCTCAATCATCTTGTCTTTTCTCCACATCTAACCAGTTTGCTGTTAATCAAACTGCTGGCTAAAGAGAAGTGCAGCTTTATGACTTTGGAGAAAGTCTAGCTTTGTAAATATTTAGAAATGTACTTGATAGAATAAATCATTATAACCACCATTTAACCATAAAAAGATTTACATGTTCAAATAATATCCCATTACAGCCATTGGGAATTGTGTTTTACACCCTATTCAATATCTAAATACAGCTTGAATTAAGTCTAATTTATCATGTATACAAAAGATTATACAATGTGTGATCAAACTTGCATTTGAGGTTTTTAAACCACACACACAGAGGCTAAATGTGGCCTCAGTGCTTCAGGCCAGCTGGCAGATTATCCTGCTCTATTAGTCAAGAAACCCTAAATCCCTGATAAGCAACTACTTGGAGGAACATTGCAACACAGGACAACACTTTAGAGTAATTAAATATAACCCTGACGAACAACACTACACTTACAATACTGAAGATATAGTGAAGCTTGAACGGTACCCAGGAGAAGGGGAGAAGTTTGCTGTAGAACAAATTCCCCTGTATACTATACTGTACTATAAAGCATACAGTCTAGATTATTTACATCAACAGATGTAAGGAAATATTGCTATGAATCTTCATCCCAAGAATGCCTCAAAGGACCTTAAAGACCCTGCCTAAAATACTAATATATCAGAAGACATAACAAAATGATGAAAAATGCAGCTACTAAAGTGCAAGACACATAATAGAATACAAGACTGTGTTGATGGATTGTTAGAGTATGAATCTCAGTAAATACAATAGTAAAAATAGTATGAAATGTTGGAACCATCGTGAAAAGTTGCAGCATGTTTCCTGAAAGAACAGCACCTATGTGAATTTACAGCAATGTATATAACATGTGAAAATATGCATCATATTAATAAGCTTACAGATGGTCATAAATATGCAAAGAGGTCGATGTGGTGTTGAGGTATGCATTTAAAAATATACACCTAATCAACCTATTTCAGATACAGATGCAAACACTTAAGCATATGGACAGAATAAGCTGAACTGGTTATGTACTCGTAACTCTTAACTCTTACAAAACTTATAAGACTAAGTAACTGTGCAAACAAAACCCCATCTATGCAAAACAAAGGACTATAATTATGGTCCATTATAGCTGTCATTGTCTGAACATTGGGGTTATCTCTTTAAATCTGCACATGCATAATTATGCACAGAAAAGGTCAACGTCGGTCAATCATCGAGTGAAGTAACAATATGTAAAATAAGTTTTTCAGAGGAGACTGTAATGGTTGGTCAATGTTGGAAAGGTGCCACCGATTTGCTGTATTAACTCTTTAGAGTAGTTACTATATGAAAAAAAAAGTTAATAACACTTAATAAAACTAACTGACCCAATCCACCTGTCAAAATTTTAGAGGGGAACCTTGCTGCAGGCAAGATGGCAGACCTCAACCATGGAGGACACATGCCCTCCAAGGCAGATGTGGTTCTTTTTCGTGCTTTTCATAAGACATTAGTGAGTGGTGGTAATGCACCTTATGCTGGGTGCAGCCTGTCAATGAATCTGAAAGCAGAAGAAGAAGAATCAGAAGATGTTTAGATGCAATAAAAGAGCAAACTACTTTATTTTGGAGTTTGTCCAAACAGTGAACAAGAATATTTCATCATAGTTCTGACTTAAAGAGTTGCAGTGTGTGCTTGTTTCAACGTCTATAAGATTATATTCATCTTCAATCCGGTAAATCTGGATTCAGTTAACTGTCACTGCCTTGTGGTAGTATTGTAATCATGGACCCTGTTTACACCTGGCATTAACATGTGTCTCAGGTGATACAATCACAAGTGGACAGCACTAAATACAAACACAGAAGCGATCTGAGACACATTCGACTACATTTCTTTTGTCGCGTAAATGATAATGCTAATGCTTCCTGATGCGTCCTCTGCAAGAACGTGACACATCATCAATGCAGCACATGGCAGTCGTTTTGGTAAAAGCGCAAAAAAGGTTGATATATGTGGTTGGAGTAATCTGAACAGTTGGAATAGCTAATACATGCAAGTTAGTTCTTGAATATTTTATTAGCTCTTTAGCCCGCACTAAAAACAAATCAGGCACTGATGTAATAACTGTGAGTGGGGCTCATTGACCTTCATGTGGAAGTGAATAAGCAACAGACTCTGGACAGTGAGTGTTCAACTTGGGATTGAAGCAGTCGAGACATATGTTTATTACAGGTTTAAACAGGGCCATAGGCTTAAGAAATATTAACATAGTCAGCGAGATGTCACCCATTGGTTTCTGGACTTTGATTTTTGGAGCCAGAAGTGATTAAATTTGGACGAGATGGTGGAGCTGACCCTATTACTAGCTACTAGCTTGGTTACCACAGTGCATTTACAGTCTGTGGTTAACTGCGATAATGCTAATGCTATCGAGTGCTATCATGTGCCCTCCATGGTTGAGGTCCACCATCTTGTGTCTGCAGCTAGATTTTTTTGAAGTTTTTTAGCTCTGGTCTCACTTAACCTGTTAGGAAATTATCCCACAGACATATGGATATGAGGAGACATCTAATTGCCAGTAGATGCTGATGATTTCAAAGCCAAGCATAACAAAATGAACCCAGGATAAACACTCACCTTGTGTTTTAGAGTGCAAGTCATTCATTGTAAAACCTTATAGAAAGACAAGAAAGATGATTGGAGTGCTTCCTCATGTTTTAAAGGCAGGCTTTACTTCACACTGACAGCCAGATAATGATCTGACATCTCATTCAAATTTCAGTCATCATCCGTTTTTCCCAGCTCACTGATGCTTTGTGTTGATTTTGTTTTGTTCAGAGTTTGATGGTGTCAGACTGCTAGACTGCTGTCTCCTTATTGTGTGATGTGATTCTCCTCTAAGGGCAGGTTTTTTTTTTGTCTACTGGAGACAGTGACTACTCCTTTTGCAGTTTTACAAATTAGATTTTTATATTGGAAAAGTGTGTTCAGTTGGATATTATGTGACTGGAAAGTAGACTAATTTTTCATCTACCGATAAAGATTAACATGTCAGTATTTAGGTGGTGGCTGGTGTTGATTTTTCACTCTGCCAGTTCTATCCAGATCTGCCCCATCTTATCTATTTTTCTCTGTCTGCCTGACTAAATCCAGTGCCCTGCTCAAAGTTGACATTTAATGGCAAAGGCAGTGACATCCAGACACTACGTCATTAGCTGACACTTTAGCACTATTGTTACGCTGTCAAGTCGTATGTGGCTGACATAAAGTTGAAGGTATTTTTAGGTGTTTTGAAATAAGCTGAGTACAATAGAAGTTATTGCCCATTATACAGCATAAAAAAGTCAAAAAAGCTGAGTACAATAGTAGTTATGGCACATTATACAGCATACACAATCATTATTATATTGTATAATATCATTAACCTGTGTCCCAGATGAGATACAGCTGTTGTGTGATTGACTGTGTGCATACTGTACGTCCTCCATTCAAACAGGCATAGGGATGACAGTAAATCTCAATTAATAGGGATAAAATCATCAGTAAAGTTCTCCTCTCACATAATTTTGCCTTTATTTCTTTTTATATATTTTCTGTACCACTGGATGGTGTGTATCAGGGGTATCAAACCCATTTTAGTTCATGGGCCACATACAGCCCAATACGATCTCAAGTGGGCCAGATCAGTAAAAACGTTGCCTAATAACCTATAATACATGGTCGCCCATAAAGTTGGAATAATTTTGTTTTCAGACACATTCCTCTTTTTATTTTCTATTTATACACATCAGTAATCACCTTTGACCAGGTGCAATGAGATTGATCAATACAATTTTGAGAATATATGCACTTTATCTATCAAGAATAAATCACATTGTCACAATCATTTCATGAGAAGAAGTAAAAAGTATTGTATTCCAACTTTATGGGCGACCATGTAATAGATGATATATATTATAATTTTACTATAATAAACCCTCTAGGGGTACCCTGGTAAGATATACTGATAAAATGTGTCCAAGCCCACCGAGGAAAAGTGTGACTAGCAATGTGATTCAGATTTCAAGAACAATTATTTTTAAGTTAGACGTCTGTAGGAAGATTAGAAGCCATGACTGTGAATGTCAAGCGAAATTAAGTGAGAACAGTGGAGCATTTTATTGTAAAACTGGAATTACTTTTCTTCAATTTTCACACTTTGCAAAGTTATCCAGTGGGCCGGATTTGACCCCTTGGTGAGCTGGTTCTGGCCCGTGGGTCATATTATTTTAGATAATTACACAGCTTCCAGGTAGAAGCCCCATTACTGTACTAGGTGTGACTGGTAAGACAGGTAAGATACTGGCAACAGATGCATTATGGCTACTGCCAGCTCCTCCTGGGTAATCCTGAGGGGTTCTTACTAAATCAATTGTACTTCCTACAGTGTGCTCTGAGACTGCCCTGCGTCTTTGCACAGTTGTTTGTGCCATGAAAACGTTTAAGGGGATTCATTCAGCAAAAATGACCAAACGCGCATCATGATCAGGTGCATGAACCATCTCAACTGGCTTTCTTAAATTCTCTTCTGGGCCCTGACATCCTGTAAGAGAAACAGATTTCAGCCCCTTGTGTCCGTGATCTCATCCTTTCATTCACTGGACAGAACTCAAGCAAACAGGAGAGTGTAAACACGTAGATGTACTGAGAACTTCACTTTCCTGCTCAGCTCTCTCTTTACCATGGCTGTCTGCTTCACTTCATTTCGTGTCAGCTTCTGCACCAATCAGCCTGTCAATATTACACTCCGCTTGAGATATTTTAACTCACTCTATTGCAGCCACTAAAATCCCAAAACACAAATTCTGCATTTTCCAGCAGACTACCATGGCCTCAGATTTGAAAGTGCTGACCATTACCCCAACTAATAGTCCCAATGAGCTATGGAGGTAATAGTCTCATGGAGCCAATATACTTACACCATTGTCAAGAAGCAGAGGTGTGAATATGAGGTTACAAAACTACATACTCAAAATTGTGTGAAATTTACAAAACAAATTGGCAACCAGGGACAACCTTGGCAGAGTCAGGCAGCAACATTTTAAAGGCATAAATACGAACTCCAACTAAAAACCTGATGGCTTGGAGGGAAGGGGCCAGGAACCCCATATTCCTCCAATACCCCTACACAAGACACCCAAGAGGGACACATTCATGAACATTTTCCTAGTTTGCAGTATTCATTTGGTGTGCAGCCTTGACCATTGTGGTATACATTTTTAAAAGCTGGTTCACTGTTCCATGACATGAGTGGAATCAGTGCTGCTCCTCCCGAATCTGAGGTTAAGAACTCGGTCAGTACCTTCAGGTATAAGCCTTCCCTGAAAAGCTGGCTGGCCTGGCCGCCTCTGTGATGTGTACAGTTGCCTGACAGGGATTTCGTAGGATTGATGGTGCCATTGTTGCCTTGTGCTGGATAATACAATACGAACACAGTGTCAAAGAGGAATTGAAAGAGAGTCTTAATTTGAAAATGTATGAAAATAATCTCTGCACAACTGAGTAGTGTCAGGTGTATAGGAGGAAAGTGCAACGTGTAAATGAAAAAAACCTCCTCCACATTGTCTCACTCAATGCTATATGATTAGTTGGGTGGACTGAAAGGTTGTGATTCAATAAAAATAATGTAGCAGTGAGCGAGACAGTGTGTGGGAGCTTTAGTCAAGTCTTCATTTGAGTAGATTCCTCTTCCTTGAGAAATATATTCAACATTTGGGCAAAGGGAGTTTGGTAGAGCTGACTGAATGAGATAGCCTCAAATAAACACACCTAACAACCCCAAACATACCTCCTAATATGCCTTCATATCTTGTTTATTAAGCAAGTGTTTAACACTGCCTCCAAGATGCACATACTGTAGTACAAGGAGAAATTAACTATTCATGTCTTGTGGTAAAAAATACTTTGTATATTAGGTAAGCAGTTGTGAGTTTATCGGGTCACTTTGAGTTTTCTTTTGAGTCAGCATTTTCATAGCTGACATTAGAGGAACTGTGGCTTAAGGGACATTGGCCTGAGAGTTCAGCCTTGCTTGTGACTCATTTTAATTTTTTGTATCTATTCCAATTCAATGCTTCTTCTTGGATGTATTGTAAAAGTCATATCAGAATAACACCCTTCAGTCCTTTTATGAATCTGGCTTTTTTGCATCCCTTTCTCTGTCTCCTCCAAATAAAGCCAAGCCAACCAAACTAGGTATGACAGGCTGACTCTGTCAAACTCAGAGCCTGTCAGTCAGATGTCCTCCCACAACCTCTGCCTGGCCACTCTGTGAGGAGTGCAGGCAGAACAGTTTAGACAGCAGAGGAACAATAAACTCAAGCAAATGAATTTTACCTGCATTGTCCCCCATGTAATCTAGCTGTCTCTTTGATTGAAGATTGTGTTGCTGTACGACAATCTCACCCTCATACTATACTGTTCGGTGTCGCGCTCAGCTTATCGTTGATATGTTGACTTGTCTCACAGTGGGGTCGTAATTTATTTTCTGGTTTGATGCATTCTACACAAAAGTTCACAACACCGGCTTGTGATATTTTATATTTTTCAACAAATCCCATGAATAAAACAAATCAGTAATAAATGGACCAAGCCTGTGTCTCTCAAAAACAGTCTGGGTCAGATGCAGTTAAATTAAAATGTTGTTCAGTATGTATGAGTATGTATGCACTAAAGCACCAAATGTGTATTGATCTCCAGCTAAAAAAACGAATCCCCAAGAAAATTCACTACTTACTCCTGTCTGAGTATTGATTAATTAACAGCTTCATAATAAACCTCGAACACATTAAATAGTGCAGCACAGTAATTTTATATAAATGAATTACTGATTGTCAAAGATCGGTCAGTTGCTCATCTTTAAGTTAAACACTCGATGCTTATGCTGAGATGCAAATTGTAAACAACCAACTGTCTGCTAATGTCTGTCTAACGGCCACAGGCTGGCTCACAATTTCTCAACAGAATCAGTGATAAAGATTTACAATTTTTACATTTTTTTTAAATATAAAAGTAAGAATCCATTGTCACTTCTGCTGCTCCATCATTTCACTTTTCACACTGCTGTTTCACTAGCGAATAAACACCCCCTCTCCCTTATCTCTTTCTTGCGCTCTCTCCCTCTCTGCTTTAGTGTTTTGCTCCTCCTTGCCTCCCTCATCACCCTCCCTTCCACTTTCTCCCGCTCTGCATTAAGCCCTGCTTGTCTCTCTCTCTGCCGCTCTGATCCTGGGAGCAGTGCTTATGGGAGCTCCTCAGACCAGTGTGAGCCCTGCTGGTCTCCAGTCGCCTTCCCAGAACTGCAAGTGGAAGATGAGTGGTGGAGGAGAAGGAGAGGGAGTATTCATCCTCCTGCTCTAGGCTAGAAAAGAGGGGGAGAGGGGAAAAAGAGAAAGACTGAGGGAGAGAAAGTGGGAAGAGAAACGTGAGAGATACAGAGTGTAATAATAACAGGAAAAAAAGAGAGAGACAAGAGAAGATGATGAGAGTAGGAGAGAAAAATAGAGAAAAAAAAGAAGCCAGGAGTAGAATAAGAGAGAGGGAGAGCAAGGGGTGCCACAGGGAGAAGAGCAAACGAGTGAGCGAATAGGAGACGACGAGAGAGAGTGAGGGAGTGAGTGAGCGAGAGAGAGAGCGAGAGGGAGGGAGGAGAACAACACTGCAGACACTCGCCCACTGTCACTGCTCCACAGCCAGAGGACAGAGGCAGCAACGGCAACAGTGGAAGCGCGGACACGATGGAGGCGGGACACTGTACATCCATCCATCTGCAGCTCAGTCTCTGATTCTGAAAGCCTCCCTCTGGGACCATCTCGCCAAGTTGGGAGCAAAAAAGGAAAAAAAAAAGAAGAAAACTCTCTCTTCCTCTCTGTCCTTCACCAAGACCAAGTACCGGACCTCAACTCCTGCATGACTGATAACACACACACACACATACACACCTCATTATTTTTCCCTGTCTTACACTCACACACGCTCTCACTTCACTTCTCGTTGCCTTTTGGACTAGTGTGTTTGCTTTTTTTTTGTCTTTTTGTCTTTTTTTTTTCTTCCTTACACTGCCTTCACTGACCGTCTGAGCTGAGTGGATTTACTTTTATCCTGTGGCGGACCATGGGGCTGGGGTGGAGGGGTGCAGGGACCCTTGGAAAAAGGACAGAGGGGAGCCGGTACCTTTTGGTGACATTGCTGCTGCTCTGTGGTTTCTGGAAGGCTCACACACAGACAGATGATTGGAAGTCTGTCTACTACTGGGAAACAGGTACAGCTAAACCACTCATTAGACATAACATTTCATCCCTTTTCTTTAAATAAAGAGATGCTTTTGGTGGTGAATCAGTGTGTGCTGTTGATGCCGCTATGTTGTGTGACATCCCACACTCAGAAAGAAAAAAATCAGTCTGCTCTAATCATCCCTGTGCTTTCAGCTTCGTGATTTGTGGGGAAATGTGTTCTGTAGGGTGCAATAACTTTAAGATTTTAAGGGACATTTCAAACCACTGCATCCAACAGTGTTATTTTTCTATCATGTAGATAAAAGGTTCTTGGATCTAGTAGAGAAAAAAAAAGACATATCCTCATGCTTAACTGACTTGCATAGGTTGACAATGCTTCCAGATGACACACTTTGGTTGTCTCATAAATTTGTTATTTGACATATAAGACTCCACGCAGCTGAACTTCAAAGATACATACACTTGAAAGATGACCCAGAAATCTACAGTAAAGCTGTCTCCTCTTACTGAATAGCATGTGGCGTGCAGGACAACCATGATCCATTTTTGAATGGATTACTTTCATCTCCCTGAGTCTCAGGTGATGCACCATTATTGAAATGTTGCTGCCGTGTGTTACAGCATGCGGATGATTGATAGACACTGCCGCACAAATAGTGCTCGGGGAGGGAAGCAGAGAGCAGAATGACTTTTGATGGTATTGATACGAGATCAGCGCTGAATGAGCTGCAATTGTGTGTGTGTGTGTGTGTGTATTTGTGACTCATACATGTGGAAGATGTGGAGATTGATGCGTGTGTTATTTTGTGTGTTTCTTATCTTTACACATGCTCATGTTCTGCTCTGGATGTATCTGTCTTTAAGTGTCTATCAGAGAAAGAATCATATGGAGTCAATTGAGTGTCACAGTGAGATCCAATGAATTATATTATCACTGTTGACATGCTGGGAAACACACTGCCACCTTAAACTAGTGCTCAGCATCCATGCATCAATTTAGTTTAGGGAGGATAGATGATGCAGTGAGCCCTCATTATCACCACGATGATAGCTAATGGACACTGATTAAATGAATCTCTGCAGTCTTTCTTGAAAATATTTGGGAAATCCTTTAAGGTATAAATTAAATCACCATATCTCTCAGTTCATATATTATAATCCCCAATGAGACAGAGAAGTTCAGAAGGTTAAGGCTGGCTCTTTTCTCACACAAAGACATTTTACATAAAACTGTGTCTCATTACCAGTAAAACTTCTCCCTCTCTCTCTCTCTCTCCCTCTCTCTCTCTCTCTCTCTCTCTGTCTCTCTCTCTCTCTCTCTCTCTCTCTCTCTCTCTCTCTCTCTCTCTCTCTCTCTCTCTCTCTCTCTCTCTCTCTCTCTCTCTCTCACTCTCTCCCTCTCTTTCTACCCCCTAACTCAAACACCCCCTCTCCACTTGTCCTGCCCCGCCTCGCCCAGCACCAGTCCCCAATTGACGTATCCCACGTCTCTCCTGTGGTTCTGCATCTTTAAAGAGGATGTAGCTGAGTAAGGAGATTAAAGGAGCAGGGATTTAACAACCCAGGAAAGACAGCCCAGGGAACAGACTTGAGAAAGAGAAAGGCAGAGTGAGCACTGCAGGCAGAGAGAGGGACTAACTTAACCTACATCTACCCTACTGTAGGTCATAGTGATTACGCCTCTCTCCCACGCTACAGCACCTTTCTCCCACACTATACATGCTGCTCAACGGGAAAGCTCTAGGCTCTATGCTTTGAAATGTAATCCAGTGTTGGGAGTTTGTTCACTTCTTTCCAAATAAAAGGTAGCGCATTGATTTCAGCCCTGGAGTCTTCTTTCTTTTTTTTTCTTCTGTGCCACTTTGTATTAAATATGCCTGCAGAGTATTAAAATCACATAGGGCAATTTAGGGCTTTGAATCCCAGCGCTTTTCATCAAAATGTGATTATGTTTGCACAAGATTTGCATACTTTTCTTGCCAATCGAAGCTTGCTTTTTTTTTTTTTTAAGAAATAAAAGACACAAAATGTGATGATGTTTGTGCACATTTGCAGAGTGTGCAGTGGGGGGAATATTCTTCTTGTGGCAAGCGATGCTCTGATGTTTTGCATATTGATGAGTCTAGCTGAAATACGGCCCCTGTCTTCAAAACTGTGGGGAATTGGGCCTGCATTGCTTTTATTGCCTTCTGTGAAAATATGATGTATCTGTTTTGGAAGGTGAGACAGTTCAACACTGTTTTTTTTCTTCTCTTTTTGGGGGTGTGTGTGTGAGAATTATATTCAAATGAGGCAAATAAGAGACAACATACTCCTCCAGACACTGCTAGTGAATATTTCTGAAGGTGGTGATGAGGATAATGGCAAAAAAAAGAAAAGAAAAAGGATGAGAGTGATTATAGCCACCGTGAGCATTGTGGTGATGATGATGGTGATAATGCCATGCCACAGTTTTTTTTTCGGGGCCTTTGAGAGATTGCAAGGAGTTTGTCTCCCTCTCAGACGCTATTTTCACACCATTTTTCTTCTTGTCGCTTCCTCTCAACAGTGCACTCCCTATGCACTTCTCCCTCTGCATCTCTTATCGCTCTATTTCCCCGTCTGGCACTGATACTATATTTTGCATTGCAGTTTTAAGATCTGCAGCTTTTTTTCCTTTTCTTTGTCTCTCCAATCACTGCAACAATAAAATATGCTGAAATCCCACAGCAACCCTCTCAGTCACCAAATAGTAAGGAAGGATAAGTTTCCACACCAGGATGACAATGGATCAAACAAAATATCGGCTGTATTCGTGTGAAATAGAGAAGTGCTGCACATGCACATGCACAGAGGCACACGTACACACACTCAGCAGGTGTGTTTTCTGGTACAGTGTGTGCGCGCGCTTCATTAGAGTCTGTTGTTCTTGTTGGAGCGACAAGGTTGCCAGGTTTGAGCTATCAAGACCTCACATGCTTGCCTGAGGACAAAGCAATTACAGGAGGTGGAGTAAGTGATTGTGTCGTCAAGCAAACATACTGTAACACTTCAGTGTCTTGGCATTCACTGTGTGCGTCCGTGCGTAAGAGTCCTTATCGTATTGATGATGACGCATGTGTCATTTCTCCACTCGTTCTTGATTTATGTGACACAGGTGAGCTTTGCTACTAAAAACAACTTTTTAAATAACCTCTTTGTTGATACGGTGAGGCATGTGTCAACAGGTGCCAAATCATACGTCAGTCCGTTTCGACCTCCTGATCTGATCATCAAGTTCCAACCTCCCCCTGGATGCAGGTCCTTAATCTTTCCTGGTATCCGGATTATCTATCATTCAGATTACGCAGGAGTTGCCTCTGGTCTCTGATCAAGCCAATCCCATTTCACCTACTGTCTGGTGGTTTTATCGGGTCAAGGCACACTTCTTGGCACGTGTCTCTCAGCTGTGGGGCTCTCTCGTTAAGTCGCCTGAGTCATGCACGCGCTGTCTAACTAAAAGCACTAATTGACATACTTACCCTCCATGTGTGTTTTTCTACGAGTGAGTGCAGCGCCCGATGTTAACACCCAACAAAGTGCCGCTAAAATTTCATCTCTGATGGATTAATCATAAAGTTTCAGCCACTGCATTGACAGGTAACATTTTGAGATCTTTTGAGTTGACAAAGTTGAGACAGATAAAAGAAAAGCGATGGCTCTGTATCAAAACAGGCTCCTGATCGGCCACCTGTTACACATTCTGCTCAAAGCAGTGGCATTTTAATGTTTTTTTCATCGATTTACACATAATGAATCGCACACTTTAACACCTCTATCCTTTATTGATTGATCACTGAGACTGGTGGAAAATAATCCGGGGCAGATATGTTTTAAATTTTGTCTTATCAGACTCGTTAATCATTTCAGATCAATTAATTAGGTTGTGTGTCTCAGTACTGTGTGTGTGTGTGTGTGTGTGTGTGTGTGTGTGTTAGCATGTGTAGGCCTGTGCATTTGTCAGCCCCTTATCTCTAATGACCTGTCACTTCCCAGAAACAATGGAGTTTTAGTCCTACACAGTATCACACAACGAAGACCGCTGCAGCTTTCAGCGTTCTGAACACACTGCTATGTGTCACCACGTCGCGCTGATGTCACCTTTCAGTGCGCGGGGACAGGGCGACTGGCGCAGACAGGCCATTGTTAGCTGAATACATTCCTCCCTTCACCGAGGCACCGGCAGTGAAGGATGTCACCCTCGCCGAGGTTGTTAGCGACTCTCCCACAATCACCTGCTATTACAGCGGACCCACTGAAGAGGCCATCCAGGAAATTGAGGGAGAGAGGGTGTGACGGGTTCGCAAGTTCACTACAGCAAGGCAAGGTCATTAATATGGCAAAACGCCTTCAACCAAGCCGACTGTAGTACCAGAACACAAGACGAGACGAGTTCAAAAGAAGAGACTACAGGTCGATAAAAACAAAAGTGCAGTATTGATGTCTTGCAGGTGCCTCTGACTAATTAAGCATAAAGTGGCTTCTGGAGCTTTATTTCCTGTTAAGAGTGTGTATTAATTAGCTCTGATCATCTTAATGTGTGTGTAATCACTTTGGATAAATGCTCTTATTTACAGCCTCTCATTCCATAAGTAGGCTTCTTTGACTGTGATTGATTGATGTCCTCGACTGACCTGAGCACCAGCCTCACTCATTGGTCCAGATTTAAATTAGTACCTGCTGTCTCTCTGCACCCTGAGAATCCCTCGCCTTAAATAGCCGTGTGCTAATACCTGAGTATTATGTCAAGACGGTTGTCTTGAATTGCACCAGAAACACACGTCTGACTGAGTAGGTAAAGCCGTTTCATTTGATAGCAGCAGGAATCTGACTGGCATCACCCCAGCTGAGAATATCCCTTGGAGATTCCTGACTAATTTTAGTGTGAACATTTCAACGTGACTCTCTGTGACCCTCATTAGCATAGCACCTGAGGGCAGAGTCTGGTACACAAGAGCCTGGTAGGTAATTGGCTAGCCACTGTTTAAATTCCTTAGCAACAGGCAACAAATTTAGGCCATGCATATAAATTAACTCAATTTCCTTGGGATTTTCATTTTTCATTACAAAGTATGCCAATGGGTTTTATTTTAATTCTTTATGCCCGTGTTTTTGTTTTCAGTTTGTGGAAATGGAGGCTAATTCTGCCTGTTGTGTGTGTGTGTGCATGTGTGTCTATGTGTGTGTCTGGCCCTACAACCATCGGAAACTGAGGACTCAGCAGCCTGTAGAGTCTGTAAAGGCTCAGGAAAGGCAACAACAGCAGTCGCCATGTGGCCTCAGCATCTTTTCTGGCTAAGAGAGGAAGGAAGCTATTTTTCAAAGTAACTTTTTCGTCTCAGTAGCAAAAGAATGAGTGTGGCTGAAGCTCCAGCGGTCTGTGGTTCGGCAGCATTACAGTAGCAGAGATGATACACAGCTAGCCACCAGTGTACCATGACATCGCACTTGATTTTAAAAGCATTTTGCGGCACAATACGTCACGTTTGACCCAGATTGATCTGTTTTCTGGCTTTAGATATATTACCCAACTGCTTTGCACTCCCAGACTGCTGCGTTTTTGGAAATGGCCAATCCATCCAGTGGAGAAAGATGCCAAAGAGATGCCAGAGTTTGTTTAATCTAAATGGCAGAGCTTACACTAAGACCTGGCTATTACTGATATAGGAGGGATGGCGGGCTTAGAGATTACACTTCATCCAAAAAACTTTATTTAGAGTGACATAAGAGGATTCCCATTGCCTTATTCCACCATATTCAAATGGCTCATAACATATTTTTCGATGAGGCACTGTGTCACCGCCAGTGTGCTGCTTTGTAAATGGTCATGGCGTGAGTAAGCAGATCAGTGTTAGATTTATGTTATGTCGGGATATTTTTTGCTCTGATTATCAGCCTTGACCTGATATATCAAAATGACACGTGCTGCTGCTGTAAAAGGATTAGCATATGAAAGAAAAGACTGACCTGCTCTTTTTTTTTTTTAAACTTCCTGTAAATTTTGAGTGTTCTGGCCAAATTTTTTTTGCATGCCTACTAATCTTCTACAGTTGGCTAAAAGTCGAAGATTAGATGCCTTACTCAAGGGCTCTGTGTGGGAAGATGCTAAAGATAGAGCTTGTGTTTTGTTATTCACGTCCATTCTTGAGTTTCTAAATAATGCCGTAACCTCAATCTGGAAAACATCTGCACCTCAATTCCCCCTTGTTTTTACCTATTATCTTTCTCCAGACTCTTTTCTATAAGACAAACAGAGGGCCTTGTGTTTTTCCGTTTTCACTGAGGTCATGTCCTTATGTTGTCTCTCCACAAACCATGACTTAAATCTGCACTCAACCACAAGTTGTAACACAAATCAATCATGTGCTCATATTTGGTGGGCTGAAGCGGGGGGGGCAAATACTTTCTTGGTCAGGGAGAGATATTCAAAACAGGCGCTAGACTCCCGTGAGGAACTATGAGGCAGCTTCAGTGAGCTGAGAGGAAGAGTCATCGAATAAAGCAGTGACATTTACCTGAAAAGAGGCCTGCGCTGCCTCCTCCAATGCTATTCTAATAAAGCCATAGAGATGGAGGAGGCTCAGGAGTAAATATCCACCCATCCAGCAGCTCTGTCACTAATTCTTCATCTCTCCCACTGGCCATCAATTGTTCTTGCTCACTTGCTGGGTAATCACAGGCATATTTTACATTGTCTTCTTTTTTTAACATGAAAAGCTTCTTGCCTGACAGTAGTTTGGGTGTTGTTGCTTGGCTGTCAAGTGAGTATAAAGCTCATGTACAACTAAGTGCTCCGGAAAGTATTCATTGTTGTATGGCAAGAAGATTAATTCATCATTGGATCATGTGATGAACTGTAAACAGCATGCTATAATCTACTGTGCAGTCAAGGAATCAGATTTTAAAGCTATTAAATTTAGCTTGAACATCATTGAGATGGTTGCATTAGAATATTGAGCTGCTGATGGTTTGAATCTTATATAACCAGCATTGCTTTTGTTATTGAAAGTCACACTGTACTGATGCAGCTTTGACCCCATTTCTGAATGATTTTCTTCTTGTTTTTGGACCGTGTGTTCTTTGTTCATTGAGTATAAAATGGTGCAGTAATTCCTCAGAGTGCCCTAAGCGACAGTGACAGAACAGCGGCTTTAGGTAATTCTTTTTTTAAAGATTATTTTGTTGGCATTTTGCCTTTATTTAAGAATCATTGTGGTGAGATGGGGGACAAGGGAGGAGAGGAGGGGTTGCGTGGTTATATGTTACGCGCCTTAAATAATAGGCCACCAGGATGCCTGGTTTTAGCTGGTCTGTGGAATAATCTTGACCGGTGTTTTATGAGGTATGTGTTTTGAGGTTTTAGTTTAGTTGGACTGCACACTTGTAAAATACAGAAGCAAAGTAATTACAGAGCAATAATTAGCAAGACTAAAAGTCAGCTCTGTGAAGCTATGAACTAAATGCTAACATGCTCAAAATGACAATGTTGACAATTCTTGTTAACATTTGCTAATTAGCATTTAATGCAAAGTGAGGCTGATGGGAACGTCATTAGTTTGGCATAAATTGGACACCATTTGTTGCATGACTAGAGATCACCAAAGTTAAAATAATTCAGCCTGAGGATGACATGAAAGTTTGTATCAAATTAAATGGAAGCCCATCTGACAGCTATAGAGGCATTTCACTCAAACCACAAATATCAATCTGATTCCAGTGCTGGAGCTAAAAGTTATTGGGTCTCCAAAGTGACCAAAGAGGAATCTGCTGGAAAATATGAATATTTATGCAAAATTTCGTGATAGTCCTCCCAATAATAATGGAGACATTTCATAAAGAAACTAAAATTTCAATATCATGGTGGCACTACATGATAAGTTAAGGGATCACCAAAGTCAGCATGCTTCATCGTCTAGGAATGAATATTGAAAACTTAAATATTTTACGAAATTTCATGGCAATACAATAGTTTTCAGTATTCTAGTGTGTACCAAAGTTGCAGACGGACTGAGAGACTGATATTGTCACCCATTGAGCTGTATTGCTAGCATGGCTAAAAATATTGAAAAGAAAATACTACTCTGTGCTTGTAAACACGCACAGCACAATATATAATTATTTCCTAGAGTTGTCATATTCACCTAATTATCCTATTACCACGCCTGCTACCCAGCAACTAACCTTCACACTAACAGGTAGCTCTTAGTGCTCACAGACGACTAATAAAAAACATATCGACTGATTAAAATATTCCACGTGTTAGTTAAACTGTTAGTTATTGTCATTTTATTGTAAATATTGGTCACATTACAGTAGGTCAGTTCTTGATATGGCTGCCCAAATGTTTCTGCATTTAAAGTAGTTTTGTGCCAAGAAATATTTACCCTTTATGGAAGGTGCACATGCCAACAGAAATAACAAAAAAAAAGGGGGTTAATTTAGGGACAACTGCATACAAAAGAAAATAGTGTGAGTGTTAATTTAAACCCTAACACCAACACAATAGGACTGATATGTATAATGAAAGGCGAATGGAGAGAGACAAACAGAGGAGGCGTAGGGGATTTGTAGGCATCAAAAATCCATACAGAGGAGTTAAGGGTGAAAGAGCAAACCATGCCACGCTTAAACACTAGTATCAACATAATAAGCCAGAAATATATTATGGTAGATGGAGAGAGAGAGGGATAGAGTGGCTGGCTAATCACCAGCGACAAGCCCCTGGATTAAAGCGAGGGCAGCAGATGGCCCCAGGCAGGGCGAGGCTGACCGTATACGAATATCCCAGTAGGTTGATCAAGGGCTCACTAACTCCTCGTGCCTACAGCAGACAAGCACTGTGGGTGTAGAGTATCTGTCAGTGTTTTGGTGGTCGCTGCCCACCCCTACATTTATGGAGCATGTTGACGAGTAACATAATTAAGAAGGAATTTTAACCACTCCACTTAGTCATCTGTCTTACTTTAATTTGCAGGTTAGCTGTGATGCAGAGTAACTTAGACATCTAAGGTTTGCCAAAATATTATCTGTGAAACTAGTGATCTTATATCTGATCAGTCAATGAATTGTTTAGCCTATAAAACATCACACAAAAGTGAAAAATGCCTTTCACGGTTTAAGTTTAGGTTTAGTGCTAAAAATCCTCTTTTTTGTTCGACCAGCGGTCAAAAATCCACATTTAATATATGACAGAAGAAACCAACAAATTTTCACATCTGAATCTGAGAAGATGGAACCAGAGATTGTTACTTAAGGTTAATTTTCAATCAGTCAATAAATCTTAACATTATCATCTCCCATACATACCACTTGTATCATATCTAGTTTCATATCTAGCTTTATATCATACCAGTATGCCACACCAGTGTTCGAGTGCTAGTTACTTTAGCAAAATGTATTTACTTATGAGATGTTACGCAACTGTTCTCTTCAATTAGTTATTACTATAGTATACAGGATGTTTTCAGGTTTGTAAAAAGTAGTAATCATAATTTCAAATTCCCCAAATATCAGATTTCAGTCCTGGTTGATTTGGTGACATCCGCAGTTGCTGGTGTGTCTTTCTGCAACCACAGAAGAGAAATAGGTGTGTATCCATTTATAAAGCAGATGTATAACTTTATGTTGTTTTAATAACCATCAGCTGGGTTCATGCTGCATGGACAGCAGCTCATGTTCACCTTGATGACAAATCGCAGGTGCACTGGTTCTTACAAACTGCGGTAATAGCCTTTCACTTGCAGCTCTTCATCTAACAGCTCACTGTGGCTGCTCTCTACAAAAATGGGGGAAAAAACTGCTGTCTTATTCTGTTAGGTCATTTTTAGTAATACATGGTTATCAATGCAAACCATGGTGACAATTCAGATGCATTTTGGAGTCTGGAGACGATTGACCCCTAAAGTTGAAATGAAAATTGTGCTTTAAACATACAAGTAGAGTTAAAGTTTTCCAAGTAGTTCAGGTTGACTTACAGAAGATTGCAGTTCTTTGTCTTTTCATGCTTAACCAACAAGGTTATTTCTGTTGCTTTTTAAATGTTTGCATAACTAAAACTACAATCTTGAATGCCTTCCAACTCTTCAACCATCTATTGATTCAAATATCTATTCATCTGTTCGTCCATTAGCTTTTTTTTTCCTCCTCTCACTATCCATTGTGTGCTGTGGGTGTATGGCGTGGGCCTGCACTCATGGGTGTCACTTCACACTAGGTCTCTGGCAAACACTTACCCCAATTGACACACATACACACTGACACAGACAGACACACACATACACACAATAAATATCACAAAGATCACACTTGTAATCCATAGAGAGAAAGTTGGCATTTCCCTTTAACACAATGTTGGTAACAAGGCAGATTTTTACGTGTTTTAGCAGTTACAGTCAGGGAAGACAATTCTTTAGTGGTCACACCTCCGATTTATATGTAGCTCAGTGCTGGGATGTGACAGATTGTGTGAGAGGCTGGTTCTCTTCTCATATCTGTGTGGAAGTTAGTCAATGTCACCAGGAAGTCATTTATTTATAAGTGAGATTAAATTTGATGTTTTATCATTCTTGAGTTGAGGAATTGTTCAATTATTCATTAAATTAAGATTATGATGTTTACACGTGGTGTAACTGATAGTATGTGGTACAATATTCTTTGGCAAAGCATAACAGGTAAATATATATATCTGATTGTCATATCAAAGTCTATATTATCACTAGCCATGCATTAAAAAACACATTTTATGATTTTTTAAAGTAATTATTTTCATTTTTTAAGTAGCTATTAATATTTGGTTTAATGTATCTAAAATGTAATTGAGAGCATTTAATTTGAAGTGCCATAGTAACACAGAGGGAGAAAGTGTTAAGCATTCAAACTCATACATTTAGGACAATTGAAGAATCTTTGTTAGTAAAGAATGATTTAAACATATTGCACCTACTAAGTAACAAAACTATTTTTAACGTTACTTCGCCGACTGTCATTCTGTAGGTTTTTTAGCTCCATCATAGTTGTAGAGGAACTCCTTTCTCTCAACTCTGTTTCTAAAAGGACAATGTTGACATACAGTTTTCCAAGGATCAGTCCTTTTTTGAAAATTAAATTTACCATGTTTAAATTCGGGCAAAATACGGACAACAATAAAATTATTGAATTGTGTCACCGTAAGTATGCAGACGATACCCTAATTTACCTACATAACTATAGCTAAGAAAACCATAGTGTAATAATATTATATAATAACCATATCAAGTCAATAACAACGTTTACTCCTTACAAGCACATTACATCAGTTCTCACTGAGAACTTCTCAGGTCTCTGCACTTCAGTGTGTAATAGCATAGACTTTAAGACACCGCTGCCGCTTGTCTCCAAATCTCTCCGGGGACTAAAATCCATCTCGGACAGTCTTTTGCAGTATGAACCCACTAGGCCTCTCGGGTCATCTGTAGTCTGAGTCGGAGTCAGAGTCTGGAGCACATTTAGTCGTTATGCTTCATATAGGTGGAACAAACTCCCAGAGGACTTGAGACTTGCCTGACTTTCACTACCTGTAAAAACCAGGTTAAAAAAGATGCCTTTGACTGAATCTTCAGTATCACCCTCAGAAACTTTGTCCTTGGATTTTGATGCTGTTTCTATTTTTTTGGATGTTTTTCTACAGTAGTTTTGTGATTATTTCTTATTTAACACACAGAATATAGCCAGACATGTGTTTATGGGACCATGAGTTAGGGGGTATCACTTCTGTCAAAAATCAAGTTTGAACAAATACCAAAAGTCACGCAATATCTGCGATACCCAACCCCCTTGAAAGGATTCAGGCTCCGTTTATCATTCTGAAGAGCTGCCATATGTTTGTCTGAATCTAAAGTGAAGCTTCATGTTTTTACTGGACAGAACAACAGCAATGCTCAGACTATCACTAGCTAACTAACTAACATAAATGTATTATTTTTTTAAGCGTCCTCCCGTTCTCATTGGTAAATTTCGGGGCTCAATACAATAATCACCACTTTTCATTAAATATGAATGTCTTAAGAGGACTGCCCTGTAGAAGCACCATGGTGGCCTGTCAGGAGGTCATTCATAAATTCATATGCTGAAATAGCCTATCATATTTATGAAGTAAACCAACTTCCCAGATCCAGAAAGCGCTAAATTAGGACCTCAGACCATTTAACATTATTTTGCACACATACACCTTACCATCGACGACAAAACAAGGGGGGCATACTATAGCCTACAAAACGTTTAAAGCACCCACTGCTGGATGAGATGGCAAATAAAAACAAACAGTCTAATGTGTTACGGGTGACATTTTAAAATTTGAATGGGTTGATTATATTTCAAATATTGAATGAAGTGACAGCCCTACCATGAGTCAGCCTTGTAGTTTCCACTGTATTTATCATGGTCAAACTAGAGGGTGGAGGATGTGAGTTTCTAAATCTTGATCAAGGCCAGTTAAGTATTTCATATTGTGTGTGTGAGGTACTTACAGATATGAATTTTAATAATCAAGTCTAATTTTCAAACTAAAATTATGCAGTCTTTTGGTAATCCTGTAATCTGTGTCGGTGGGTTTTTCTAGTCCTCGGGCTTTGTGATCAAATCGGAGTGCAACCATAAAATATGCAAATTATCTTTTGTCATTTGGAGATTGGCTACTCGATTGTGAGAACACACAATTGGATCCAAAACAAGCACCATAATACAGACACACGGTGTAAAGAGTGGATGATACAGCGTTGATGTGTTGTCGCAACATACGCCTCAAAGAGAGGACTAATGAACAAGCAGCCAAGACAACCCAGGCTACTGTAATTCATTATGACACGTGTGACCTCTCTCCTCAATGCCACTGGCTGTTCTCACTGTGTCCTTCTTCTTCCTCTATAGACACAAAGGAATGTGCTACATACGTAAACCCTGTAGCACTATTTCTTCCTGATTAAATGTTTAACATATTCAGTTGCATTGTATGTTTTCTTTTTTTTTTATTGTTTTGCATTTCCATTTATTTATAATGTGTGAACTGTTTGTCTCCCTGCTTTCTTATTTATTGGCTGCTCTAGTTCACAGTTTCCAAACATGCATCTCGTACAGTAAACAGTACAGTATAACACTGTAAGCATACGTCTCTCTCCATACACCACACTGCACACAGGACTTGTGGCCAGAAGCGAAGCCAGCCTTGTAATAATGACATCACTGCATGTCACTGGAGACTTGTGTGATAAAATGTGGCACATGTTTGTGTTGACCCTTGCCTTTACTGCAGGCACTTACTGTATATCTCTCTCAGTAGCACGCAAACACTGCAGGATGCCATTTCATGTAGTAGACTTTCATTTTGACATTATAGTGTAAGTATCAATATTACTTCTATCTTAATCCTGATGTACACCTTTCAATGTTAAGTTTATTTCACAAATGTACATCTTTTTACAATATACTCAGATTCAGGCGCAAAAATGTGAAATCATTTGGGGAGACTCTTTTCTTACCTGTGTGTAACTGGTCAAAGCTCATCCGGAAATGTTTGTCATCAAAGAAAAAAAATGTCTTAAAGATTTTAAAGGGCCTCGGAGCAACAAATTGCAAGACAAAGCTTCAGAAAAAGGTCATCCATTACCTACCATGTTTACATTTTCTCAGTTCATTTTTCCTGAAAGGGTCAGTATTGAAAACTCAGTGGTCACACAGAAGAATGAGGGGAAGAATAGGGTCGCTTCCAACTGGAAACAGTGAATAATTGCCACTGTGCTACAGGCATTCACCCCTTTTTGTCTGGCACCAGCTTGCACTCAGGATGAGAAGCGCTAAGTTTTGTGGAATTACAGTCCTGCCTGAAGTTCTTGGAGGGCACCCGGCTGTGTGCTCCAGACTTCCTTTCTTTTAAATGAAAAACTCAACCCCAGTTGATCTCATTCTGTTAGATATCATCAATCTGGGTATGTGTTTGTTTATTTTTTTATTTATTTTCAGAGCAGTGTCGTTTATTTTCTTGGGTTGCAGACTTTCAATGTTCAACCTGCTTCATTTTCGTTTACTTCAGTTAGTGATTTCCTGTTTCGCTGAATGACTTTCAACAAGGTTCTTGCAGCTAGATATGAGGTGATGGAGAGGACAAAAATGATACCAGAGCAAGAGTTTTTATAGTTGAAGAAATAGCAAAAGTCTAACTCTTGATTGAAAACACAAGATGTCATACAGCAGCATTTCTTCACAGTCTATTGAGGCTACCCGTCAGCTGATAAATGGGTATGATTGCCTGTTTGATGGTTTTCTCTCTGTATGACGGCTGAACATTGGAGGAAAATAGCAGGTCTAGAAACATGCCTCTGCTCTGATATTATTCATCGATGTTATAGAGATAATTTATTCTTAACAAAATCAATTTGTGCTGCCGAGAAAATATGTTATTCTGTTTTCATATGAATGGGAAACATTGTTGGAGCTTATTGGCAGATCTGCTGGCATGCGTTTCATCGGAGTCAACTCCCCGTGAATTATTTATTCTTATAGTTTGATACTGAAAATAACGATGAGACAAACACATTTTATTGGATGGATTTTTTTTTTCTTACTTAACCTGCAGAAAAAGAGGGAGCTAAAACTAGCAGTGATTGAGCAATAAAGAGTAGTAAGGCAAAACATTCCCTGTGGGACTGTTAGAGCTTATATCTTATCTCACTGGTGTATTAGCCTCATTCTCCGTCACTTAGCAAGTTGGAATTCACTGAGCGGCGGCTTGCTCACTATTTATTGGATCGTACATCACAAATTTATCAGGTTTCTGTCTGGCTCCTATAGCCAAGCGATTGAAATAAGAATAAAGAAATAACACAAAGCTCATCTCTCCGTGCGAGGACTCACAGCTCTCCGGTACAGTGTGTCATTATAGTTCTCGTCATCTGTCAGTGGCCGCAGAGCAAACAGGCCGACCCGGCCCTCGGTCAGCCGGGCACACCTGCCTCAGTGAATATTGTGTTTGTGTTTCTCTGAAAGCACGACCGACAGGATTATATAGCTGTCACAGCTGTCAGTCAAACCTGGAGCTGCCCCCTCTAGCCTCACGCCCCCCCCCCCCCCCCCCCCCCCCCCCCCCCACCCTCCATCCTCCCTCATCTGTGAGCTGCTGACAGCTGTAGTCATGGCAACAGAGATAATGTGATGACTGTGTATATGTCAAAGTCTCGGCCCCGCTACCTGTGACCGTACCTGTGTGGCACGCTTGACATCTATTTAATGGGAATTTATTTAACTGTCACACAGTTAATTACGTGGTTGTTTAGCAGTCGAAAAACCATTTTTTATAAGTTGTGGGAGAATGATGAGTGAGTTTCTGTGAAATATGTTGCTTTTTTTTCATTATTTTTCTAATTTCATATTTTTAATTGTTTGTGAAGTCATTCAACTGCAGTTGTTACAGAGCAGAAATAAGGTCTGGACAGTATTAGTGATAGTAAAAAACTCATCTTCTGCTTAAGTAAAAAAGCAGTAGCACAGTGGTAAAATGTGCTAAAACTTAGTAACAACACATCAGCAAGCCACTCTGCTCTTTAAATCGGGTGTCATGTTCTTCCATTACCAGGAACACAGTCACTGCGTTTTATATTGAGTCAAACCCACGCTCACCGTCCAGCTGATGGAAGCACTTGCCAATATTACTAGTAAAAGCTCACCAAAGTGCATTCATCCATGGCTAAAAAATAGTCCCAACGAAAGTAATATTCATTTCAGTTTGAGTGAGATTTTCTAACTACATTTGAGTGCACTTTTAAATTTATTTTTTTTTTTAGAAATGACAAGTTTCATTTGTGACTAATGCATTGTGGATTTTAGTCTTTGCGTGGGAATTGTTAATAATTTAAAATGTTTAAACGTCATCCATAAGTAAACGTATTTAAGTGTAAGAAATAAAATCTTATCAAACATTAAAGGATAGTTTGAGATTTTTCACATCTTTCTTAAAACATGACCATATATACATTGAAAGGATTATTGGAAAATTCTCTTTCCAAAACTCTCCTGATAATATCTGATATTCTTTTTCCTCAAGCTGAAACAAAGCTGTTTATCAGAGTTACTGAAAAACTGACAATTTAGAGAAACACAATTGTTTCACCCAGCAACATCATATCTTATGATGATCTAATGATAAACGTATAATCCATATCTACAAAGTAAGTCCTAACTACAGAACAAAAAGGTCAAATATTTCCCCTGAAGTCATCCAAATAAAATGTATACACTACTTGTGTAAACTTCCCATCTCTAGAGTTCAGTGTGCTGCGTTTGCTTTGAAATGTGTTTGCCTGAACCCGTCTTCACTTTGCCATTAGGTGAGCAGGTGTGAGAGTTTGTATCCCAGAGTTCCCCATTAAACAGCTGAAGTTGGTCCCTCTGCCTGGAAGAGGTGACATCCCTGAATGGATTTACTTACGCTGGGTATCGGTTGGGAGCTTTAGCATCCCGTGTTGATCCAGATGTTGTTACAGCTGCATTTCCTCCCAGACAAGAATAAAACAGTGGCGGATATGTTGGTGTGTGTGTGTGTGTGTGTGTGTGTGTGTTTGTGAAAAAAGTAGGTCAGTCCTGCTGTTGTAGCCTGCTGGTGAACCCTCCAGTCAGAGTCTGGACAATCTAAACTGGCATGTGTGCACTCATCACATGGACATGTGTTTTATGTGGACCCTCCCTTCTATTGATCTCCCGTATTTTACTTTACTCGTCTCCATAAGAAAAGAAAAAAAATACTGCAACCCACCAATAAGACATCTAAATCACAGTAGGAAGAGTTAGTGTGGGAGCTGTGTTTAAGAAGCTCCAGCAGCAATGGGTCAGCTCTCCACGCCTCTTGAACACTATTTAAAAGAGGCTCATATATTTAAGAGAGGCTCATTTCTGATGAAATCTTCCTTTAGTCCACTGTTAATTTACAGAGGATTAAAATAATTAAAGCCTGCTTGTCCATGTTCACTGCCTTTCTTGTTGGCTGTTGGGTCTCCAGTGAGTAAAACCCTGCAGTGCTTTGCTGTTTACGACTGCGGATGAATAACTGCATTTATAGAGCGCCTCTTTAGTCTCATCAGCCACTCAAAGTGCTTTAAAAACACTGATTCATCACACATCAATGGCACAGTCATCAGGAGTAATATGGAGTTCGGTATCTTGCCCAAGGACCCTTCAACATGTGGACTGGAGGACCCCGGGGATCGAACCACCCACCTCCTGTTTTGTGGACTACCCGCTCTGTACCTCCTGAGCCATATTCACCCAGATGAGGGAAGACATGAAGGAGGAGTGGATGAACAGAGAGCGATGAGGGAGAGTGAGAGGTAGTAGTGTTGGTGTGATCCCGGGATAAATTAAATTGAGTGGGAATAAAAGGGAGATTACTACATTCCCTTCAGTTTTTCACAGATTGTCCACACTTATCAAAGATGTATTATAGATGTCCATTTTCTTTTCACTGGATGCTCAGTAAACTACTGCTACTGCATTTTGACTCCATGAAGAATTGTCTTTCTGTGCTACCAGTTGCTGGCAGAGTAGCAGCCATATCTCCTACAAATGATGGATTACGCACTATGAATGTAAAGTTGCTTTTGAAGAAATACAAGCTGAGAGAAATGTAATGTGACCAGGATTACAGTAGGTTTATATTGTATAAGATACAACATTCACACTGAATGTATCTTCAAAATGGCCGCTGGTCCACTGTTATGTTTGAGTTCGATATTCCTTTTAAGAGCTACTTGCAGCAAAATAAGTTCAAGTATTAAGTTTAAGCAACTATGAGTACTTCTTTGACCACTATAGTTGTGATATTCATATTTTGTTACTGTCAACAAACAAACAGGAGTGAATGGTGTACTTATTCTGGACTATTGTTCAGGAGTGCATTAAACGTGCAGTATATAGGATTTAGTGGCATCTAGCAGAACAGACTCGGCAGAAATTGAACATAATATTGATATTAGTGTGTAATCACCTGAAAATAAGACTTGTTCTGTTTTCGTTACCTTAGAATGAGTCCTTGGAAGCAGATCCTCTTCCACAGAGCCTACCATGTTTCCACAGTAGCCCAAAACGGACAAACTAAACACTGACTCAAGAGAGCACTTTTCCCCGTTTCCGCAAGTTTCGTGACCACCATAGGTTTTCCTACATGTTTTTAAGAGAAGGGGGAGGGTGAGGGGAATTCAACCTAACTGCTAAATCCCACTAAATTCTACACACTGGTCCTTTATCACACATTTGGTGAAGTATTTACAGCTGCAGGATGTTTTTTTTGAGGGACTGGGTGAAAATGAACTGCAGTAATGAAGGACCACTCACTGCAACGGAGTAGCTCATTCAAGGCTTTTAACAGTTTTTGGACAGTGGAGCTCAATGACGCAGAGGAATAAGGAATATGAGGCTTTGGCTACACAGACAATTCAATGTAGGTTTTGGTCTTTTCATGGTGCACAATGCCCACATCCACAGAGTACAATAATCATTCCCACCGTCCACACAGCTATAAAAGTTTGTGTCCAAAATCCACAGTCTACATTTCATGCCAAAGTTTATATGAGGCTTCAGTGGGTAGTTTTCAAAGTTACAATCTTTTTAGTGCAAATTTAGTACAACAAAAACCTCTCTGTGTTCTCACAGTCTTGGCAAACGCAACTCATATTAGCTTCGACTAAATGTAACAATGCATTTTCACACAGAACTAGGACTGTGGAGTTTATCCTCATTCTCTGACACTGCAGTCACACTATTAGGGATCCGACAGGAAGAATGATAACAGCAACCAGTCACTCAATGTACTCAATAGGCATATGAGTGCTGAATTAAGATAGAACTGAAAAATCTGAACCTATCATTTATCATTTATCAGAGGTAGCATGTCTAGGCATTATTATCGATTCAGCTGAATTTTAAGAAAGTGAGCAAAACAGCGTTTGCCAAGATACGTCCATTCTATGCCACGCAGACACTGAAAAACTTATCCACACTTTTATTTCACAGATTTTATTTCTAATGGATTTGACAACTGCAATGCTGCTTTTACTGGAGGACCAAAGCAGTCACTTGGAAAACTGCAACTCGACTTTTAACAAAAACAAGGAAAAGTGAACATATTACTCCGGTTTTAGCTACACGTCACTGGCTCCCAGTGTCTTATAGAATAGGTTTTTAGGTTTTTTTACTTGTTTTTAAAACTCTGAATGTTTTTTGGGACCGGACTACATCACAGACTATGTCATTTAATGATCTATTTCTGGAGATCCCAGGTCTTCCCAAGCTGGGTTTTGAAATATTCAAAATTACATCCACAAGAAAATAGGCAGCACAGCATTCTTTTATTATGCTCCAAAATTATGGAATAGTCTACCCAAAGCTATAAGAGATGTGAGCTCTGTGAACATTTTTAAACGTCTCTTTTTAAAACTGTCTAATTTTACTAATATTTTATTCTGTTTATTTGCTGTTGTTTTATTGTATTTTTTATCTGTAAAACACTTTGAGCTACATGCCTTGTATGAAAGGTGCTCTATGAATAAGGTTTATTATTATTATTATTTTCATTCATTATTTTTATGTCAACTATTAGTATGAAACTATACATAAGCTGGAGCCACCGGTGTCAAACCACATCTGCTGTATGTACAGTACACCCACCTGACCTGTATAAATACTCATTTGATGAAAAAGGGAATATTGAAAATGTACTTGATAAAGGGAAACCATAGAAACTATCCACAGTAAACAAACCACCTGCTAGATTTATTTTAAACCACTGACTTTCCTTGCTAATTTAATTTGGGCGTTTAACTCGGAGCTGTCACCATGACATTGTGAGGATTTGCACGTTGACACAATTCATCCTTTAGTTTATTCTGGGAGTTTTACTTTCAGCCACCTTGACCTCATTATGTTGTACTTTTTCAGTCAACATCCAGAGAGACGTGTTTGGTTACTTTTATGCATCTAAATACACATAGAGTGCAGAGGATAAAATCATTGAATGGGAGCATCTGTTCTGCTGAATGAAATGTTTTTATTTTTATTTTGTGTGTAGTGTTTTTCTGCATGTGGAGCTGCTGTCTTGGCTTTCGGCATAAATGCCACGGATGAAATCAAATAAAACAAAATACAAAACTAAAAACAGAGGAGAAGATATATAAGTTGAAGTCTTGTCATAAGGCAAAGAGAAAAACATGTCCATGTGAAGAGAGGTTACATTTTTTTTTACAATGGACATAAAACCATGTTAGAAGAGCGGATGATTATCACCTCTCCCAACACCTTAATTAACTCTGTTAATAGTTTTCTCACATTCTCCAGTATAACAATTTGCCTTGAATAACCATAGAAAACCACTGCTCATCACTCTTCAAATCTGAAAATGCACGAGGATGATGAGGAAGATTCAGATGACACAAGCCTCTCCTGCTGATGCCATCCGTTCCCCCTGAGCTTCACGACCGTCTCTATAAAAACGAAATAGGCTATCATCAAAGGCTTTAGTGTGTAGCATGGAAATTGACAGTATTAACCTTTAGTGGTGCTTGACACTGTAATGCTCTCGCTTGTCAAGAGTAGATTCCCAATGCCTCTCACGTCTGTGCTGACCCCATCGGGATACTTTTTGTTTATAAAGGGAAAGTGGAAGGAACGGGAGGAATATGAGAGGGAGAAAAAAGGCCTAAGAGAATAGAGATGATGGGATGGGTGTGAAAGAGGAAGAGAGCAGCAGAGACAACAGAGACCCACTGTGAAAATGAATGCAGCCTCCAAGGATAGAGCAGCATGCTCAAGGGAGGGAAATAATAAGACTTCCCTCGGTGTACTCTACCGCCAAATGCTATGATTGATCAAGTCAGGGCTCCTCTCTTTATTAACGCTGATTATACATCACCAGCAGCAGGTTTTTCCTACACGGTTTTAAGGATGAGAGGGAAGAGCACTCTTCAATTTCATTTCAGATTTATTTCCATCTGTCAGGTTCAATTTTTCCATGATATTGCCAAGTATACCATGATATGTCTGTCAAAGTCTGCTTGTCGAATGAACCGGTTGATTGTTCAGCTGCCACCATGAAACATCCTTCAAAGACACCATGTTGGCCTTTGAGGCGATACTGGTTTATACCAGTCGAGTATGATCGTCTGGGATCTAAAATCTCGAATCAAGCTAAAGTAAATACAGCAACATAAGCTGATAGTATATGAGCAATAATAGTTCAAAGCCCAGTCTTCCTCTTATCTTTACAAGAAAATAGCTTTACTTTATGTTCTCTCCAAATCCTTTTATCAAAGCAGAAGCTCACATCATCCAATCACTCCTTCAGATTTCCTTGCTCAGTCTCATTGCTGAGTGTAGGGGGGGAAGTATTGCAGAGCAGTGTTTCATTCCCCTGAAAAACATGGTGTTTAAGATGATGGTCCAGAGCTGCTGTTGAGTTACTTTGATCCTCCACCTACCGGGGTGCCTTTGAAAGTGACTCTTTGGAGTTCAGAACGCTCTGTCAAGGGTCTTGTCTACAAAATACAACTCTGCTGAGGAATTTGCTGGAAGCGTAACACATTGGTAGCCAAACCAAACTTTGCCAAATCCAAAAGAAACTCTCTTTCAACACAGAGTTTTTTTTTTTTTTTTTTTTTTTAACGTTCTCAAATATGGAGGATTTTATGTGAGTGAGTAAAGTTGTTGCACCCAAAGCTAAATTTAATATGAAATGGATTTCTTGATTCGGCAAACATACCCTACCTACTGACAGTGGATCAAGTCTCTTTCTTCTTTTAGATTCAAAGCTATAGCTGAAAGATCACTTTTTAAGATGCCTCACAACACAGTGGGTTCCACTAAAGAGGATGAACACCATCCAAAAAAAAGCACTGACCAATCATGTCCCTGGTTTGTTACTCTGCAACATGAACAATGTAATTCTTTTAACCACAAAATTGTAATGATTTTACAGCCTTTGTGTGCTGTGCAGGGTTTTGATGTTTGATGATAAACCTTCAGATTCATGAATGTATTATTCAAGCAAAAGTTGCAATTATTGATTAATCTGGCATTTATTTTAACTTTCAATGGTTTAATCCATTCGAGATGACAAAGAAAATCAGCAAATACTCACATCTGAGAAGCTATGATCAGGAAATGTTTGGAGTTTTGGCTTATTAAGGGACTGAAATTATTAATTGGCAATCATAATAGTTGCCAATTCATTTTCAAACTCAATTCAATCCAATCTTGCATTTTTCATTGGCACATCTAACTCTACTGGCAACAAGGCTACAAGTCATTTTCAGTAGAAATAAGCTACAAATTGATGCCTGACACTTGTCGCTGCATTACGGGTTACAAATCAAAGTTGAGCTGGCCTCAACTCTTTTCAGGACTCCAATGACGCAATGAAGCATCAACCAATCATATTTTTGTTTCACCATTTTCAGTTAATCTCTCTCTCCTCACAATTCCTGTTCCAATCCATCTAACATATGGAAGAAATACTGATTATTTGCTGTTACACTTACAAACAAAAAGAGCAGCTTGGCAGTAGTGGAGTACCAGGCATGTAAAGTACATTATTAAATGCACAATGGCTACTTGCTGTAGTGTGTTTTTTAATAATACTGAATCATGTTTACTAGTTATTAATCCTTACATACTGTTCAGTTCAAATAAGTAGTTATGAGGATTTCTTTTTATGATATAGCAGTGAAGACTGATGGCTCTAATGGTTATACAATAAATCCCACAGTTCTATAAAGTTCTTGTAAGCTTCAGTTTCAGTAAAATACATTTAAATAATGATGTTATATTTTCATGTCTTAGGTAAAATAGGACATAGTTTTGTGTGATAGTAGGTGTTTTTTCTCCAAAAACAAGTGGTGTAAAACCTAAAAAACACACTCTCTCTGCTCTCTGAAACATTCATCAAGGTTTAATCACTCATTTATTGATCAGTCAGATCTGCTATTGATAAATTATAAATAGATCTGTGGTTTAAAATTTGGTATAGATGCTTTTTATGAAGGGATTCTTACTGCAAGGGTGTATAATATGAACAGCATGTAAGAGTTAAAGATAATCATAAATTAATATATAAGCCCACCATGCCATCACCGCGTCAACGAGCGTTTGAACAGTGCCTTGGTGACAGTGTACCTTGGACACTTTGTACATTCGTTGCTCGTGGTGTGAACGCCTCGTAACAACCTGCCAACACTAAACAGCCCCTCGAGTTTTTTTTTTTTTTAAAGAAGAGTTATTTCTGTGTCCACTAGCAGTGAAAATCCCTTTGTACATGATTATCCCCCCCAAAATCCTGAAAAAACCTCAAAAGATTTTCTTGTAACTTCATGTAAATCTATTCAGAGATTTTCAGATATTCTACTAACTATCAATATGTGGGAATCTGATATAAATCTACATCAAATACCTGCTTTGTAGCTCCGTGCTGCTGTTCTAATGTATTACTTGTTGAATTTAAAATGAACTGTCACTCTGATACAGTCACTGAACTACTTACTAGTCTTGTGATTTAAGGGAAAAAAGAAATTACACATCAAGCAGTCAGTGTAAAAATATGCAGCCGTTGTTTAGCCGTTCACTTTTTCAGCAGCATCTGCACGGCGTCCAACATGTGACTGAGACACATCTGGTCCACAGCATCATTAACCCACATTTATTCCCAGATTGCACAGTGGTGTCGCAGCCAATGCCCTCCGTGGGCTTACACATACAGACACAAACAAACAAATCTCAAACACCCACTCGTCACGGCTGCTGCTATCGGCGCTCTGATGTTGCATTCATTCACATTTGCTGCTCCTTCTTTGCTCCCTTGTTTGCTCGGGGGAACAGATGGAGCCATAAGTTAGCATAAAGCCATCAACATGCTAACACTGAATCTGCATGTTGAGTGCTACCACACCCATGCTGCCTCTCCCTCTCTCTCTCTCTCTCTCTTTTTTCCCCTGTTGTGGTTCATGTCACACCAGCTCACCCACCTGGCAGTACTCCCACACTCCTCTGCCCTCCTGTCCCACTCTCCGGCGATTACCACTCTAATCCATATTTAATGGATTCAGCACACTCTCTCCTCCTGTCCCGATGCTTGCCCCTGATTAAACCTCCACTGTATTACAATCCAGATGTTACCAACTGGAATCGAGGAATAGCGGGGAAGGTGTTTGGTCAGATGAGTCGACGGCGCATTCTGTAGCCTTCTTTTTTTCCCCGGTTCGAGTCGAGAGAATCGATTGGCCCCCCGGGGCGGCTTGTTCAATCACAGTTACAGAGAAGCTATTATCTCGTATGTGTTTAATCCGATTGTGTTGTCTCCACTTTACACGGACTGAAGAAGAGAAATTGTTTGATCGCTCTGCTGTCGCCCCATCTGAGGATTGACGACAAACAGGAACAGGAGCAGAAGAGATTCATGTGTTTATTGATGATGATGGTGTGTCAAGCTACAAATACATAACAGGTTCAAGTGGTTTTTTTTGTTTTTTTTCATCCCCTTGATTGTTTTCTCAAAGATTTGGAGGCGTGTAAGGAAATAAAATATCAGAGAAAATCTCAATACAAACCAACTCATCTTTGGATAGATGTTGGAGTGTGTGCACACGAAAGAAAATATAAGATAAGATAATCCTTTATTAGTCCCACGATGGGAAATTTACAGTGTTACAGCAGAAAAAATAGAAAAAGCATCGGCTGTGGCTCAAGAGGCAGAGCAGTCGTCCACTAATTGGAAGATCGGAAGTTCGATTCCCGGCTCCTCCAGTCCATGTGTCGATGTGTACTTGGGGAAGATACTTAAACCCAAATTGCTCCCAATGGCTGCGCCAATGGTATCTGAATGTGTATGAATGCTTAGTTTTCCTACTGATGAGCAGGTTGGCACCCTGCGTGGTAGCCCCTCTCATCAGTGTATCAATGTGTGCCTGAATGGGTGAATGTGACATGTAGTGTAAACGTGCGTTGAGTGGTCAAAATACTAGAAAAGCGCTATATAAGTACAGTCCGTTTAAAGAATAAAGAACAATAAATAATAAGTAAGTAAATAAGCAATAAGAACAATTGGAAACAATCCTTTATTAGTCCAAACTATGAGGACATTTAGTGTTACAGCAGCAAAAATAGAGTTTCAATAAAGAACAATAAATAATAGGCAATTAAACAACAATATATATAATATATAAGAATTTATAATATACTTGAGTGTGATACTGATATTGTACCGATTTTAAAGTGGAAAAAATGGAAAGTAGTAGTAGTAGTAGTAGTAGTAGTAGTATACTGAAATATTAATATTTCACAGTAGTGTATATGTGCGTGTCTGTGTGTGTAAATTGTGGGAAATACACGTGCTCCTAGCTCCTTTCTGCCCTTGTGTGTGTCTGTGTGTGTGTGTGTATATGTATGTGTGTTTGTATGCTCAGTGGCATCATCTCTCCTCTCTCTCTCTCCTCTCATGTTTACCTGGAGCGGCACAGCAGTGAAATCAAACGTGCAGAAACAGAGAGAGTTGTGTGCTCATTTATCTCAGCGCCTTCAGATGGAGGGTGGCAGTTTTTTCTTCTTCTTCTTCTTTTCTTTTTTTTTTTTTTTTTTTTTTTTACAGCTCACACCCCCTAATGCGATCATAGCACTTGGCGTGTGTGTGTGTGTGTGTGTGCGTGTGGTACGTGGGAGTGTGTGTGTGTTCAGTCTCACCTTGGACCTCCTGCTCTACCTGATCTATCCGGCAGTGATATTCTTCTCACGGCTCACTATGAAGCTGTCCATTAGCTCTCCTCCTCACTCACACTGCACCGAGTGGCAAAGGATTTAAATATATCTTGTTGCTTGTTCCTTGAAAGCTTTGTTCTTTTTCTCTTGCTAATTTATGGAGGAAACTGAGGCGGCGGGTAGCTCATTTATACATAATGATATTCCTTGTGATGTCACTTCTTGTTATCTGACTGACTGAGAAAACAGGGTGTAAGTAAGGAAGATCTGACGAGAGCTATACAGTATGATGAAATGCATGTACTGTACAGGTATAGCAATTCCCAGTGAGTAAGATGGTTAATATATAGGTGCTTTTAAACAAATGTGGTGGATTTGAAGTGCATGGCATCATATCTTGTCACTTAAATTTCTCCGTATTAACAAGAATTGAGGGTGAAATGAACAGCAGCAGCTCTGTAAAATTAACTTTTAACCTGTTTTCAGACTTGATTCCTTTTTCCTTATTGTAATCTTATTTTAGACTTTATTCCTTGACACATGGAATATCATTTTCAATATATTTGTTATTTTTTTATTTGTGAGGTACTACTGTTTATCACTGTATTTTGAGACAAGGGTGGAGCTGTGCACTTCAGTTGTAGACACCGGATTTTAATTGACTCCTTTTTAGCTGACGAGGAGCCAGTTTGGGCTTGAAATGTTTTTTTGTGATAAAATCAAAAGTTTAAAGGGAGCAGAAAATAGTTTTGCGAGTCCCTTGAGAGATAGTTATCACATTCACAGTACAGTACTTTGATAGATGTGCTTGCTTCCTGCAATCATACTGTAGTTATTTTCTTTTCTGAGGCCAAGTTGTATTTAAAATACATAATATCCAAACATCCTGTGACCTTTTCATGTTTGCAAATGATGATTAACACAAACAATATATTTAAAAATTGTAACATATTAACCATGAAAAACACAGGTGTGAAAATAACCTACTTCTTTATTTGAATGACTTGTCTTGTATTTCTGGAGGCTTGTTCACGGCACCAAGCTCCAACAATGAACTGTTGGCAGTGTGAGCAGGGCTTTGAAAATGACTTACAGCTCCAATTTCTCTGAGAAGCTCTTGCTCTAAAACACAGTACAGGCTGGAAAGTGAGTTTTGAAAGCCAGAAATCTCAGTAACTTGGTAACAAAGATGTCATGCAGCAATCCTTATATATTACAGTCTACCAGTTTCTGGTATGAGACAATGAAATCATACATATGGCACCTACCTTCCAACATATTAACAGATTTGAAGTTACTTGAATGCAAAAAAAAGTTTATAACTGCACAAATTAAGCACATAAATTAACAGGGGAGCAAACTATCTCCAGAGGGCAAGTTTTAATCTTAAAATGTGTTGCATATTTGCATGTACCGCATTCATTTTAGGCCTTTTTTTAAACTTGTTTTCTCACTATTTAAATGCCCCGAATCTGTTTATTTGTTGGAAGACCTTTTACACCTGTTTAAAAGCTAAAAGCTTCTGGTTTTGTGCTCGTAGTAAACATTAGTAAAAGATGAACATATTTACCGCCTCTCCATTCTGCCATAGCTTACAGCAAACATATGTGTCCGAGCACATGGCTGTATCGGCCATATGGAAGCGATGGCAGCCTCCCCACCACTCATACAGTCGAGTAGCTCCGAAGGCTCACTAAATCTGCTGCTGTGTAACTGCGCATTGGCACTTCACGTTGTTGGACAGAGATTTATGCTTCTGCTGAAGTGTACAAACGTTCTCTTGCTGTTATTGATTTGCCCTCTGGTCAGTCCGTTACCCTGAGTAAATTATGTCTTTGGGGAGCTTTTTAGAAAATCTCCTCTTTAGAGAAATATGATAATTCACGGTGGACTAAAAGTCAGAGCCTTTTTTCTTTTTTTTTTACTTGTATATTGAAGTGTTTCTGTTGATACTGCATTTATGTGCTTTATCAGTTACTTGTTACTATTGGTGTTTGACATATAAGTGATATTTAACAATGTCTTGACACCTTTGACAAATTCAGAGCAGCTGAACAGAAAATACAATGAAACACCCATCGATGTCTTTCAGGAAATCTAATGGGAAAGACCTTTACACCAAAGAGATGTGAGAGAAATGTCCAGACCCATGTCCGTCCTGTGACTGCCATCAATATCCTAGCAACCATCTCCCAGGGGCTCTATAATCTCCCCCTATCTAGCCAATTAACAAGTGAGGAGGGTGTGTGTGTGTGTGTGTGTGTGTGTGTGTGTGTGTGTGTGTGTGTGTGTGTGTGTGTGTGGACGGTGCAGAGGGGCAGAAGAGACTGGGGATCTGGGCTTCATACTCCGGATGGAAAAGGCTTGAGAGTGAGATTACCGCTTCATCACTTCCACTCGACACCCTGGCTATTTCTGTGGCGCCCAGGTGGCATCTTTCCCCCTGTGTTTATTTCTACCTCTTTGATTTGATTAGGTGCAACGCCACTTGTCAGTCCGGTGTCATGCGGAACTAACATCCACTGAGCTCTGGCCACCTGCCTGCCATTAAGCTGTTTTCAGCCTTAGTACAATGATGGGTAAAAAAACAGAAATCGCCTCGCTATAGAAAGCTTACTAGCTACAAACACCTGAAATGTAGTGAGCAAGGGCACAGCTCCTTAAATGAACTCAGAGAAGGCTTCCCGCCGAACGCTAATATTCATCGAGGGGATTGTCGGATCTGCCTTCATCTGGCATAATCGTTCAGGTCCGTGCAGGATCCGTCTAAGAGAAGAAGGCCTTCATCTGCCTCCACAGTTTGACAGTTACTCACCACTTCTGTGAGAGGGGAGACAATAACGTCAACGCTCCACACCCTGCGCTGCTTTTATCTCGTAGGGGATGCCACGGGTGGGAGTATCGCTCCTATTCCTTGGCACACACGGTGCGCACAGTAACTCCCATGAATTATTCAAGTTTTTCTTCATTGTACAGTTGACACTGTGTTGGTTGTGTGTCATTTCTTTATATATGTAAGACCCCCCCCCCCCCCCCCCCCCCCCCCCCCCGCTGAGAATGCACTATTGTATTCTTTAAGAGCGTCTTACACAAAGTATTTGTATGCATAAATGAGCATCACAACAAAGGCTTCTATACTGAGCCCTGTGTTAAACATGATATAATGTACATCCATAGTAAACACGGAAGCGTACGAACAGCAGCTGAAACCTATTCTTTTCACTCAATCAAGGCAGACTGACTGATTCTGACAAGTATGCCCAAACCGCGCTGGTATTATATGCTCACACCTCCACATGCGTAGGAATTGGCACAAATTAGCACAAGCAAGAGGTTGGTGTCCTATGGGAGAGGCAGCTGTCAGTCTTTAGATCTATTCATGGCTCAGGGAGTCTTCACACAACCCGTAGGAGGGGAGGGGGGGAGCGAGGGTACCTGACAGGTTTCATAGTAATCAATCGTTTGTCCCACAGATGTTTCATAATTTGATATGAGCTAAGACAAAGACAAATAAAAGGAAACTATTATTTAAAGGTATCAAAGGCAGGAGTTGTGTTTGCTTCTATGACCCTTACATACTGTTCATTGTCAAATTTGACCCATTTCTACATTTGAGAGCTGTAAAAACTCCCAATACATATTTATTTCATGCCGATTTTTCCTAATGTGACCCACAGTATACAAAACTGGACTTTTAAAAAAATATGAAACTTCACAAGTTTGATCTGTGTTTATTAAGCATTCAAGCATGTTTCTGTGTACATCATATTCTATAAAATGTTTTCCTGAACCAAAGTAGTGACTGTGAATGTCTTTTTTCCCTTCATAAGATTAACTAAACATTTATTAATGACTGATGGGGGAATTTATGAATGTGAATTAGAGACTAATTATGAGTCAGTATGAATGAACAGTATGTAAAGGGTTAAAGCATTTAAATGTCCGTAATATGACAAAATATAAATAGTCATATGTTTAGCCATTTGCAGCAGATAACAGATATACTGGAAACTCAGCCACAAGATGCTAAAATGTATCCTGTCTGCCCTTTCTCTTAATGTCCCCACTGCCAACATATTGTGCAATTATAGCTCAACATCCTAACAAGATCTCCCAGTAGACCACCAGTCAGTGATGCTGTCAATTTGGTAGCTGAGATGGTTGGAAATGTCTCATTACTCTGCCAAGCAAAAGCAGCAGAAAACTCCTCTCAACAAAGCACAGTTAACTCTGTATGAACCGTCCTGCCTGAGAAAAAAAAAAAAAAAAAGTCATTATAAAGGAATAACCCAAGGGAGGAGCAGCTACCTCTACCTGACCTTAGCCTCCTGAGTGAATACATTACACAGATCAGGTGAGGAGAGGACGAGGATGGTTCAATTTCTGCCGCAAGCGAAGACATCTGTCGTCTAGTTTGCTTAGTAAGTATATTTAAATGTTAAATGTACAGGTGTGCAGAGTCTGTGAGATTACAGAGCTATCTTTTTTTTTATATTTCTATAATGCAAATGGAGCATCTGATTGCTACGTATTACCTGTTTTACTCATGTGAAGAAGCTAAGTGAAGTTACATTTATTCAGTTTATACTCAGTTTTGGCAAGATTTAAATAAACAAAAGGAAAAAAACAAAAACAAGGATGAAACAAAAGTATTTTTTATTGTAATTTAGAGGGTTGATTATGATATTCAAAAGGCTTCACCCTGATTTCACCTTCTTATTCCCTGTTTTCATCATACACTTCAGCGTGATATGAAATGAAGGCAAGCATGAAAAGAGCTAACAGGAGGCGGTGGGTCGATGTGGTGGTACGATCACAGTCTGTCTGCCTTGGCCTCGTGTGTGTGCTTGTGTGTGTGTGTGTGTGTGTATTTGTGTACATATGTGTGCATGGTTTGAATCAAGCTTGGCTCTGATATCCATGTTCTCTATCCAACAACTCCCACCTCCCTACTGCTACTGAATCACAGTCCAAGAAGGATCCCGGTAGACCCCAAAAAGTGGGACTGCACCTCAATAACTTTAGTAAAAAAAAACTGGCCTATAAGCGTTACTTTCTTAAATTCGGTAAGCCTAGCTGAGTGGTAAAACACGGCGCCCCGCTGTTACTTAAATTAACAACTTGACAGGCAGTAATTTTCTATGAATGTTGCATCATCAGGGCTTTAATTAACTGAAACAAAAGAATGTAGCAGACTACATTTCATGAATTTTAATAAATTACCAACTTTCAAAAGCCTTTCTGTCATGCATAATACTGTAAATTTGGGTAAATTTGGTGTAAATTCATCAACAGTCTTAAACATGTAATTGCTACTCCCCCACTCTTTCGCCTCCATGATGTTTAAAAACAATAGACTGCAGCTGTGAATAAAACTAAAATAGTTTGCTCCCAAGCTAAATGCATCTCTTCTTATGGGAGCAGAAGTGTCTATGTAGGTAAATTACAACACCACAATTAGCATGAAGGGATGACATTACATTTGGATTTAGACTAGAGGTGTCAAACTAATTTTAGTTCAAGGGCCATATGCAGCCCAAGTTGATCTCAAGTGGGCCGGACCATTAAAACCATTGCATAATAACCTGTAAATAATATATATTTTATATAATACATATTATAACTTCACTATACTAAACCATAGGGGTACCATGGTAAGAAATACGATGAAATGTTTCCAAACCCACCAAGGTAAAGTTTGTCCTTCAAATCTGAATCACATTTCAGTTGGATGTCCATGGGCAGACCAGAAGCCTTGACTGTAAAAAATAGGTGACAGTAGTGGTGCATTTTATTGAAACATTGGAATTAGGCCTACTTTTCTGCAATTTTCATACTTTGCAAAGTTATCCAGTGGGCTGGATTGGACCCTTTGTGGGCCAGTTCTGGCCTGCTGGCCGCATGTTTGACACCCCTGATTTAAACTGATGTTTTTTGTGGTAAAGTTGTCTGTTGGTTGGTGCACCTCTTTGATCCAGAAACTAATGACATTTCCATCAGCCTCAGGTGTACTTTGTGTTTAATGCTAATTAGCAAATGGTAGCTAATATGCTCAACTAAAATGATGTACATTGTAAACATTATACCTGCAAAACATCAATGTGTTAGCATGTAGCTCAAATCACCATTGGAGCCTGACATCCTCAACATATTTTTGTAAAATAATGTAGTTTTGGTGAAGTGCTCCCAGACATTCAGATTAGCATGTTTAATTTGGCTAAACATCGGTGTGTTAGCATTGTTATTGTGAGCATGTAGCTCAAATACCTGTTAGAACTGTTAGTGTGACCGTAGAGCTGTAAAGCAAAGGTTACTTCATTTGTCACACATACAGTTGTACAGTGAGATTCAGTCTCTGCATTTAACCCATGCTAAATACACGGAGCAGTGGGTGGCCACTGTGCAGCGCTTGGGGACCATTTCCAGTTCTATGTCAG
Organism: Scomber scombrus; assembly: GCF_963691925.1. NCBI lineage: Eukaryota > Metazoa > Chordata > Actinopteri > Scombriformes > Scombridae > Scomber > Scomber scombrus. The sequence continues at coordinate 23,390,780 of NC_084976.1, read as the reverse complement.
TATCTCCGTCACGGGCCACTTATAGGAGGATTAACCTAACATACATGTCTTTTGACAATGGGAGGAACATGCAAGCCCAGGGAGAACATGCAAACTCCACACAGAAAGGCCCCAGCTGGGTATCAAACCTTCTTGCTGTGAGGCAACAGTGTTAATCACCAAGCCACCGTACCACCACAGTGACACTATAAGTACTGTTAAGATATATATTTAGTTCAGCTATAAAAAATAATTTATTTCAACAAATCAATGTAATCAATGAATACCACACAACAACAATGTGCAATGTCAAATTGAAACTTTGGATATGTTAATTCCCTCCTTATAAACAACATTATGAATTACATCATTAATGTTTTCCAGTACTTGCAGTCAAAAGGCAGAGCTAGTTTTTCTATGCTCTGATCCAGAACTAGGTTATGTTTAAGGCATTTTATTAAGACCTTTCTTTTTAATTTTTCACATGTCAATTTAAATGCCACTCTCTGACTTTTAAGAATCCCCCCTTTTGGCGTCACTCCCGTTCACCCAAGCTGCCTTTTGTGGTATGGGCGATTGTTAAAGGATTATAACATGATTGTAATTGCATTGTTGTGTAATTCCAAGCTTTGTTGAAGCAGAAAAATGAAAACGTTCCAGTCCCAACACATAGCTCGATATGAACTGCCTGTCTGGGAATACTTGAATCTCATTGTAGTTGAGCGTAACGCTAAAATAATGAAATTGCTGGTCGACTTTCTTAAATGCAGCTTGTGTAAGCTTTACTCTTAACAATCAGCGTCAAGTGAACTGTAATAATTACCATCAGTGTCATGTTCCACTGCATATCCCATGCGAGATGGCTCTTATTGCCATATTTCATTACTTTCTCATCATGTGCTTTATACATCGCCTCACCAGTCTGCCACAACAGTTTTTATCGGTTATCAACAGGAATCTGAGTCTAATAGAGTCCACATCTGTCCAAATCAAAGCATGAAGCAAATAACAATCCAGTGCAACGCTTTTATGTGCACAGTTGTTTGTTTATTAGCATTTGAGTTCATGAACAGCACTAATTTCACACTGATATATCGTCGAAACACATCCTACATTCAGTATTTTTTAATGAGCTGATGTATAATAGTGTTATCACAATGACTCCCGTCGTCGTTGCTGTGATTTACTGCGTGTCCCCGGAGCTAATTTTAAACCACCTCGTTTTAAGGAGGCAGAGCTACAGTATCCCCCCTCTAATATTACTTTCCTGTTGGATTGTGATGTAAAACGTGATGCATTGTGGGTGGTGGTAATCTAATCCCTGGTGCTGGCACTCCTGAGGGTGGGAGATCTCGCCTTGTGATTGGAAAATTTATCTTAATAAAGTGACAGCTACACCATCAAACCACCGCCCCCCCCCCATCTCCCCTCCCTGAAGCAACAACGGCACCTGCACACAGCAACACATGCAGATACACTGCGGCACACGTGCACAGATTCACAGAAGAAGAATAAGAAGAACCACACCTGTAACCTGTGACTGCTAGGAAGTGAATCCCACACCGGGTAATATTGAAGCACGCAGCCTTCGCTTTCATGCCGCTTTGCACTTTCCCCTCACATTCATTCACAGATTGTCACTTCTCTCACATCCCCCCATCAAGAAAATCCACACAGCATGAGCTTAATCCACAAAATACAAAAGATTATCCAACTACTACATGCACATTGCTGGATATTACTGTCAGAAGGGGATTTGAAATAGCAGATGTGAAAATGTAGATACACATTGTCGGGGGTCTTAAATACAGCCGGTTGACACAATAACACCTGCAGAGTATGATTCAGTAACCCTGCAACCTGCTGTTAACTTAAGATTTATGTTAAAGGGTCAGTTCACCCAATATTGATAAAAAAATATCACTTATGTCTTGTGGAATCTGTCCAGATACTTATAGCCTTGGTACTTTGGATTTGTCATCACCCCAATAAAATAAGAGGTGGGAGGGATTTTGACAATATTGAACATTTACTTTAAAAAATTCAACAGCAGCATCACTTCCCAGAGTGTCCTTGTCCCAGTTTTCAGAGGGACTCTCAAAGTAGTCCCAGTGAAATCTATTGACAGTGAGGTCTGTGGATTATCCAGAGTAACGGGAACATTGTGTCTGGAAAGACACATTTCTGTTGAATTTTTCAAATGTGATTTTTCAAAGCTTCCTTCTACCTTTACGGTATTCGAGTTAGGGCAGAAAACTCAGAGATGGATTGATTGATACCACTACAGAGATAAGAGTACGAAAATAAGTGTGTTCATTACACAGACATGTTTATGAAATATTGGTATCCTTCCATTTATTAAAATAATGCACCTATTGCCCTGAACGGTGTTGAAATGAAAAGATATTTTATTATCTCTGCCTGTCTATGTTTGGTTTTACAGTGGAACAAAACAAAAAAAGTAGTGGAAATGACAGAACTCATCCTTATCATTTTAAAATACCCTGGGCTAAATTATTGGTACCTTTTAGTTGTAATAATTAATTGATATGTGGAAATACTTTAAGTGAGAAAGTAACTTGTACAATATGCTTGAATTGTCACAGAAAGGTGTTCAATTAAACTCTGTAGTTTGCTCCACCCCCTTCTTGTTACAACACATAGCTTTTTAAAAAGGACACTCTAGTGAAGTAAAAGGCGTCATTTCCCTCGATGTGTTGGAAGTGTGCTCGTTCCTACAATCCCCAGTAATAGCCCGTCATCTGCTACTTTTCATTAAACCGTCTCCCTGAGGCTGCTTCTTCTTGTAATCTTATTCACTGCGTTTTAAAAAAATCCACCCATCAAATAGTGCTGAATATGCTGATTATGTTGTTTAGAACAATCGCTCTGCTAACAAATACATTGCATTTCCTATAGCTGCTTCACAATGAAAGCCTTTCTATAGTCTAGCCATAGAAAACCAACAGCATGAAATGAGTGGTTTGCATCTCAACACAGCCGAAATAGAGCTCCACTAGGGCCGTAGGAAGTGATCAGTGAACAATAAAGCTTATTTTTGAACATACTCACAGAACCGAAGGAAGTGAAACTGAAATCCATATCTCAGAGATTCAGTTAGGAGCTACAATAATACTGAGGGAGACTCGTGTGTGTTCAGTGAAGCAATTTAGTGCAATACACTGCTTTGCTTTGAGGGAGGAGACCGTTTCAGGTTGGCTGCGGTTGGTCCTGCAGCCCAGCAGGGCCGCAGCAGCGTGGGTCGGCAGCGGGTTGGAAAACGCATGTAATCAAGGCTTGCAGCTTGGCAGCATTAAAGCGGGCTGCATCAGGCCCATGGAGAAAGTGCTTTTGAGACCCACTGCTACTTCATATACATAAAAGTGGGCGGTCAGAGGTTACAAAACAACAAACAAAGACTTCAGAAATAAGCATATTGTTTCTATAAAAATAAAACAACCTCAGCTTCAAAAACATCTTTTTTTATTAGGAATATGGTTTTATATTCCATTACTTGGTGCAGGTGTTCTTGATATTGTGTCCTGCCCCTGCACACCAGGGGTGGGCGAGGCATCATACATACAGGAAAATGGATGTCAGATTGGAAGTCTGCTTCGAGGTTAGGCTGCCTCGGTGACACCTAGCTTGAGCTCAGTGCTATAATATGTCATCATTGCCTTTGTTGTTGTGTCTGTCCTCGGATAGCTGCAACCAGTCGCATGCATATTGTATGACTCGTGAGGCTGAGAGGGAGATGAAATAGCACGCCCTGACTAGAAGAAAACCATCCACTGAGAAAACAAGCATCCCCGCTGTGTGCACTTCTCATTCTTTCGCTGGTTTTGTTGCTCTCAGTAAAACGACTTGAATAGTCTGTGTCACTGCTTGTAAAACCTGCCAGTGCGGCGTCTCGCAGACCACAGGCTTTTCATCCACAGGGCAGATTCACTGAGCCTCTGACACTTCCTGTGTGGCTCTGAAACTTCTCTCACCCCCTTCCACCCCCTCAATTCCCCATCCATCCCCTAACCTTTGCCAAACTATCACAGTCCTTTAGGGGAGGCATCCATAGTTCCTGTCAGCTCAGATTTGAGTCAAGAAAAGCAGAGAGATATGAAGCAGCTCTGTCGCCACTAGTGGAGGACTCAGGTTGTACTAGATGGCTCTCGGGTGTAAATGCGTTTATAATATTTGTATCACATCGACGCAGAAAAAAAAGAGCATTTCCATTTCTTGGTAAATAAAGATAAAACGGTGTGCAGCAGTGTACACTCATATTTATTTTTACCTTGACAGCGACACGTAGGGACACTGTATTATTTGCTCTGTTATCTCTTTGGTGTCTCTACTTAAAATGCAGAGGATATTTCTCCCCCCCTGACACAGCCTTTAGGAGTATTTTAGGAGCTTTGTTTTTCTATTATATATATAATATATTATATGTATATTTATTATATAATTCTGTTAGGAGGATTTGTAGAAAACTCTCTGAATTTCATGCATATTTAAGCATCAAAATGATTAATTGTGACACAAGCTATTTGTTTTCAATCCAGTGCACGGGCATATTTTCTGAACAGAACAAGAAAACTCGTGCCAGTCATGACCTCTGTCATATCTTGTCTACCAACAAGCCTTTTTAGAGGAAAAAAACCTCTCCCACAGTGAGACTGGCTACTATACTGTACTTTGTGACAAACACCAGCACTGTTGCTGTTGAGTGTGATTAGGCTCATTTTCTTTAAACAAACTTGGCATGGTGATTACAGAGACACAGCATGGGAAGCTCCCTTTCTTGTTTTTTTTTTTTACTAAAGACCAATGTTTACTTGATTTGCATCCCCATTACCCTCCACATTAGCAGTTGTTAATCTTGCTGGGCTCCATACAGTGAATTATTTTATACACTATTGGCTGTTGTAAAAGTTTTAAAACTAAAGAATGAAGAAAAAAATGTCAGCTAATGACAAACAACACACTGCAGACAACAAATACCAAATAATATGAAACAAATTGAACAGTGGCTGCACCTATAGACTGGGTAATGATGCAGTGTTGTTTAATGACTTGAAGAGGTATCACACAGCCCAGCATCCCAGGAATTACATCCATGTCGGATAATAATTGAAATGCCAATCTTCAGTGCCAGCGTGGGAAGTGTTGTGCCCTACTTCATGTCCCAACACAGTCCTGCAATTAATCTTCACCTTTTACTGACAGTAACCATTTTTCTCTAAACTTCACCAAGTGTTTTAGCTTAACTAACCCTAATCATTTTTTAATTGTCGTAACCACAAAAGGCTACAATTGTGATATGTGTTGTGATATAAGAGGAAATGATCATCTTTACATAATAATTTAAATTTTCATGTACAAACATTTCAAAATGATTAAAGTGATTTTTGTACCAAACAAGGATGTTTTCTTATGTCTGTAGAACATGACATGTAGGTCAGGACGTCTCTGCAGCACCACAATGTTTAATTTAAAATGTTATTTTGCGATCTCTATAAAATGTTGATTAATTGTTCAGCCCTAATAATGATGAAGATGATTTTCCCATCTGCTTAACCATAGTTACCTTGCACAGTGGCATCATGATGATACCAACAGTCCACTTTCTCTTAATTTCTGTCCAAACAATTAAATGACAAAGAGGTGATTTAAGTTTTTTCTGATGTAAAGCTTTATAGTGGAAAACACTTGCAATGAAACCCAATTTGATTGTTTTCTATACTTAGATTTTTCCCACCATAATGTATCGATACTGGAAAATGGTAGTATAATTATTGTGATAGTAAAAAACAAAAAAGTTTAGTTACTCATATGGCCATCCTTTAAAATCTTTTAAAGTAAAGTTTTCTCCATCTGTTAGTAGAGCTGGGTATCGTTAAAGAAATGACGATACCAGTACCAATCCAAGTACCCTTAAAGTGATGCCAATACCAACTGAGTACTTCATTCGATACCCATCATGTGAACAGAAGCATTAAATTGCATAAAATGCCACCACTATTTTTACACAAATTCATTTTGACAGTCTTCAAAGTGGGCCAATCACATGTCGCATTAAATCGATGAATGCTTGCATTGATTAGCTGTGAGCAAGTCCATACAAATAGTCATATTTTTTTTAGCTCTGGGAGCAAAAAGGATTGATTGCAGATATCGTTTGACGTGACACGTTTCGATACTACTTGGTATCGATTTATCTTGGTTGATAACTTAAAGGTATTTAGACAATCTGCTAGTAATTATAAAGACTGGAGAAAACTAGTGAAGTTAGGAGCAGTTTTTGCCTTTATTTCCTCACTGGTTTGAAGTTGGCAGGGGTTAATCGTAAAAAATAGATGTTGCACCTTCCCATGCACCAATCATAATTTCACAGTATTTGAATCAAAATCTGGTGGCAGTTATGTGGTTGTTTGATAACACCCACACAAGCTCGATAAAGCAGATTATCAGTTTCAGTTTCAGTCTCAACTTATACTTACTTAGTTTTTTTAGGGGTTTTTTGCTATATAAATGACTGCGTGTTTTTCAATTTTTAAAAAAAGTTACTTTTGGGCTTAGGAAGGAAAATGTTTACCCACATTTCAAGAGGAATATGAAACTGCATGTGTTAGGCGTGTATATTCCAAAGAAGCTGACGTTAATACCTGAAAATATGCGGTAGCCCTGCCAATAAACACTAGCAAGCTAGAGTGGCGTTAAGCTTCAAGTGGGAGTCATGATAGTCAGTCATGCATATTAATAACACTGGTAAAGCACAGATATTGAAGTGCAAGTGGTTGTGGGCTCCACTGAATCTGTTCAGGGCAAAAGAGTAGAGGACATATTGATCCGTTGGAAGAGTGATTTTATATAATATGATTATTTTAGTGTTAATGTGTTAGTGTCTTATTTTGTTGTTGTTGTTCTCATGAGTGTCAAGGTTAGTGGGGTTTTGCTTCGGAGGGGAAATTAGATGTTTTTACTGCTGGAGTGTGTTTGTGCACTGATGCGTTCTGTTGTCTTTGTTTACAGGTTCTTTTAACTTTTGCACTCACCTTTTGTTTGCATGTAGATTTAACAGTCGGGTGTTTGTCATTTATCAGGCTGACGGCGGGGAATATGAAAGTCTACAATAAAGGGGAAATAATGGATTCTACGTATTTTGCAGCATGTGACAGACTTTGACATTGTTCCTGACAGACCTGTACACAGACCATTGCTTTTGACTTGTGGGAGCCTGTGTGTGTAAGACACTGACAGTTTAAATTGTGTAGCAAGAATGACTCATTTGGATTCAGACACTATCTCGTCGCTCGTTGTTGTGCTGACAAACGGAGACGCGACCTCGCGAGCTGCAGGTCTTTCACTCTGGCTCGGTGCCTGGTCCTGACCCCTTCGACTCAAAAGAATCTGGAAATCTTCTTTCATGCTTGCCATTAGGAATATCGTCACTACCGAGCATGTGGGAGTTGTAGGATTGGAGAAATGTATCTTGTCACTTCTCCATCCTCTGGGGGTGTTTAAGAGCTAACAGAACCACCCAACTTATCTGTAAACAACAGAACGACAAGCTAGTCCTCCACTTCTGTATATTCTCACTTTTGGCATCTTCCACCGCCTCTTATGTCTTTCTTTTTCAGTTGAATTGCAGGTGTTTAAAAACATAAAGATGCAGCTCATCCTCACTTGTGAATATGATAACTTTGACTGATGCACCAGGGGACAGATGTACAAACAGTGCTTATGTTTTACACAGTCTAAATGGTAAATTAACTTTACTTAGTGCTTTTCTTGTCTTTTTGACCACTCAAAGTGCTTTTACACTACATGTCACATTCACACACATTCATACACTGTTGTTGCGGCCATCGGAAGCAATTTGGGGTTAGGTATCTTGCCCAGTGACACATCAACATGTGGACTGGAGGAGCTGGGATTCGAATGGCCGATCTTCCGATTGGTGGATGACCGCTCTACCTCCTGAGCCACAGCTACCACATCAATTAGTGTAAAATGCCAATCAAATGCTCATTTATAACTTAACTTAATTTATTGATTAATTGCTTTGTGTGATGAATTGTATCCTTCTTTTAGAGGGCTTTACTTTTGAAATTGTACATCAGATATTTTTAAAATGACACCCTGAGGTGGTGTACTATCACATTTATTTCAAATGTATTTATTAGGACAAACCAGCATGAACTTAGCTTTACTTCTCTGTTCCTCACAGTAAGAAATCAATTAGCAAAACAGTATTCAAGTTCAAAGCACCATCAGATTGGAATAATTTACCTCTCAACATTAGATCCATTTCATCATTTTGATTGTTTCAGCAGACTTCTTGCTTTCATATTAACTGTACTTGCTATCAATACTGCTTACTTTGATGGCACTGGCTGTATCTTGTCACTCCTCTATTGTTATGTAGTGCTATGTGTTGGGGACCCCCTTGAAAACGAGATGGTGCAACTCAAGGGGTTCATCCTAATAATTACATTTGAACATTCTTTTAATATTATTTTAATGTATCCCTTATTATGACACCCTTTAAAGTCAGTGATTACTTTTAAGAACAATGGAAAGGTACATGTGATGAATTAATGTTATTGACACTATAAATAGCAGCCCTCTTTCGTTAGCGTTTGTTTCACTGATGGGGGTAAAGACAGGTGGAGAGGGCAGCGTATGAAAACGGCTGATTAATGGTGTGTCTTCATTGATTTATGGCTGATTGTGGGAGTTGAATTAAGACTCATGCAAGTGCACCTTTTTCCACAATGACTGAGATTTATAAAACAAGAACCATGCACGTGCACGGCTCTATAAATCTGACAGAAATAATGCAAATCCATATTTCTGGCTTTGTGCACACACACAGTTTTTTAGTCATCTACGCAATGTTATGCTTCTGGCCCATTAGACCAGCATCTTTTAACTAAAGCTGGATGGATGTGGCGACTAATTTCATGAATGCAATGTGTGAAGATCAATCTGATGGTTAAATGATGCTTGAGTGATACAAATTCACATTGTCAGTTCATTTAAATAATGTTCATATTCACAATCGTCAGTATTAACATTTAGAAACAGAGAAAATTGCCACAATTAGTTAGAGAGTAATTGCAGCACACAGTTACTATAATCAAGTTGTAATATAGAGAAAATGATGTCCATGGATGTACACAATGATAAAAATGGAGGAGACTATTTAACATTGTGTGACTTGTTGAAATGCCTGCCTCGCAGAGACGTACGGTATTTTGTACTGGATGTGATGAATAAAGAGTCATCAAAGAGGCTCCTTCAATCCATGCAAGCAGAATTGTGGTATTACAGCCAATGAAATTTAGATCAAGAGTGTGGGGAGAGCTGTAGTCAATGTGGCTTAGTGCCACGCAGCCCAGGGCACCGATCACACTAAATGTAGGCCAGGGTTAACAATCATCCATGAATGCTAAGCTGCTCAAAGTATTCCTTCAGATGTTAAGAATTAGCCCCTGGTCCTTTTCCTTTCTCCTTTAACTTTTGCTCTTTTCCCCGCTAACCCCCCATGCACACTGCCGCCCATTAAACTAAAAGGCTAATGTCCATCTGGTGCTAAATGGTAATCTTTTGACTGTGCTCCGTGAGGAATAGCATGATATGAATGGCAATATTTCTCTGTCTGGGAATAGTATTTATAGCTGGCTGTGCTCTTTAAACACAGTAACAATGCACAGTTGGCCCTCGTCTCATGCACACCAGATTTGTTTTGTAGCTCTTGGCAAACAAATGCTCTGCTGAGCTTAATGTGACTCAACATGGTAATACTTATTTCTCCCAAAGGCTACGCAAACATGCAATTATCACACTGTAGTTCATATGGTTTGTTCTGTCAGAACTGTGAAGTTCGATAGAGAGACGAACACTAACAAACTCAATTTGAAGCTGCGTTTTTTTTTTTAACAACTCAAAACAGCAGGAAGAGAGTGTTTTAAACAGTGTAGACGGGTTTTTAAACAAAGGAGAAATTATATAATCAGACTAATCAGACTCTTGCCATGTTACTGTAAAACTGATGGATCTGTTTTAGGCCTGTTTACATGATATTTTAAACACCATTCAAATTCTATGAATCACGAAACCAGCTTCACTCTGGAGCATTTTGAAGATTCGTTCAGGCTTTTTATGAACCTTAAAATATGATCAAAATGCTAAAAGAAGGTTTGTTTGTTAGCAACCATATCCATGAAATAAATATAGTCAACCGTTAAAATCAAACCTCTGTAAAATCATCTTTCCGAGCCTTGATTTAATCTGACAAGTTGACTGAACCCATTTTCATTTACGAGAAGTGTGTGGGAGGGATGATCCTTAGAGACCTGAGGCTTACACAATATATACATTAACTCACTTTTACCTTTTCAGACTGCTGCTTCATAAAATACGAAATACAAACATTTTGATAATATGTCGGAGGAGTTTTGACAATGTTCAGCTGCAGCTAAATTTCTTGAATCTTGATTTTTACTGATTGAAACCAGCTTGTACTTCATTTGACTTCCCTTCTTCCCTTCATATAAATAAAACTGACGGACTGATTGACTGATCCAAGTCCAGACACATCCTCTCTTTCCTCTCTTTAACCACCAGCCAGACAGCAGAGATGATCCTAAGATGAACCCAGAGCCGGCAAAGAGAGAGAGAGAGAGAGAGAGGGAGAGAGAGAGAGAGAGAGAGAGAGAGAGAGAGAGAGAGAGAGAGAGAGAGAGAGAGAGAGAGAGAGAGAGAGAGAGAGAGAGAGAGAGAGAGAGAGAGAGAGAGAGAGAGAGAGAGAGAGACATGGAGAAAGGTCCTGTCTTTTGAGGGCGGGAGCGAGATGCTGTGGATTTTAGAAATAATAAACAAACACGAGTGGGAAGAGAAAGACACAGTGACCCATTCATTAGTGAAGCTGACCCTACGGGGGACAAAGACGCTCTTCATTAAATAGACACTTGAGGCCCAGTCAGAGATCAGACTCTCGCCCCGACAGTCAGGATATTAAACTCCACATATTGTTCAAAGGAAAAAATCCCCAATATGTGTCCTGAGGACTCCCAGGGGACCTGTTTAGGGCTCTGGGGGACCTCAAGTTAAACAAAGAATAGCAGATTTTATTATAATTGCGGGTTAGTTAGCGAAGAGCGCCTGCAGAACTTTTCTTTTTTTTGGTGACTTTATAGTTTTTTTTTTCATCTTCATTAACACCTCAAGGTTCCCTAGAAACTCATTGAGCACTTGGCTTTGAAAGAAAGAAAGAAAATCTCTCTGTTGTATAACCAGCAGTTCAATTCATCTCATTATAAAAGGAAAGAAGAAGTAAAAGCACACGTGTCAATAAGAATATAATGCAATATGACTAAATGCTTATAATTCTCTAATTAGTGGACTATGGTTATAATTACATTTCTATATTACAATCAATAATGCTAATAATATTTGAATGTTTGGTTGTAATTAATTAACAATGAATTAGTTTGATTTATACTATAATTATCAGATTACTTATTGAGCATAGCTACAAGTTCCTAATTTAAAAGAATATATAATTTCTCCTTTTGCTACCCACTGCCGACCATCCCCTTTTATTTTTTTCACTGTGTCACTTATCTCATACCCTGCGACTGTATTGTGACAGCTAAATACAGCATAAACACACACTCGATGACAGAGGTCACCACTCCAGACATGCATGAATTTTTAATTTGCCGTTTGAAGTACATTTTCCTAAATAGAAGTCATTCATTTGAGGATAAACTTTTGAACAAGTCCGACTCCAAAGCTCTAATTAATTACTGTATTAAAGTGTTTCAGATACTCGCTTTCAAGTGGACTGTCTAGTTTTTAGATGAATTGTCGGGAAAGTTTAGTTAAGTTGCATTACTTTATTGTAGCAAGCAGCTATTGTCAGAGAAAAAGCTGTAAAGGGCAACCAATACTGGATCTTAGGGGCCCAATGCCGATGCCAATACTGATATTAGGGAGCAAACAAATTCCGATATCAATATATTGGCCAATAATGTTATATGTACAGAATATATAAGGTACATAAACACATATTTTTTTGCAGTGATTGCTCAAATGCGGTTATCAAACACTTGTTACAAAGATATGTAATGGACATATATTACAGTTTAACAATTAACTTTATTGTTTAGAATAACATCAGTGCGCCGAAACAGTAAAAACACAGCAGGGAATTAAATTAGCTTTGAATAAAAAAAAACACAGACAACAAAAAAAACATACATATATTAAACTTGAATTAAGAAGAAGGATCAAATATAATAAAAATTCTGTTTATATAACATATATCAAAAATATTGGCACATATAAGACAATATATTTGTGATAATATCAGCTAATAGACACGGTTAGCTTCTAGCTGGTGAACATAGTGGAGCATTTAGCAGCTAAAGAGCAAGAGAAAAATAGAGCTAAAAGTGAGTGAATATTGTACATACATTCACCAGGTGCACAGAAACACGACTCCAAATGAATAATAACATTGCTCCATAACTGCTGGATGTTTAAATAAGAAACTGCTTCGCCACATGTTGTGATGACAATTTGCTTCCACCGCCCCCAAAGTAACCCCTCCGGTTTGATTGCACTTCCGAGTTCCAGAGTGACAGAAATTGATATTCCTGTAAATACTCTCTGCTTAACATGTGATAAATGGAGGCAAAGCACAGTTTATTGTCAGAGTGTCAAATAGCGCTGTCAGTGCTGCATGCAATATTGAAAAGTTTAGCTGTAGGCTACGAGGGCAACGTGTTGATTTACATTTGGAGAAAGAAGTTTCAATTGTGTGTTCTTATAGTGAGGCGAAATAAGGAAGCAGCTGCAAAGATCTGACATATTAATATATCATATAGGATATTGGAAACAGAATGAGACACAGTACATGTTTAAAGAGCACAAGATACAGCAGAGAGACTAATACTGTGCTTTGTTAAGACTAGGATATTTTGAGACGCAGTTTTACTCCACTTTTCTGAGCTAGAGGAGTGTTGAATGTGAGGTCTGTGCCTGAAAATTGTCTTAGAGAAGATAACTTCTATCTGGGATGGATTAGATTTACGTGGGAGGTGTTTTATCTGGTACCGGGGAACCTGTCTGATTCTACTGAATACCCTCCGATTTTAAATGAGTGTTTTTCTCTGCTGCATTTTCTTTCTCTGCCCTGAAAACTCAATATCAGCTCTCCAGATAACATTCACAGTCTTTATCAGTTTTTGTTTTGTTTTTTTATTGTGAAGATAAAACTTCCAAGTCGCCTTTTTTCTATTATTGGAATAAAAATAAACATCAGATATATTTTATGGATTCAGACTAACAGGATTTGTGTGGGGAATACTAAATGTTTTTTGTTTTTTTCCACCTTTGAATGTTTTGTGCTTTGTATCACAATTTCTTTAACCCTTACTTTTCATATTCTGACTCATAATTAGTCTCTACACCAATTCACATTCATAAACTCCCCATCAGTCATGAATAAATGTTTGATTAATCTTAGGAAAAAAAGATTATGGATTCACAATCACTATTTTCTGAATGCTGATTTTAATATTTTTTTTAAATAAACACATAAAATAATGAACACAGGTGTAAACTTGTATATTTGCATATATAAAAATGTATAAGCTGCACAAACATTAAAAAAAGATGCATTTTATTTCCATTTTTGTATACTGTGAGTCACATTTGGAGAAGACCAACTAAAAGAAATATGTATAGGGTGTTTTTACACCTCACAAATGTGAAAAATGGGTCAAATTTGAGCCTGAACAATATGTAAGAGTTAAAAATCTACCTATCCTAAATATACAGAAGCGTGATGTGATCTGTAGCTCTAGATGACCGTCAAACCAACAAATCACTTGATGATCAGACATGATCTAATGTGTTTTATAGAGGTGTGGCGACGGGGTAAACCAACTATTTACATATGCTTTGAAGCCCCTGAACACTGCATTGTGTTGACTGAAGATAGATCCTGTCAGCTGAGATCAAACACAAGGCAACAAGCAGCCTCATCAGAGACAATCATTGTTTGAAATGTGCTCCTGATTTTCTGCCAAGCAAGATTTTTAACTCCGCTGCTCATAACATGGGTCAAAATGAGTCGTCTTCATCCTGACTGCCTACCGCCCACTCACAGTCCAGCCAAGCCCCTCGGACCACACATGCTTAAATAATCAATTACCTAAGAGGTTAGCGTGAGGTGAAATGTGAAGCTGCCCAATTAGTTTGATTTCTTTTTTTTCCTTGTAGTATCAATAGGCTTTAGATAACACCCTTAGAGTGCAGTCACCTTGTGTTAATTAAGGTTTTCAACTCACTTTGAGCTGAGTTTTGTTGCCTGGGTCGAGATGGGTTTTTTATGGTTTCGAGAAATATTAAATTAGACTGCTTTCTTCTGTTTCATCACACACAGACTTTTAAGACTGAAGTTTTATAGAGAAAACCAGCAGAAGTCAAAGCTTACATGTGATAAAATAGTGTGTTTCTTCAAGGCTAAAAAGTCCTTTTCTCAAGCCATTCAAGATTACAAAGTATTGTCCGCATTTATTCATGAATTTAAAAAGAAAATGTCATTATGTATTGTTATGTTTGATTTTATGATTAGCTCTTCACTGCACTCTACTCCTGTTTGCTGGATTTTTACTGTTCGCTTAATCTCTATTGTAATTAGTCAGAGGGGATAAAGGAGGAACGCTGTGCCAGAGACTTGTGGAAAGAAAAATACATTTTGTTGATGTTTGTGGCGATTTCCTGCTGGTCGGCAATACAATTTGATAAATACCGCAGATTACTCAAGGCCCCTGTAAATTGGCTTTGCAAACATTCTCCTTTGATCACCTATAATCTGCTCTGTTGCACATCGTATTTGCATTGCCTAATCGTTCCTCCCCACCCGTGCGGCACTCAGACAGAATTTACTGTGTCATCCTTGAAGGTGCTTAATGTGCTTCTCCTCATTGACAACACGTATAAAGTAAACTGTCTCCATCCTGTTGAAGCATTTGAGTGCATATGTACTAATTAAAGCCTGCAAATAGATTTCAGTTTAAGAGGCACATAAGACTTTTCAAATGTGTCATTAATCCCCATTGACTGACGGATAATTAGTCTTTCCTAATGGAATAACAAGATGGTTGTTATTTCTACACAATCGATTCATGGCCTGTGCAATTATGCCTTGTATTATTTCTAAATGATCCAGAACCACAAAATAAAAGTTTTCCAATCTGAAAGGCATCATTATTCTGATTTCCACCAGGAAAGTAGGACTGAGATAATAGCTGAAATGTTTCCTCTGTTTGTCTTGATCGTGTTTCGTAATATGATAATGGCATTTCCTCTCGAGGCTTCCCGCATTACAACTGTCTTTCTTGGAGTTACATCCGAAGCAAAAAGGTTTATTGTTTCATACAGCGGGATTCATGTTGTAATTTCAGTCTGTTTACTGTTTCCCCAGGTCCGTGGGGGAGATGTATGGGCAGCAACTGTGGCCCAGGTGGCAGCCAAAGCCGGGCAGTCTGGTGTGCCCATGTGGAGGGCTGGACAACACTTCACACCAACTGTGACCAGAGCCAGCGTCCCTCCAACCAGGGAAACTGTTTCCGTGTGTGTGACTTTCACAAGGACCTTTATGACTGGAAACTGGGTGCCTGGAATGAGTGCGTGCCAGTGTCAGCAAGGACCTTTGGAGCCCCACGGCCGTTCACATGCAGTGGAGGCGAAGAGGGCATTCAGACCCGGGAGGTGGTCTGCATACTCAAGTCAGACGGGACTCCAGCAGAGGATGCCATATGTGAATACTTTGAGCCCAAGCCTCGCCTGGAGCAGGCATGTTTGATCCCTTGCCCCCAGGACTGCGTGGTTTCCGAGTATTCTCCATGGACGTCCTGCTCCAAAACGTGTGGAACAGGCCTCCGGAACAGGGTCCGCAGTGTCATGGTTCCTCCACTTTTTGGAGGCGTTGTCTGCCCCAACCTAACTGAGTTCCAGTCTTGTAAACCTGGGCCTTGCACAGGTCCGGAGGGCATGTACAGTCTCAGGATTGGTCCCTGGAGCCCTTGCGCCCTCCCACAGACTCGGCCGGCGCGCCAAGCCAAGCGCAGGAAAGGTAAAGGCCAGGGACTCAGGGAGCGAGCGGGGGTCAAAGATCCAGAGACCAGGGAGCTTATCCAGAAGAAACGGACCAGGAACCGCCTTAACCGGCAAGAGTCTCCATTCTGGGACATCCAGGTGGGCTACCAGACTCGAGACGTGACCTGCATACATAGGAATGGGAGCGCTGCGGGACGCATGTGAGTCACAACATTTTTATGTTAATTTGACAGTAAAGTTGATGTTTATTTCCTCCTCTGCACTCTTATATACTACTTTAATTGAATTTCTAAGGCTCTGGTGGAAGATCTGTCTGAATTAAAGCTCAATAATGGAACAATAAACACTGATAAACAGCTTTTGTTTTTTGCCTCATTTTAAAAAAAAGGCAATTATCTACTGTATTACATGCCTTTAGCAGAGGCAGTGTATTTATTTCAGTTTAAAAGTTTGGACACATTCTCTCATTCAAGTTAATAGAAATGCGTTTCCAAACTTTTTACTGGTTTTGAACGTTTCTTTGCATTATGAAGTATTTATCTCTTATTTTTGTCAGCTACTAAACTGCTCCTCATATGCCTGTATTCCTTTGATGTGTAGGTGTGCTGGTCTTTAAATTACTGTTTTTCTAACAGCTAAACACAACGCCAAATTTGTCCTCCCGAAAGTATTTCCTCCTCCCTGTCAGGAAGTGACACAGAGGAGGATGTTTATCGGTCTTTGTCATTGCTGTGCTGTCAGAGCAATGAGGCACAGCTCTACCACACAGTGTATTTGATGTCAGTTTTCCGAGGACTGAAGTGGCAAAGCAACTCATTTTATGACATGAGATCAATCTTTCCCACAACTTTGTGTGGCACTTTCCAAAATGAGGCAATTTTCTGGGTTTTGGTTTTCTGGTTTTGAATGGATGTGTAATGATACCTTCCCAGAAAAAGTGAACAAATCGAGTGTCACTCAAAATGTCAAACATATGTTTTCTTTCTAAGCAACAATGACAAATTGCTGCAGTAAAACTTTCAAAATAAATAGAAGTGGGAAGGCTTGTTTTAGAGTTTCTAGTGATGTTAAAGGCTCATTTGAACTAAATCAAACATCACATGCAGACTTGCTGATAGTTTTAGTCAGACCAGAGGTAAGTGAGAGACATATTTGTGATTTAAGAGTCAATTTGTAATGTAAAGGTTTAAAGACGTAGGTAATAAAATTAGTTTTAAAGAAGCAGCTCTTGTCATTTAAAGCAGATTATAACTTGATTCAAGCATTCAGTGGGAATCTGAAATACATGCCGTAACTGTATGAGTGCTTGTTTCCATTTATAGTGCTGGTTAACCCAGCTGGGATCTAACCTCTAGCCCCGACATTATCATTGCTGTGAGCGTCAAAGTCACACGCTCTGACTGAAAATAAGATCTACATCAAATGACTCTCAGTTCCACTCATTTCTCAGCAGCAGAAGTCTTTTGCCTGAAATGCACATCAAACATTTAAGTCTAAGAAATGGATCTGCCACCAGCAGCAGAGATCTCTATATCCGATAGGAAGGCACCATCAACATAAACCCTCACAGAGAGAAGTTTAAAAGAAAAGCAGGATGAGTTTAGAGTTCAGCTGCTCATTTTAAACTTGCATTTGATAAATATGTGACGGCTTAATCTGTAGATGTCAAGGCCGTGGTGACATCAAATGGCAAAAACATAATGATACTGACTGGTCATTATCACTTATTATCATTAATTAGCACATTTACACTTAGCCACTTAGATAGAAATGCAAAATCAAAGTAGCTAAGTATAAATGCAACCAAGAAGCAAGAAGACTAAAGATTAAAATACGATCGTTCAAACCACCTCGAGAGGCGTAAAAGCATCCGTCTCCCTAAAACGAATCTAATTATTCACTTCTCAAGATTAACTACATCTGTAAGCCTGTAAGTAACCGTGTACAGTGTTTTCTTTTCTTCTTCTTCTTCTTTCGCTTCCTGTTATAATTAAAGATGAAGTAAATTACGGCCTAATGCACTAAACCTGACATGGCGACATATTTCTAGAACACGTCCAGTATAATTAACTGAAGCTGCTACTGACCGTGAAGCAACTCATCTCTATTTTAGAGTATTTAATTGAATTTTTTCTTTCTTTTTTCTGTACGTGCAGCTATGTGGCATTTCGACAGGTAAAAGCTACACAGAACTGTAAAAAATGTGTACAATCTGTTTAAAACTTAATAAGGCAGTGTGACGCACATTTAAGTAAATCAAATCAATAAGTAACCATAATCCTGTAATTTAAACAACTGAATTCATTAATCACCTAATTTTCTAAATCCTACATAACTTTTAGTTTGTCTTTTGCAACTTCAAACTTAGCAGCGCTCGGTCAACTTGTTTAAACGTAACATTAACAGGTAATATGAAAATGATCGCACACAGCTGAAAGCACATATGAAAATACATTTCCAGTACACTTGAAAACAGGTTGTATTTCTGTTATAGTTAAAGCAAAAGATGCTTAATTTTCCAAAGCATCCTACTTGAGATCTTCTCTGAAAATGCGACTGGCATGCAAGCACATGCAACAAAGATGCAGGTGGTGTAGCAGGTTAAAAAAATCTTGCCATGCCTCACATCCGTGCCATGAAGTATTTCAGCTGAGTCAGTTTTCTCTCATCTTACTAAAGCGAGAAGTAGAAAAAAAGTAATGCAAAAGATGTAACATGTTGGTCTTGCGTTTATCTAATTTGAGCGGATGAGAGAGCAGCTTAAGTGAGTGAAGATGAGCAAAACTTATCAGTGTCCATCCATGAGAATCATCCATGTGTTTCTTCTACTTTTATGGATACAGTCGTTAACCATCGCTAAAGTGCACAAGTTGTTCTTTTTCTTGTGTTTTTGGTGGTTAAAATACAGCTTTTTGCATGTAGCATGAAAAAACTAAGACAGATTCGATGAGATCTGAAATGTCTGGACATATTAGACAGTTTAATATGTGCACAGCGTGATCCCTTCTTTATATTTTGGGATTTCTTGTGAGTATTAGAGGAGGAATTTAAAAAAAATGATCACTCATTTCAATTATGTACAGACAACATGGTTTCATAAGACGTCTGTCCTGCATTGACTGCTTACTTGCTATCTGAGTCATTGTTCTGTGCCCCAATCTGTCCTCAAAGAAAGAAACTGACTACTTAAATATGAAAATGTATGTTTATTAAAATTCAGGATTTACGCTTACAAATCCAGCTGCTTTTCACACAGTTGTCTAAGTTGTGAATGATTAGTTTCAGCGGAGAAACCGATGAAACATTTATACACTAATCAATAAATTCAGATTCTTGTCACAACATCCTTGAATATTTTCCGTAATAAGTCTCTAATCTCTAGATTAGATGACTGTGAGGTAATCAGCGATTCTTATTAACAGTCGTTTCTGAAGATCCGTCATCTCGTTTCCTGTTCCTCGACTGATGATAACTTAGAGTGTCATCGCTGTTCCCTAGAAACTTGGATTCGGGGGCTTTCACGGGGTCTCTGATCTCCAGGAAAGAATCAGTGACAGTGTCAGTGGAGCAAGCCACCATTCACAGCATGTATCTGTCACACGCCACTGTACTCTACGGTTTGATCAATTATGAACTAAATCTATTCATTAATGCTTTGTTGGCGCCCAGCGCTCAGCAGTGACTGGGATCAAATATTTCAAAGGAAACGTGAAAACAACTCACATGCCCTTAGGAGCATAAATATTAATCCTTGACTTGTTTATTTCTTGTTCTGAAATATTCATAGTTGTTTTTGCCACTTTCGGAAAAGTGGAACAAACTTCCAGTGAAGCAACAACCCAGACGTATCGTAGCCAGACGCTCTCTGAACATCTTGCTCACTTCATTTCCAATTTTGTTTGATGAACATCTGTCTTTGGGCCTTTTACTTCCTCTGTAGTCCTCGAATCGTCCCAAACAGGCCACTTCCACATTACTCAATCTTCTGCTTGTGTCCTGTTAATCTTACACCTGCCTGCACAACCTTTGCTTGCACCACTGAGGCGATGTATCACATTACATCATTGAATTTAATGCTGACATGATGCTGTAATTTTGTTTCGCGTCTTTTTTTCTTTTTTCCTTTTTTTCTTTTTTTTGGCACTGCAACTGCTAACACTCACACTCTCATAGTTGTTTCTCCAAGGCTCTGAAAGTTATTTAAAAAAAAAAAAGCTTCTCTAATCACTTGACCCACATAGAATTATGTTTTCAGACCGTTTCAGCTGCACACTGTTTTGATGAATGCAGCTGGAGTAATGAGCATACAAGAGCTGAAATATGGAGACTTTCTGACAGCCCGTGGAATCCTTTGTTACAAGCTACTGAGTAAAACCTACAGGCTTAAAAATGAACATTTTTCAGACATCATCTTACTTATTTAAATAGAGAATGATTGTGTCCTCATTCTGTCTGAATGACTGAGATGAAGAAATAATGACTTCTTTTCTTTCTTTCTTTTTTTTGTTGCAACTTTTGAAATCTCCACCAAAAACGCTCAGACATACACATACACATACGAACGGCAAAAACACAGAGGATCTAGTCGCTGTGAAAATTGGGTCATTGGCTGCATATGGGGGGCTTTAAAAAAAAAAAGAAAGAGGTTCCACCTGAGACAGGAAATCGAGCTTTCACCTCACCGGTGCGTCACATTCACTGTTTAAGTTCCTCATTGTTTTTCATTCAATGCAAAAAAGGGAGCCAGAACACCTTTTCTCTGGCAGGAAAAACAAAAACTTAAAATTCTTCACAGTGTCACTTCAGAACCACTTCAAAGACTGCAGAGGTGTTTTAATCTGCGAAGACACAGGAGTTAAAGAAAAAAACACACACACTCACAGCTCATACTCATACATACTCATACATTTCCTCATTTATACCAAAAAGTCTGAGTTGCTGGAGGTGAAGTGTGGTGGCAACGTCTAAATGAGAGGTTTCTAAATGAAGCAGAGCTGTAATTAGCGCTAATAGCTCGTCAGCTGCGTCGCCTCGAGGGGAAAGACATCCAGACTGAGTAGCAGAAAAGCAGTCGGCTTTAGTTAGAACAAATTTCTAATGATTCGGTAGGGGCCCGAAGAGGACGGGTTATTCATAACATCTAAACGCTATTTGGATGATCAAAAGATGCGTGTGAACGATTGATCAGAGGTTGTTTTGGTTGTCTTAACACTTAAGCCTTAAGGATACACACACACAAACACACACACACCAACGCGCTATCGCCACAGCGCTCCTGTTGTACTCCCCAATGTGAGTCTGATTATGCCTTGTGTTTGCTAACGAGAGGGGCTAATGACAAAAATATGGCACCAGTCGAGGGCAGAGACTTTAAAGTGAAGCTTTTTCAAAACCAGCTGTAATGTCACATATCTGTCGCTCTGACATGTTCAAAGACTATAAATCGCGGCTTGACGCAACTCTGCTCACTGACAGAGAAATGGCAGCGAGCGAGAGGTAACTGAAAGATTTGACTTCACTTTCGTCGTGTAATGAGGTGTCAGTGAACTTCACACTGCGGGATTCAGTTAATCATAAATATTGTCTGTGACCGGTTGATGCAGATTAACGAAGAGATGAAGGATCTGCTAATTGTTTGAACTTCATTCTCAAGCTTAGATTTGTCATTTAGTGCAGGTGGAGGGGTGCATAGTCAAAAATAACCAAAACAAAGCAAACAAACAAACAAACAAACAAACAAAATGACTCAATAAAAACAGGGACTGAGGAAACGCTATCATAACTCATGGATGTGCATATTGGAGACACCAGAGGTCAGATAAAAATGTACAAAATTAAGAATACCCAAATAAAATAAAAGGTAATAAAAGGTTAATAAAATGAAGCACTGTGTTAGTTCATGTCATACACCCTGAACTGTAATCAGCTGACAGCCGCTGATTGAATCTGCATTCCTTATTAGTTACACACCAATCACAGCCACCATTACAATAAGGCTGGTCATTTAAATATGGCTCCCAACTAGGGCTGGGGGATATACATAAAATCAATATCACAATATTTTTGACCAAATACCTCGATATCGGTATCGCAACAATATTGTAGGGATAACTATCTGTCACAAAATATTTACACAATGAGTTTTTTGATAAATAATCTTCGGTAATGACAAAGTGGGTAAAGGAAAATAATGGAACAGCTACAACAGCCTGATAAATTCAGAAAATTACTTAATTTTACTGTAATGCAGCCTTTAAAACCAAGAAAAGACTATATCACAATATTACGATATCCAAATTCTAAGATGATATTTAGTCTCATATAACAATATCGATGTAATATCAATATATTGCCCAGCCCTACTCCCACATACACTGATCTTGATGCACCTACACTGTCACACTGCTGCTGCTGCTGCTGCTGGCAAAGCTTGCCTCCACCACCCCAGCCTCCACCTTTCTGGTTCAGGGTCCCATCATGGCTCAAGGGTCTTTCTGCAATTCATGTCTTGCTTTCCGCCCACTCTGTAATGGGGGGGGGGGCTTTGCATTGCGCTCCCTGTTCTAGCTTAGCATGCTGCTGACTAATGCATTTCTTGCAATAAATGGTTTGATCTATGACGAGAGTGTCCCTCCCTATTTAATCTGTACAAAAATGCAATGTAAAATATGACAAGTTGTAGTTTTATGGGCATTTTTTATGTACTGGACTGTTTCTTGGCTGAAGCTGAGTCCTGAGCTGAGTGAATCTATAATTTTTCAATCACAAGTTGGGGATGTTCTACTCTTCTGTTTGGGTTCCAAGCAGAAGAACACAGATATATTTTTACCTAAAAATCCTGCTTGGTGTAGCAATAATTCTCTTCTGATTCTCCCCTACATCAATCAATAACCATGTCTCCACTCCCTCCTTCACCCTGCTGCTTTGTCCTTCCCTAGCCTCTGCACACAGAGAGACCAGCTGCTGATTGTCCAGTCCTGCGTCCTCCCCAAAGACTGCAAGGTGACCGACTGGGCCGAGTGGGGTCCCTGCTCCAAAACCTGCGCAGACCCCAAATCTCCCACAGGCAGTCGCACTCGGAACAGACAGGTGCTCCAGTTCCCTGTGGGCGAGGGGGCGGAGTGCCCGCCACTGGAGGAGTTGGAGTCTTGTGAGCCTCAGGGTGACGGCATGCCGCCCTGCGCCACGTGAGTTCCCCCTGATGACAGGGGAGAGGGGCGGGGAGCACAGCTGGGAACGAGCATAGATTTTTGTGAATTTGAGTGAAAGTGTAAAGGTTTTTTTTTTTTATAGCTTAGCACTCGACAGGCACTTAAGTTTCACAGGGATACAATTGCATGTTAGGCTGTAATAATACCCTCCTCCTCGGTTACAGTGGTGTTAAGACTCGCCGCTGCGGGGATTCATTCTTCACTCTAATAAACCTCAAGCAAAAAATACAGTAAAATCAAAGTGTTCAGTACACCATGGTCGAGGCTGTACTCTCTTCCTGTTGACTTCCCTTCACTCATATCACCAAGCTAATTTGATCTCATGGGTGGGCCATGCATGAGTGTCTGTCTGTATGTGTGTGTGTGTGTGTGTGTGTGTGTGTGTGTGTGTGTGTGTGTGTGTGTGTGTGTGTGTGTGTGTGTGTGTGTGTGTGTGTGTGTGTGTGTGTGTGTGTGGTTGTAGGAGAGCATATGGAGATAGATTAGTATAAGTGCTTGGGCTTGTGCCAGACACAAAGTAGAGACAAATGGAGGGAGCCTGCAAGGACATTTCAGTCCCACAAACTTGTACACAAAGATTCAAAACAGACTCACAGATGGCCTTTATTCATTCTCTCGGTTTCCTCGTACCATCTTTACACAGCTATTCCCAAAATACTCTTTTCTGCCCTCAACCTTGGGGTCTCATTTATAAACGTTGCAAATGCACAAAAGCAGGTGTACACAACTTACAGAGCAAACTTTGGGATTTTTAACAAAAAACAAACTTCACAGAAGAATGAGAGGTTCTATACGGACACTCTGTACATTAACTTCTATCTATGGTTTGAAATTTACTTTGCAAAATAAATCTAAATATTACTTCTACATGTCTTATATAGAGTTCATTTGCAAAAACAGATAAAAGGCATCTGTTGCTGCAAAAGGAAACCTTCAACGCTCACAGGCTTTTGAACCAAACTTCAGCCAGTGTGTGGACGTGATGCATCACTTGTAAAGAGACAACATATGGATAAATATAATATTTATCAATTAGATTTTTCAGTTGACAGCTTATTAGAGCCAGAGTTTATCGAGTTTATTGCCAAGTCCATACAGGGAAGAACATATCTTGGTATTGTGATGCACAAGCAGTCTTAGATATGCTCAAAAATACACAAGCTGCAGCAGCACCATGCACCAAACAAGCTAGAATATGCAGTCACTAAAAATGATAGAAAATTACATACCTGGGTCATCTGGTACGGATGTCACTTTTTCACAAAATCAAGTTTGAATGAAATCGTAATGACCCATAATTTGTTCAAATTAATTTAAAATGTGCACACTAGACTGAGTGTGCTGAATAATATGCAGTCAAATGACGGTGTACATTTGGCACCGCTCCACTCGTCTGTGGCGCCACCGCCTCCACCGGCTGAGTGGGGTGGCAAGCTAGCATGTTTAATGAAGTCGACAAACATCCTTATCTTTGTTCGTGACTCAGTGTAGAAACCAAAATACTTCCACATGAGACTTCTTGGATGTTTTGGTGTTGTGGTTGTCCGTTTAAGGAAGGCTCTGATCACTATTGTTCTCCATTTTAACAAAACAACACCACATTAACATCAGTTTAGTGACAATTTAGGTCAATTGGGCATGCAACAGGTCAAGCTAGTGAAGTTTGGTCTGAAATGGTCTGATTCGCAGACTGCAGACTACTTTTTGAACAGTTCGCATTTGACCTTTTCACCCCACATTGGAGCAAATGTTTGAATTTTGAATAAAAAATGAAAATCCTATCATCTGGTGCATCTTGCATATCTGTGTCACTCCTCAAGAGGGATTACCCGATAATTCCTGCAAGTTGTTCATAAAAGGGGTGAGCTCCAGTGTCCCCTTTCCCCCGCCCGTGGCACAAACATTTTATTTTTATGTCAGACCGCTTCTTTTTTATTTAAGAGAGTGTCTGACCTTCTGAGCCAGCAGCATTCAAAGCGTCTGCCACATGCTGCCACTCTATAAAAGCCTGCTTGGCATTTGCGATGCCCACACTGAGTCCACCAAAAAAAATTTTTTTTGCCTTAACCTCCACTTCAAGAACTTCGATTTCACACTGTGTGAAATTGATTTCTTCTGTCGCCAATTGTCTTGGTTGTCTTCATGCAGAAGGTACCAATGAATATTAATTTGGGTTGTTTCACTGACTATTTACAGCCAGGCAATTATGGGTTGCCTATAAACACTGTTGTAAATTGGGTGTTACAAGGGTGGAACAAGACGCTCTCTTGCATGCATCACATTTTGAGATGATTGTGATTTATAAAGGTGAAGCCTTTATGAAGCATAGGAAGTTAGTGTGCACTGTGTTATAAATAAGAATATTTTTGTGGGTAAGCAGTTTCTGAATTTCATCTGGACGACACCTTTTGATATGAATCCTACACACAGTTTTATAAATGAGGCCCCTGGGGTATTTGATTTTCCGTGAGACTGGTCATATACTCGGGCTGTATTTGTATTTGTCTGAAGTTTCCTTTCATAGTTACTGTTGTCAACTGACACTACGTAGTGTCCTTTTTTGACTTTACTACCAGCTGTGATAAATAATTGGATGGGTAAACCTCTCGATCATGATCATGACTTAGATTTTACTCATCACAAAAAAAAAAATTCTCACTTTTATTTCTGAATATTTAGTAAGTTTTAAAAAACACACGTGCCTTCCATAGTGTGAATAAATGTGTAAACTGGTGGTTAAAGGATGATGAAGAAACTTTAAGACAGTGGTTCTCAACCTTTTTGGTGTCAAGGACCCCCAAATTGACACACTGCAGCCTGATCTGCAGACCCATATTTGATAAGATGTAGTCTCAGGGATTCACATCTGATAAGATTTAATTATTCTGTAACTGTATATACTGTAGATCAGCAGATTAACAGTAAAGAGTGTGAAACTTATGAACAGAAGTGTCATTCTTATACATTCTCTCATTAGGCTAACTTCTAGTCAATGAAATAATAGTGAAATTAAAATACTCTCCATTCTTCTGGGGACTGCCAGGAACCCCCTCAAGGACCCCTGGGGGTCTCCTGATGCCGGGTTGAGAACTGCTGCTTTAAGATATACTATAGTAAAGATAAAAGTTCAGTCTGTGATATTTTCAGAGAGACTTTAAGAAGACTAAATGACTCATAACTATCAAACACTTTACGTGCTAAAGTTAAGTCTGTGTGATTGTAAATGTGCTATACATTAACATCACACCCACACACAACTATCTCTCTCTTTCTCTCATCCATTCATCCCTGCTACTCTGTGCCATCTTTCCCTTCAGCTACACCTGGAGAACCACAGAGTGGAGTGACTGCAGAGTGGACTTGTTGCTAAGCCAACAGGACCGTCGGCGTAGCAACCTCACGGGGCTTTGTGGAGGAGGCCTACAGACCAGAGAAATATACTGTGTCCAGGCCAACGCTGAGCTTCTTAAATACCTCGACGACCTCAGAGAAAAAGACAAAGGTAAAAAAAAAAGACAGTAAAGGTTACACTTATTGTTTTGTAGTAAAAATATCTTGCTGTTATTTATCGACCTTTACATCTTCACACATCTTGTCAAAACCTTGGACCAAATCTGAGCTGTCTGCCTCCAGTACAAAGGTGATGAAATTAGACCATTTGTTAAACATTTGTCTTGTTAAAAGGGCACTCATCAGCACTGAAATTTAATTTATTATGTGGATCGGGTATTGGCCATGATGTGACTGATCATAGCGTATTAAGTCATACGAGTCTTAATAGTCGGGTTCCTTTTAAATAATTTTTGCTAATATCACTATAAAATTCAGTGTTTCTACCATCAGTTACATTCATTCAATCAGCGTGGACCACAGACTCGGTTTTAAGTGCCACAGAAATCTCTGACCTCACTTTACCTCACATAAAAATAATCCTGATGAGTTTTAAGCAGTGAGGCATACATATTTTGAATTGGGGAGAAAACAGAGCACTGCTGTCATGTCAGTACAAGGTATTGGCAGGTACCCTGAGATCAGGTATCAGGTTCAGTATCCGGAGGGAAAAAGTCATATCAGTGCATCCCTCGATGGAACGTCTCCTCATCAAAGTACATTTTTCTGTGAAGATTTAAAATGTATTCTCTGTGGTCAAAAGCCACTCTTATCATCTTACCACTTATCTTAAAAGAAAGATAAAGATCAAAAGATAATGTTTGCCTCTAATTATTTCTGTGAGTTGGACAGCTGGAGTGTTTTGGTGCTGGTGCATTTTTTTCCTTTATTATAGCGACAGTGGAGAGATGACAGGAAATGAAGACAGAGAGAAGTCCAACCGAATTCAAATCACCGATATTGTGGTTATGTGCATCTTAACCAGTCGGCTACCGGGGCATTGCAACCTTACTGATCTTAAGAGGGACCCTAGTTCCTTATTTTCCTCCAGACTTTTCTCTTTTTCTTGATATATGTTCATGAATTGGAGTCATAAAGCCTCAAAATGCAGATATTTTTGCTCAAAGTAAAATTTTTCATTGTGTGGGGACACTTCTGTCTGCACTGACGCACCTTCTTTGCATTGACTTCATATGTATTTCATATCACTTCTAAAATTAGCTTTGTGTTCAGTCTGAACACCTTTGGAGGTAATCTTAGCCTAAACCACATGAATCCTTAACACAGTGATCAAAAGACTTGTATTACGACATCATTATGCATTTTTTACTGAATATATGGTCCCATATATGTACAAGGAGGCAGATATCATGCAGATGTTTTCTCCAACCTGCTGCATGTTGCTGTGCAGGGTTCATGACCTTTTCCACAAGGCTTTCAAAGGGTCTTGAGGCCAGTTAAGCGAATGCTAATCTACAAACCTATACTGCATAGGTCACCGGTTCAGATTCTTAACTCAATAAAAAAATTAAAAAAATGTAGAGGAGAATCAATAGAAACATACTCATCCTTCCTTCAAATGGCTGCTCTTCAGTATCATAACCGATGAAAAATGGTTCACTCCACTATCTCTCTCTGCTGTCTTTTCTCACTGCTTTTATTTAGTCTCTCCTTTTTGCCTGCCGCTCTGTAACTATATCTGCACTGAAGAAGACCTGGTTTATTTAATTGCACCTTTTTGTGTTGGAGCTCAGCCGTCTCTTCCTTCCATACTGTAACCTAAGTCAATGCCACAGTGGCATACATCAGATCATACATTTAGGCAGCATAGCCTGAAACAAATCAGCCAAATCCTCAAGTGTAACTCAAATAAATTTGATCAAGGAGTGTTACATGACAAGCAACATACTCCAATTCCCCACACAGTGCATCAGAGCTGCGGTCCCTTGCTGGATTGGTAAAGGATAATTGCATATCAAAAGCTTACCACAGACATGTTAACTCAATTCATGTCCAAATATACAATGACATACAATATTGTATTTTCACTAATCGTTACTGTTGTATGTTTTTCTTCTGTCTTCAAATATCCCACTGTGGCTACATTATCAGCTTCGAGCTTTCTGTTTGAACATTTAAATAGCTTTTTATCTGCTTCCATTCTCTCCTTTCAATCCAAATCAGGAGTCATTTGGAGCAGGGATTTGTCTACTCGTCTATCCTGCTGTGACTTGTCAGTGGTCACAAGTGCAAAAGGCTTCCATTTCTGACACTTGTCAAGCCAGCTTAGAGTCAAAGCTGCCCTCTTAAAGAGGGTGTTAAAAACATTAGTTGAGACTAAGCTTATGGAGACCAACCATGCTGATCGCGTGAGAGAGAGTGGCAAAGTCTAAGAGGAGGTGAGATAGGAGTTACCATTTGTGCCAAATGTGGAGAGATGTTCCTCTCACGCAACAGGAGGATGAAGTTATGGAGTTTTTAATAGTACTTTTGAACGGCTTTGCCTAAAAATGATAATGCCATGATTTTTTTCCAAGTGGTCTGAGTACAGTAAATGCTGCAGTATTCTGGTAGCATGAAGTGAACTGTTGTATGTGGATGTTTTTATAGCTAAAACCCTGATAATCAGAATGATAATCATTTCATTTTCTCTTCATAATTCAATCATACATGCTGGCTTTCTATGTAATCATCAGTGACTGAGGTATCTGTCCTGCTGACGTCATTGTGTCTCATTGACACAGAGGCTGCGGTAGTGTTTGCTTGGTGCAGTTAAAGGTACCATGCAGAGTTTTGACCATTAATAGCACTACAGTATGGAGCAGTGTGTTCCTGATTTGTCTTCACTGTGCAACAGGACAGACATGCACACACACAAGCATGTTGGCAACACAGTACACAGTCCTGCTGCAAGTTTTATGCTATAGCGCTTATTGACAGTAGCGGATGTAACGCATAAAGAAGTGAAAAGAAAAGTGAGAAAGAAGAAGCCGGAAAAAACATGACTGTAGACAATGCAGTTTTTAATATTTAAAAAAATCTGCTTTGTACATGTTTTAAAAGGAGGGTCTTAAGGATACACACAAAGTAAATGTAACTGTCTCTGGGACAGATAGATGATGTATCCATTATACATTCTACCTACAAGGCTCTGATTGGCTTAATTGGTTTTCGGACTCAGTAAAGCAGGCTATGTGCAGTAGCTATGTACAGGAGAGCCCAGTTTTATCTGAAAACCTCAAGATTTTTTAACCTGCTTACTCTGACCCTGATGTGTGTGTGTCTTTTTAAAATAAAACGTGCACCTGTGCACCAGGTAATTACTTGGAAAATACTTTTTATAGTTCAGGTATTTAGACCTGCAGCTGCAGTTTTAATGAGAAGCCTTTGTTCAAAATCAATTTGTAATATCTGTCAATGATTGACAGCTCAAAAATTGACTTTTTTTCCCCTATAATATCCTGCAGATTATTTCATTTTATTCTCTTTAATATTTCTTGAAGGGCTCTAATATTAATATGAAACTATCTTGTGTGGTATTGAATAAATGTATGAGGGGCAAAAGCTGGTAGTACATTTAGTATGATGAAGTGTTGTTTCTCAGAGTTTGAATTGATCGGTAGACCTTTAGTTCTCCTTGCACCAGATTGAATCCATCCACAGACACTGTTCAGACAAGGCATGTCGGATAATATAAGAAATAATGTATATCTTATGAGATTTCATGTCCTTCCTCTGTCTCGCTCTTTTTTCCTTCTCTCCAGCTGAAGTGAATTGTGGGGCGAGTGGGAGTATACATGCACCTGCAACGGTAGTGGAGCGATCATCCATGTAGAAGCTCCTATAACCTCTGTTAAGATACAATTTAAAGATTCAGATATACAACCATGTTGAGAGCAATGTTGCCAAAACCAGCTGTGCAGTAATGTTCATGACTTGTGTGTTTGAGTATTTGCACAGACACACACACACACGCACCCTTACACACACACACACACACACACACACACACACACACACACACACACACACACACACACACACACACACACACACACACACACACACACACACACACACACACACACACACACACACACACAAAGTTCTTATCTTCTTGGCGCAGGATTTCTTTCCCCTCCATTGGGGGGTAATCTCCCAGCATACCACTGAGACAGACAGTCAGACAGTGGCTCAGTGAAGTCTCCTGCAACCGGTGCTCTCTTTCTCCTCCTGTCTCATGCATAAATATCACCATGCAAACGGGTGGAAGATACCCTCAGGCCAAGATCTGGAATCAGCTTACCACCTCCTACATCTTAACCTTAATCTTTTATGGGGGAGTAGCTCCAATCTGACCTGAGATCAGTATCACACCTTAAGTAATGTCATCTGGCACTTCCTTAGCTAAGGCTGTATGACTTTGGATTTGGGTCTGCTTAGCCACCGGAGAATATGGAACCCTAAAGCAAGCAGATGAGTTGACTTTTTGGTCACGTTTTTCCAATGTTCATCAAAAAAGATCTACTTTAAAGTGAGAGTGTATCAGGAGAGATAAATTCATTACCAAGTTCATTTGGGCTGATTAAAATAATGCCTTTTTGAACCTAAAAAATGTGAAAATATTGAAAGAAATAACTCAACATTTTATAAGTTCATTCCAAAAGTGGGATGACGGGATTAATACCATTTTAAATACAGAGCTGGACTCAGGACATGTGATGTGTACTGTTGAAGAAAAATCACTCAAGTCCTTGTTTAAAGTTTGCTGTGATGGTGTTTATTGATATCTCGGGACTATTGGTGAGTGGACTGACACAGGGTGGGTCCGCGACAGTAGACAGACATAGAGCAAAGGAAATTGAAGTATTTTATAGAGTAAGGTCAAGGCAGTAATCAGCAAGTGAAAAGACACAAAAGGGCAGGAAGGGAAGGCATTCAGATGGGAACCAGGACCATCTTAGTAAGGGGAAAGTGGTTTGATGTTAACACTGAGAAGGGCCAAATTAGGACTACTGCAGCAAAAGGGGATAGCTTCAGGCATCATTTCATTATCACATCTCTAACAAATGAAAAGTGTAAGAGTTTCTTCCTCAGTAACCTCGATTAGTCGAGTCCAAAGAGGAAAAATATACCTACAAACATCTCAGAAGCAGTCATATTCGCAAACTATACGTTGCAAATTTGCACCTGAGCAGACGTGTGAAAGTGTCAGTTTTTGATTTTAAAGGGAGTTTTTTGTTGGAGCTATTTCTTGAATAGCAAAGGTTTATTCATCTGCCCAATACTTATGCAAAGAAGTATCTCCAGCTTGCCAATTATGGTAAGTGAGCAAAGGTTTTAGTTTGAAGGGGTGTAGTTGATATAGGAAAAAGAGTACACACTTACTCCAAAGCCAACATTTCTATTTTAATTATTTTAAGTTTTGACCCAAGTCAGATCTTCGTCAAGTCAAACCAGTCAACCTCACTGCGACGATGAGACTTTAAGATGCTATCGTAAGCACAATCGCTGTGTTCCAGCTCTTAAAACCACACATTATAATTTTTTAAATTTCCACTTTTCATACAGGAGGACACCACAGCATAACATTTAATGTGTCAGCTGTAAACGTGTTAGGTAGGTAGGTGTACTTTGGAAAGAGCTCGCCAAGGCAAAGAGCTATTTCTCCTGCCAACAGTTTTTATGCTAAGCAGGGTTAAACTCGTCCTGACTCCGGCTCTCGCAAACATCAGAGTGGTATCGATCTTCTCATCTCATTCTTGAAAAGACGGCAAATAAGAACATTTCCTAAAACCTTCTCTTTTTACGTGCCTCGAAAACCTGAAAGGGTAAAGCACAGTAATTGTCAGCTTTTTTGTCATGAGTTCTTCGCTACTTTGACAAAGAAAAGTTAAATTATGGCTAAAATGTCACTCGGTTTAGATTTCTTTTGATCCCTCAACACCAAAATGTCCAACCTGGTGGGTGACATGGTGGCTTTCCTTCATAAATCAATTGTCTAGATTTGATCATGTTAAAATAAATGAACCACAAAGAGAAATTATCTTCCACTTTCAGTCAAACTAAAGATAATAAACGACAGAAAAACAGATTTAATCACTTTAAGCATTTAATTGTGAAGGAGTCTGTGTTTTGAGGCCGAGCTCTCTGTGGCCTCTCCTGCTGTTGTCTCTCTTGAATGCTGTTTCTTTTCTCTCTTTCTCTTTCTCTTGTTTTTTTTCTCTCTCTTTTTTTTGGGGGTTGATAGTGCCTGTGTGCCCCCAGTGTGTGCGTAGCTAATAGCGCTATCTCCCCCCCCCTGTAATTGCAGCGGGTCAGACCCAAAGACAGCAGAAGCCTAGTGTCCCCCCTCTCCTCTCCATCACCTTCCAGATTACAGGTAGGTGTTTTTAGTCACACTGATAACGAAGCCCCCAGCCGCTCCCATCGTTTTTCGCCCACCCTTCCTCCCTCCAGGTTTCCTCTCTCTCTCCTCTCCTCCTCCTCAATCCTTATCGACTCCTCTCCTCCTTTTCTCCCAGTTTCTTCCTCTGTCCCTGTATCTCTCCTATCCTCTCATCTCCTCTATCCTTATTTCATCACCTCTCCAGTTCTCTATCCCCTTATCTCTCCTCTCCTTTTTTTTACTCTTTCCTCTTCCTCTCTCCATCCCTCCTTTCGTTTTCGCTCTTGTCATTTATCCTCCTCCTCTCTCCTCCTCAACTCTCCTCTTCTCTCCTCCCTTCTTGATCCCTTACCTCTGCTCTCCTGTTTACTCTTTTTCTTTTTTCCGTTCTCCTCTCCCCTTCTTCTCCTTCTTCTATTCTTGTTTCCATTAGTGTGATGTATCCTTGTTTTTGGTCCTCCTCTCCTCTCCTCTCCTCTCCTCTCCTCTCCTCTCCTCTCCTCTCCTCTCCTCTCCTCTCCTCTCCTTTCCTCTCCTCTCCTCTCCTCTCCTCTCCTCTCCTCTCCTCTCCTCTCCTCTCCTCTCCTCTCCTCTCCTCTCCTCTCCTCCCTTTTTCCTGCCATCTTATCCACACTGGATATACTCACCCTGTCTCTTCTATCCTTATTTATCCACCTCTTCTCTCCTTTTTTACTCTTTTCTTTCATTTCCTCTCCTCTCATTTGTCCTTGATATCAGTCATCCTAACTTTTCCTGCCATCCGCTCTCCTCTATCATCGTCTAGCTTCTTCTATCCTTTTTTTCTTCCCCTCTCTTTTCCTCTGCCCTCTCTTTTTTTACCCTTCCTCTTCCTCCTTTGTTTCCTTTACTTTCGGTCCTCCTCCCCTTTATCCCCTTTTCTTCACCTCTTCCATCCTCTTCTGTCCTCTACTTTTTTTGCGTATCCTCCTTGTTTCCTCTCCTCTCCATCTTCATTTCTTCACCTTTCCTCTCCTTTTTTATTCTTTCCTTTAATTTCCTTTTCTGTCATTTGTCCTTGACTTCAGTCCTCTCATCTCCTCTCCTCTGTCCTCTACTTGTTTACTACTTTTTTGTCTTTCTTCCTTGTTTCCTTCAATTTCCTCTCCTCTCCTCTCTTCCTCTCCTCTTCTCTCCTCTCTTCCTCTCCTCTCCTCTCCTCTCCTCTCCTCTCCTCTCCTCTCCTCTCCTCTCCTCTCCTCTCCTCTCCTCTCCTCTCCTCTCCTCCTCCTCTCTTCACCTTTGAACAACACAACAGATCACAAAGAAAATAAAAATCTGTCTGAAATAACGAATTCAAATATTGGTTTTAACAACAAATCAAAGGATTGTGGTGCTTTATATTTTCCATGACGTTAAGTGTTCACTACATATGAACCTGTGTTCTCTAAAAAATAAAAAAACAAATAAAAAAACAGCTCCTCTTTATTCAGAGTTCCGTGTTGTTGTGAAAATCCAACAAAGGGAACAAGTAGAATTACAACAAAGTTTTACATCCCTTCATAAAAAGCTGAGCAGAAGTGTTGAAGCTTTGAAGGGACTAAAAAAAAAACTTTGTTCTCTCCCACAAACAGAATATGGATAGTTAAACATTAAAAGATGTTTTCCACTGCTGCAGAAAGTAAGGCACGCTCACATCAGGGATTTTTTTGTCAGTTTAGTAGAATAGGAAAATGAACTCACTAGAGAACACGCTATAAAATGGACTCATAAAGAAGCAGAATATGGAGTATAAAGTTTTTTTTTCTCACTTTATCACACAGAGACCAATACTCTTGTTGGTCCTCAATTCTGTATTCACAAATGGATTGATGTTTAAAGATTGAAGTCAGTCTGTTAGCCCCCCTCGCAATAAGATGTGGATTAACAGTAACTCAGCAAACTCAGTATTTGATTTTCAATGTATTTGTAAGAGGAATTTGTAAGAGGAATTAGGCATTTTGCATTTCAAAAGCACCACTTGCCTTCCCCTGTACATTTCTGTGGGAATTATGATTCAGCTCTGCACACTATGTGAGACTTTAAGCTCTCAGATGTCTTGTATGAACAGTTGGAGTATAGGAAATTAAGTGCCTCAGGTTTAACACGTGAAGAGATTTTGTTTCTGTGAATCATTAAATATACTGGGAAAAAAATGTATTTGAAATGTATCATTCAACTTGAAAAAATTGAGATCAATGCATTCTCATACTGCAGAGAAAAATCTCATAGTATATATATAACTTTTTACTGAGCATCAGCTTTCACAAAAGGCGGATTTTCTTCAGGGGAAGAAAAAACAACGTTATAATATCCCAAACAGATACCACAACAGTAGAGTTTAAACTTTTTAGTTTGTAGCAGTTTTCCAGTGAAATTCCCTTTTTAAAATACAACTCTTGAACTCACTGTTGATTTAATAATTGAACTATAAGAGCTGTAGATTTTAATTCATCTTCAGGATAACAGCTTATCGTAAGTCTCTCTTAATAAAAAATAAAACTTTTCGATATCTGTATGTTTTTATACAGTTTTATACAAGTTGTTCATTGTAAAATATGTAGGGAATTAATAGTTTTGAAGTCTGATTCATATGCACAGCTGTACAGATGTGTAGTCATAAAGGAAAGGAGGCTCGGAAGAGTCAGTCAGTGTTTGGAGCTCCAGGCGGAGGATTGAAGCCTGTCTGCTGAGTGATGAGAATGACTCACTTTTATCCATGTCCTGTTGCTGTGGTGGTTTAAAGGAATAGTTTGACAGTTTATGAATTATGCTTATTCGCTTTCTTGACGGAAGTTAGATGGAGAAACAGATAACACTCTCCTATCTGGTCACTAAATATGAAGCTACAGCCAGAGTTAGAGGAGAAGAGGAAAGGCAAGAAACAGCTAACCTGTCTCTTTCCAGTAAAAAAAAAAAAAAAAAAATCTGCCTGTCAATACAAATTGTTGTTTTACACTTTTACTACTATACAGTTTAAACAATCAAGATATAACTTGTCAATCAGCGAGTTTTACAACTGTTACCTTTGGACAGAGACAGACTATGTGTTTTCTCCCTGTTTCCAGTCTTTTTTGCTAAGCTAAGCTAACCAGAGGTAGGCTAGTGCTTCATATTTATTGTACAAGTATGAGAGTGTTATCAATCTTGTCATCTAACTCCCAGCAAGAAAGCAAATTAGTGTTTTTTCCCCAAAAGGCTGAACAATTGCTTTTGCTGTGCTGTAGCTGTCACTTTCCCGAATTTAATGTAACTGGAGGTTCTTGTCAAAAGTCCTTTTCTCCTCCTCTGTCTGTTTGGTTTTTTTTCTGTTGCATTTCTCCACTTATCAGTCTCGAATAAAGACTCCAAAAGGGCATGAAAAAGAAAATATCCTCCATGCACATCTCTGGAAGATACAGCAGCACTACCAGGCTGGAATGACACTGACATCGACATACATACAGCATGTGCATGCATAAATGTATAAACTCAGCCTTCACCTTCAGAATCTCCACACATCAAATTTATTTATCATGGCACGGTTCAGCAGACATGTAGAAATGTATTCTGCACAGTTGTCACAGAGCTGTGCCCTGCATGGCGATAGCACTCCTATCCTTTCTATATCCACAAAGTTCCTCAGTGGGAGGAGCGCGTACTTACCAGTTGCATCACTGAAAGGGTTTTCTAAATCCAACGTGGCACAACTAGGGAATGTAGATGCCAAATTACACCTCATGGAATAAACATGAGCCAAGACACTGTCACTGTTCTCACCTTTAGTGTTGCATTGTTACATCCTTTCTTGCCTGTCTCCGCTGAGAGTCGGTGGGCAGGGCTCCACGATGCTTTATGTTGCTAGCAAGGCGCCACACGAGATAATCATAGCTAATTTATCAATCTGACATGCTAACAGGGAGGCGATAAGCAAAACAAAGGAATAATAGTGTCTACTTTTGTGTGGGTTTTTTTCCACCGTGGTTTTCGTCTGCTCTCTGTAGGGACTCTAAAGCCAGGAATAAAAGTAAATAAGCATTTTTGTGTCCCTAGTTGCTGCTGATTGTGATGCGCCTACAAACAAAGACAAATAAGAATAGGATCAAAGAGAAACAGGTTCATTTTTACTCTCACTTATTATGCATTCTCTTTATTTTGCTCCAGCCTCCCGCCCAGTGGAAAACAAGCTGTGTGAGGGTCCAATCCCCAACAGGTCCCAGCTGTGCCAAATACCCTGTCCCATCGACTGTGAGGTATCGCCGTGGGGGGCGTGGGGGCCGTGTACCTTCGAGAACTGTGATGACCAGGCTGCAAAGAAAGGTAGGATCATTGTTTAAAAGTTGCTATGAGTCCACTTTTTAAAACTTTTATGATTGACATGTCAAAATGATTATGTAACATTGGTTTATGACAATAAAAGCAAGTATCTCAGGCCAGTTTTGTTTCTGTAAATAAACCCACTCAATCTTACCCCCCTCATATGCATTCATTTTCTTTTTTGGCTCCATCAAAGATGATTAACATGTTGGAAGTAATTTGCCCGTCATCTGTCATTCCCTCCTCCATCTGGCATTGAGATAAATTCTGACACTTTTTGTTTGTGGAACAGCAATGACATCTTCCTTCGTTCCCACTTCTTATTTGTTTCCAGTGATTATAGCAGTGTTTTAAGCTTATATATTATCATGCAGTACATTTGATATCTTTATCTCTAGACACTCTCCCCAGTTGCAACCTAAAAAAATCTGTTGAAAATTATTTGGTGCTTTGATTTTACAGTGTAGTAAACGCTGCTTATGCTCCATCAAACACTTATTTTAAATTTGTTAAGAGAACAGAATTATTATAAACATTATTATTGAGTCTGAAAACATTCACTAACCTGCAGTCTTCATTATAGTTCATTTTTATACTAGCTATAATCTTACAAAATTGCTTTAGAGTAAAACACTGAATAGTTCATGATTGAATGTCTCTAGTCATTGCAGGTCATCTTATTAAAAATACATGAAACAGCATTTCTGAGGGTGGAACTGCAGCCACAGTATTGTGTACATTCACAGTATACTAAAAGTACCTTTATTATATCAGTATGTAGCAGTTGCATCTCCAGTACACTTGTAGCCCTGGAATAGTCAAATGAAAGTAAAATGTTCCTGCCACCTCCACATGTAAATGTAATGTGATATACTGTATCTGAAAGAGCATTTAAGTGATCAACGCTGTGTTCACTGAAGCTTATAAATAATGTCAAAGGCTGACTTCTGCATGAGTTGGCTGATTGGTCACATGTGCCATTACTGGTGTAAGAACTCGCCCTGTACTAGAAAAAAAGAAAAAGATGGGAAGGGTGTATAATTTCTGGCAGACTAAAGCAAAGTCCTTGTGGGGAAATCAGCAAAGTTTTCTCATGTTCCCATTAGTATTAATGAGCTGTCTCAACAAATCAGCCGTCAAGCCAAACCGAGATAATCACGAACATCTATCACACACGAGAGAAAGTGATAGATTTGGTGTTATTCTAAATGTAGAACAGCGAATGTTCCCAATGTTTGTCACATGTGATGAGTGTGTCTTTTTTTCTTTGTCTTTTTTCTACATGCTGCAGGTTTCAAACTGCGTAAACGACAGATCACCAACGAGCCTACAGGAGGGCCCGGAAACTGCCCCCACCTGGTGGAGGCGGTGCCGTGTGACGAGCCCAGTTGTTACGATTGGAAACTGGTCAGCCTGGATCAGTGTATCCCTAACGATGAGAAGACGTGCGGGCTCGGCACACAGCTGGCACAGGTCCAGTGTATTAACAGCAATGGTGAGACGGCAGAACTGGATGTCATCTATCAAACAGATGACGGGATATTACTCAAGTGAATTTGATGAGCTGTGCAGCTGTCAATTAAGCTTCATGCCTTACAACGTTCACATTTTTTTGTGGTAGAAGCAGCATTTGTTGATTGACATACTGTAATCTAACTTATTCCCACTTGCTTACCTTTTCCATCTTTAAATGACAGACGAAAGTCAGCACAGTGCAGATGTAGTTTAATGGGATATCAAGAGTGGTATTTCGAGCACGCTGCTCTTCATCAGACTCAAAACGTCACTCTTGATATTCCATTAAACTACATCTGCACTGGGAGCTGCAGTGTGCGGACTTTCTCAGATTTGGTTCTTTGGTCCAGCACCTGGTTTAAAGTATTTTGTTACAGATGTGTGCGTCTACCACATTTTTCAACTTTTTCATGTTACCTTTCCACCTTTCAAACACGTCCTTTTGTTCCATAACCAAAAAAGTGCAGGTTTGACGTTGTGTGAAAAATCCTAAATATATTCAAGGTCACCTCCTCGCTGACTCTTCAACTCGAGCTGTACAAATTTCCATGACTGCACTTGTGAGAAGTCCTCTCCATCCTCTCCCTCCTCTCCCTCCTCCTCCTCTCTGTCGTTCCTGTTAAACTTCTCCTACTTTAACGCTCGCTTGATTCAGCATTGCCACCTCTCTCACGCTGTCTCTCTCATTACAGTCTTCCTCTCTGCATGCACAATTAAACCTTACTCGCAGTAAATCAAATCAATCCTCCGTGGCGCTGGGTCTAGAGGAGTATCTTGTGCCATTTTCTGCTCCTGATTTTTACTGCTACTTTTTAATACTGTAAATCTTTAATGTAAGGGGCGTTGGTGCAGAGATGATTTGTGGACATCCTGTTTGCCGTCGGCTTGCAGACAAATGGCCAAAATAAGGAGCGGCACATTATGGATTTTTATTTAGTCGCTTTATTTTTCTTGCAAGGTGTAGATAAAATACTGTGTTTATTTATTCTGCATGTAATGTTAAAATGTGCTGCAGCCATTGGGAATCACATTCAGTCCCAAATGCACTCAGTAAATCTTCATTTTATGATGCGGTGCAGTGACTTTGCTCACATATTCCCCCGCTAGAGAACTTGATTTGTCCTTCTAACGTCTCCCACAAATCACCGTTCATGCATCGACTGCAGAGATTCAGTGAAGTTTGTCCGGTGGATACTCCCCTTGTACTGCAGGAGTAACAGAAACTCTGTACTGTTCTTTCTCCCCTGACTTCAGTTGATTGATCCCTCCCCCCACCAGCACCACCTCCACTACCACCACCACCACCACCTCCACTCCCTCATCTGATGAAAATTGATTTGTTCTGTTTGGATTTTCACTCCGTTTTTCGCCTCACAGATTTTTCACTGCAATGTTGGGTGTATATTTTCTCCGAGTGTGTTCCAGTCATAAAAGAAAAGGCCACACAGCCGGGCCCCAGACAACAACCGAAGGTCGATACAAATGTTATTGAAACTGGCTATTGATATTCCCCAGGCTGGCTACCCTGCCCACTTAGGCAGAGAGCTGTTTCTTCTCTGCACACTGAGCATGGAGGTTTTCCCCCTCATAGTGGGTGTTCTGTTCATTCATGTTTTCTCTGTGTGAGCCTGAAAAAATGCTGGGGTCCCTTGTCACTTCTTATTTTCATGCCATTTCAGTTGGTGATGTCATGATTGGTTCACTGCATATCTGTCAAAGTGACATCTCAATGCAAAGTCAGGCCCGGTCTGACTTTTGAAGCTCAAGCGATTCCCCTCTGCTTGAAATTGCAAAACCAACCACTGAAAGGTTTACATTTGTCCTGGATGTATGCCACGCTCACAAGAAGAAAATATTCTCAGCCCGGTTCATGGCAGCACATGAAGCAACACAGGCGAGTATGTGGGTTAATATAATCCACTTATGGCTGATGCTGGGAGCTCATTAATAATACATGTACAATAGCGTAAAAATGCAGGAATCCCACGAGAATTCGCTTCTTCCATGTTCAACGCCACCAAAATACGGAGACGGGCCACATTCAAGAGTGCATCAATAAGAATATTCTACACATAATCCACAAATATGGCCATAATCAACTGTCATGTCCATATGGAAAACATGAGTGAAACGTTTGAATTATTTCTGAGGTGAGGCACAGCTTAGGTAAATCCAGGAATATCGGATCAACCCAGTAAAGTCAGTCATGTCACCAGTGAAGAGTGCTGCTGGCCATTTGCGATGCTTAATTTAGAGATTTTTGATGCTTACAGATTCATTATAAGCATATAAAAATCATTGTGCATCCATTCATTCACAAAATAAATTATGTTTTGCCTTTTTGCACAGGAGTTACCATTCTTTTTTTTCTCTTCTACATAATAAATCTTCTCCATAATAGGCAACTTAAGAGCCGGGTGATTCCAAAAGACTTTTTTTCATGTGAAATTCAATTAAAACTACCCTGAAATCTTTAAATGAGATTTTTGCATCCTCATGTTCACAAACCTGAGCTGGTTTACAATTGTTTCATATAAAGTGACGTCAAAAGAACAGAAGGGCAAAAGTTGCTAAGATAAATTCAGCTTTTTCTTGGCAGTATACTCACTCGCTGTTGGTTAGAAAACATTTTGCATTGTGCTCTTATTGTAAGTTTCAAGTATGAGGCGATCAAAGAGAGCCAAGCTGATACTTGTGCCAGTTTGGAAGATATCCTTCCCAAAGTTGTCTTACAGAGAACAGACATCTTAAGAAAAACAAACACATCGTCACAATTTGAGACGGGTTGTGTGCTTGACATTGCGCCATCAATTAAGAAGCACAGCTGTTCGTTTTCTCAGCTGCTCCATCGTGTAGTTTTAGGGTGATAATGAAATTCTTGCAGAGGAATCTTTGAGCCTTCAAGTTTATTCTCATCGCTCAAATTACCACCAAGAGTGTCCTTGATTGGCAAGTACATTTTGGCACTTTTATATGTCTTCTCCTCCCTTTATTTTTGTTTTTTTTCCTCAAGTTTTTGGTTTTGGATTTATTCTTTGGTTGGTACATATTTTCTAAAATGTACCAAAGAAGAGGCAACAGTACTCTCAAACACGCTGTGAGTTTCATTTGAGGAAACAGATCAATATAACAATTAAGAAAAGGTGACACTTTGTATTTAAAATGATAATAAATATACATTGCAGCTCTGAAATATTAACAGGGTAATAAAGAGGTATGCAGTCCTCAGAGGGGATACAACAGAATAGAGTGCCTTTATGTATCATTGCACAGCTGTACAATGAAATTTAATGCAACTAATCAGTGGTACAAATAAGATAAATAATGATAAAAATAGACGCTCATTTGCATCACAATCTACATATAAATAAACAGGGAGAGCAAAGCTGCCATCAGTAATTATCAGAAAGTAAATAAATGTCTTTTCACTCACCTTTCCAAATATTCCCTCTACTGTTT
The DNA here is from genome assembly GCF_963691925.1 of Scomber scombrus. NCBI lineage: Eukaryota > Metazoa > Chordata > Actinopteri > Scombriformes > Scombridae > Scomber > Scomber scombrus. The sequence goes on along the minus strand of NC_084976.1, from coordinate 23,348,411 downwards.
TAATATAATACCAACAAAATTCTTCTTAAAAAAAAAAAGCTAATTTCCTACTCTGAAACACAGATGGTTGTTTCTAAGTAACAAAGTTTACATAGAAACATATTTATCATTTTAAATAATAAACACAAACCAATCTGCATAACATAGCAAAAACGTTTAATTGTTGGCTCTATTGCTACTGTATGAGCTAAACACCAAGGCTCTGTGTCTGTGTTGCTAAGGTTGTTGCTAAGGCTGTTCACATTGTCTATTTACGTTTTTCAGCTCAGATTCAGGCTCGAACATTTATGGATGTCTTTGGAGAGTTTATATTTTGAGTAAAGAACAAAAATAAGCAAAATCCTCTGGAGTAGGGCCCGACCGATACTAGATTTTAGGGGCCAATGCCGATACCAATATTGGGGAACAAAAAATTCAATATTCAATATTCTTATCTGTACAGAATATATACATAAACACACATTTATTTGCAATGATCCCTCAAATGTGATTATCAAACACTTGTGACAAAGATATGTAATGAACACTGATACTACAGTTTAACAATAAACTTTACTGTATAAAATGACATCATCAATGTAATAGTTAATGGTTAGCTATCAATTAAAAAAAAACACAAAACAAAAAGAATACACATATATTAAACTTGAATGAAGAAAAAATATCAATTATACATAAACTGTTACCTATATAACTTAAAAAAAAAAAGATCACATACTGATACTGATACCAATATATCTGTGGTAGGTAAATATCAGCCAGTAATATCGTCAGAGCAATATATCGGTCAGGCTCTACTATGAGGGGAGTCTTAAAGAGACAAGAGCTAAAATGGCCTGTTTTAGACAAGAGGCTGGACTGAGGGTCTGCTTAAAAGGCCAGTATAAGAGAAATAAGGAGTTTCTTGTACTCTTAATCATGCAAAGATATTCAATTAGAGCTGCACAATATAAATATAGACCTGGACATGTGCATGCGCTTCAATTTATCTAGGTTTCCTTCCACTCATTTTTTAATCCTGTTATATTCTCTAACTTTCTTCTTCAGGAGAGGAGGTAGACAGAAATCTGTGCTCGTCTGCCCCGGCTCCAGAGCCCGTGCCCTGTGAGGTGCCTTGCTCGAGGGACTGTGTGCTCAGCGAATGGACACCTTGGTCCACCTGCTCTCAGACCTGCTCCAGTAAAACCATTGAGGGCAAGCAGATGAGGACCCGCTCCATTCTGGCCTACAATGCTGGGGAAGGTGAGTCTCCACCTGCCGGCAGTCCTCTGCACCACGGTGTATGAAATATATGTAGATGAGTTCTGGGTATTGGCTTAGTCATGGCCTTTCAAGTTGTCCTTTGCTGTCACTCACTGAATGTCTGGATTTCACACTTGTCTGCATGTGCATTTGTCCTTATCTCAAACAGTCTGCTTATCTGTGCTGGTGATTATTTCTGTTGGTCTGTCTCATAACCCGACACTCACTTATTTTTTTTTTTATCCGTTTCTAAGATAATTCCTCAGTGTATGCTTGTTCTCTCTGGTTTTAAATCTCTGTGTGCATTAGGTTGTCTGTCTGTCTTTTTTTTTGTCATGTCACCAAACATTTTTTTTTCTGTGTCTTATCTCGGGTGTGTGTGTTTCCCTCACAGTCACTGCGATGGTTGTGGCGTGGATCACAGTGATGGAGGGTAACATTTGTAATTAAAGTTTGCTGGTAGCCGTTTTAAACCTCTAGCAATGTGTCTACAAGTAGCAAAATATAAATTGTTTGCATGTTTTGATCTCCCAAAAATGTATAAATTATCATAACAGCTGTAGGGTATCTAATTGATTGAAAACTTGCTCAGTCAGTTGTAATACAGTCAAACCTTGTTAGCCATGTGTGAAATAGCTTGATTGTCTTAGCTGTGTTTTGTTGTTCTGCAGTAGTTTTAGTTTATGTACTGAATCTTTCACTTGTCACATTAACTGTTTAACATCTGTATTTACCAAAGGTCTTTCACGGGTGCCGAAGTTTCCAGAACTTCTTGGTAAATCTTTGATTAGACTAGAAATAAAGTAGCTGTACATATCTAGTAGTAGCTTTAAAATGATTGGGGAATACACAGGAAACGTATTTATGGGTCAGTGACAAATAAGGGTTGGCAAGATGAGCAATTCAAAAATATCTTTAAAAATGGTTTTAAAAGCAGCATTAGGTTTGTTAGATTGTACATTCTGTATTTGTGTTGGTTTTATATCATTTCAAATGACATTTACACAATTGTTTAACCAAAAGTAAGTCTGAATGCTCCTGAAAATGTCAAATGGTGTAACCACTAAAGAATTATATATTTTATCCACCTACAGTGTATTTAAGTTTACAGTATACAATAATTACTTTAGAAAATTCATAATGTAAGATCATGCCAAACTAATTGATATGATGTTTTATTGAGAATTTTAGGGGTTTTAAGTAAGTTTAATTATGTGGTACAAAGTTTTATTGTTACACCACTTAGACGTTTTTGCCATAATCCTCTAATATATTCTCTCAAAATTGATTTTAAAGCAGAAATTTTATGCTGGGTCCACACTCAAAAAAATGTGTGCAAGTTATTCATATATTTATTTTCTAATTATAATCCTTTTAAATTTGGCAAAACCACATGGACACAAAAAAATGTCATTGACCCATATACTTCAGCCTGTTTGACCCAAATTTTGTGAACATGCTTACCCTATAACAAAACCTAAAATGAAGCTTTGTCTTGTCACCACAGATTTCTCCTGCATTGTAGATTATCTGATTAATATTTAGCTCCCTGAAAGATTTTGGAGCATATTAATGAAGAAAATAAAAATAACAGTTCCTTGAGACTATAGGAACTACCCAGAGGTTTAAGATACAGGGTTCATCTTAGCATTCAACCACAACTGTTTACTAATTATTACAATAATAAGCCTAATTAATGACCTAGTTAGCATAACTGCTTATATTTAATTCCATGGTGATGATGGCAGGGCTTAAGGAGGCCCAAGTGTCTGTTACTGTTTGACACCCATCAATTGAATGATACTCAAAATGCATGCTAAATGATTCCAGTGCTTTATAAATTAGCCAGAAAATTGTAATTAATACTGTAAACATGAATACATTTAAATAACTCAGATATGCTGGATTTTGCTTGTTACCACCTTCGTCTGGTTTATGTTCTCTATTTTCTGCTTCAACATTTTCAACCATTGTGAGACATACAGCTTTTTCTAGGTCATTGATCAGCTACAGCTCATGCTCATTTAAAGGCACCATGTCATGTTAGTGTTGGGACTGGCATTGCCATGTTGTTAGTCAGCTAAACTGGCACATGGAGCAGTCAGCAGAAAAGAAGTCACTCTCAGTTACCATTAGGGCGAGATTTGTCTGAGTTGGCAGTCTGTGATTCAGGCCCAACTGTGTTTACACTGCGGCTCATTACCGAACTGGCTCTCTGTCAACTCAAACTGCAAAATACAGGTGAGGAGGATCACAGTCCCTTACTTCCTCTCAATCTTTGCTAAAAGCCCTAAGTGTTGTCAATTACTCTAAACTGGTGAGGCCTCTTTCAGTCCATCGACCCCGCAACTAACTGACAGACTGACGGACTGCATCAGAAGAGAAATGAGAAGGACGAGCACATAGAGAGTGAAAAAAACCCCCACAATATATGGATGTTGTACACAGTGGAGTAATACATTAAAAGTCTGACCTGTGACTTTCAGTAGGAGTCAAACTATTTCAACTCCTGGGTATAAAAAGTCTGCAGAGAACAAAAGTGCCAGCATGATAAAAGCACATATATGTGGTCCAGTGACACTCAGTGTTAAATAAAAATGCGGAGATCAGACTGCCAAACAAAACTAATGACAAACATTTGTTAATAGACTTTTAGATTGGATTTTGAACAGATACTTTATTAGTGGTGGAAAAATACTGCATGTACACGCATTTATATGCACATAACAGAAAAAGAGTAATTTAAGAAGGTCAAAAGATTTGTGGGGAACGTTATCCATATTCAGACTTGTGCTTTTCAGGAGCTTAAATAGATTTGTAGGCAGCACCTTCAGAATATTGAAATCACACATCCAGCTAATGCTTCCTCTGGCATGTTAATATATTTATTACACAGCTGAACTGAAGGAAAGGTCTTCTTATGTGTGTGAGTATATATTTTATACAGTAGGTCTCACATATTCAGGAGTTTCAATATTAAGTTTAAATATGAAGCTGCAGCCAGCAGGCAGTTAGCTCAGCTTAGCACAAAGCTACAGCCAGGCAAAGTTACTTTCTTTGCGCTAATTCTAAGCTAATTTTTTCATCTAACTTTTCACCAGAAAGAAAATGAGCATATTTCCCCCAAAAAAAGTTGAACTATTCCTTTAGCACAGCTCCTTCCTGCAGCATACACCACATGATGAAAATGCATTTACAGTAAACTTCATGTCTGAACAGCGGTTAACTGTACACGTACCTGGTCTTGAGTCATGTCTGCTGAACTTATTCTGCTGCTTTAAGGCAGCAAACTATAAACACAACATTTGCATATTATCTCCTCAATAATTACAACAAATTGATAGCAAATAGTTTCATTTTGTTCAAGTCCAGCAGACACAGAGCGACATAAACATTCTTTAGCTGTGGCTAAGCGGCAACAACCCAACCCAGCAAATGTTGGCTCTTTAGCTGTTTAATGCTCCATTGTGTTCACTAGTTTTCTAACTTTGTCTGTCTGCTGTCAGTGCTTGACGACAGGTAGTGTGCAGAAGGTTTATAAGAGCTTTTTATGCGGAAAACCGATGCCTGCTGCGGCTGGAAACAAGGTCCGGGGGGTGGAGGGGGGTGAGATTGAAACAAAACAGTAACGTTGCGGGAAAGAAAGCCAAAACAATGAGCTAAAAGATTATAAAAAGCTCTGTTTAGCTGACGGGCACTGCAGTCAGGCGATAATTCTCTGTTGGTTTGTTGTTACGAGCAACTCCTTTCACATTACACATATAGTCGTTTCATCCATAAGAACATTGAATAGCGCAGCTTTAAAGGTACCCCGTGGAGTTTATGACCCTATAGTGGTGCCACATAACAGTTTTTTTAATGAGTGAATCCCTGTTTAGTTTGTCTCATATATGAACATGAAGACACACATGCACACAGGTGATGCAATAAATGCCAATAGTTTCACACTATTACACTGATCTGCAGTTGGCTGTAATGAAGAAACACAGCAGGGGTAGAAGAAGACTGCAAACTAGTAAACATGGTTGTAAACAATGCATGATCTAAAATACTTTAAAAAATTGGCTTTGTAAATATTTTATAAGGAAGGAGCTTTTGAGTTTTAAAGCCTTCATGCACAAGAGAAGAATTGTCTTCTCACACTTGCAAATTTTCACCTTCTCTGTGTTTTGGGATTCCCAGGTGGCGCCCTGTGTCCGAACAGCAGTGCCCTTCAGGAGGTGCGGAACTGTAATGAACACGCCTGTACAGTTTACCACTGGCAGACGGGACCTTGGGGGCCTTGCACTGAAGACTCCTCTGCTGCATCCCTCAATACCTCCGTGGGTGTCCGTGCCAGCGGCGACGGTCAAGGGCCCTGCTCCATGGGAATGCAGACTCGCAAAGTCATCTGTGTTCGGGTCAATGTGGGACAGGTGCCACCCAAGAAGTAAGTTATTGTTTGCATGTTTTGTTCCCTTTGAATCAGTGGAGCCTGGGTCTGGGTCTGGTGTCTGGTGTCTGGTGTTTGGTGCCTTTCACATGTGTGCAGGCTGTTTTTTTCCAATGAAACACAGCAGCAGCAGCAGATTTATTTAGTCTTAGTGGTTTTTTCCTTGCCTTTCTTATTTTCAAGCGTATATAACTCTGGAATCAACTCATGCAACGTTGCGTTGGAATGAAAATGACTCACTTCTGCAGTTGCACGAGGGGATAAAAATCGACTGGCTTTGAGCAGTCGTTCTCAATCATGTGCCATCGAGATCCAAGAGTAGGCACGTTTTAATTTCAAACAACTCTCTACAGCGGCCGATCTTACTGATTTGGACTCCCTCATCCAAAAAGAAGAGACAAATCAGTGAAATCTGGAGGTGTACTTCGAAAGAATAGAGGACTGGGAGAGCCTTGGTTGTCTTTTGAAGTGTTAATTCATTTGTTAGAGGACCTTTCTTTTTTTCGTTGTCTCTTGATGAACACAGAAAAAAGGTTAGAGTCATTCTTCAAGCAAAAATATAGCGAGGTCAAACAGTAATCTGTGAGCATCTGTTAGGATTGGGCGAGCGAATAGACAGCGCCAAGTTATTTGTTTTTTTATTTGAAAGGATGTCGCTGGTGTGAATGCACATGGTAAGATTGTATGGGACGTTCAGATATGTGTGTGTGTCACACCGAAAGCCAAAGAGATTAAAAAACAAAGTAAGTCAGACAGATGAGAGAGACAGCAGTGGTGGGAGGCAAAGTGACAGCAGGAGAGTAAAGTGAGTCAGAGAAAAAAACAAAAAACAAGGAGACGCTGACAGAGCCGGTAAGTAAGCTGAACAGACTCTACGTGAAGTAAACTCCCAATTCATATCTTCCCTTCGCAGGCGACCACAGATAAATAATCTCTCCGTCCCTGAAAGCCTAATTAACCCTGCCGGTTTGGGCGCTGGTAATTTCTCATTGATGATAATGACAGTAATTAAATGGGATTGATACTTTAAGGCAATTTAATCATGACACAGATGAGAGACAAGATGTTTGTGGTTAGCTCTGAAGACCACACTGCATGATGCACATTCAAAATACACCCGACGAGTTGAATTTAATGACTGCCAGAAAGTTTGACTCTAGCCTGGCGTCAGTTATGCTCGACTGATTCGCTTGACAACAGAAGATGAAGGAATAGATCTTGTTGCGTTAAATTTTGTGGAAAACGAAACCCAAAGTAAATTTATTTAATCCTTTTTTTTAAATCAAAGAAACGCCTTCAAATTTCTGTTCTCTTTTGTTAAAAGCTCTTCTTTTTTATAAAACACATGCTGTGCAGTTATTCACTCCAACTTAAGACCAGTAAATGCTTCCTCCTCCTGTTCTACACCTCCCAAGTACAGCTATCAGTGAGAAGAGGATGGGAACATACCTTATTTAAAAGGTCGGAGTGCATTGCGTACAAGGCAAATATGATATATAGTGAACACTGCATGATAAAATGAAGATTAATGTCCAGCTCAATGGCGTCTGGTTCAGCAGCTGACCCAGACTCTGCAGCTGCACTTATCAGGTTGCAGAAGAGAGGTCGAAGTCCAGGATGTCTTTTATCGCATGCGTTTTATATTTTAAGTATACACTGGCGAAACAGGAACGGGAGACAAATACAAGCTCAGCGGGAGGGGCTGAGGTGTCAAGGGTAATGGCATCGAGTAACTGACAAAACAGGGCTTCAGTCAATTTGCCTCCATTATCTTTTGTGTTCACTGGTCAATAACTTTATATAATCAAGTTTCATTTGTAAAAAATGCCAAGAGAACAACATGTAACCGCATCTCTAACGAGGAGAGAGAAGAAGTGAACTCCCATCAAGCACCTACTCACCCACTCAGTAGGTGGTTATTGTTATTGGTGTCAGTCGTAATGAAGGTCACACACTTGACTTAAAATATGCCAGGAGTTGTTTGACATTTTCAATCTACAGTGTGTCCCAGTTAGTTGGACACTGAACAACACAAATGGTCAGACTGACTGACTATCAGACAAATCCCAAAACCACTATTTGAAATGAAAAATGCTGCATTAAAAGTCTGTCTGTCTGTCTGTCAACATATTAGATTTTGAGGAACTACGTCATTGTTCAATTTTGAGCTGCTGCACTTCCTGTAGTTGTTTGTGACTGGACTTTTAAAATACAGGGAGCAATTTTAAACATTTAATTATATTATTTTCTTTTTTCTTTTTGCTCCCAGCTAATTGAGTTTTGATCATTTAATAAAACTAGAGATTTTTACTGCTATCTATGTGCTCTTGCACAGCTTGTACGGGATGCTGACACCAGTGCCCAGTTGTGGCCTCAGTGTTTGCTTATAAGAAATTGAGCTGTATATTTTAGTTTGCCTACTCATACCCAACTATGGTTCAGGGATTTCTGCTGATCTTATGCTGTACCTGCTGGAAATATATATTACTCTCTTGCCATCATCTCTGGGATTTCTCACCATGAATAAAAATAGATTTTATCCTTTCATATTTGTCAGATTATGTGGAAACATTTTTTTTGTAAAAGAACAATTCCTCTTAAAATTTCCCAACCTTGAGGTGGCAAAAACATACTGCTAACTATTCAGAATCAATCTGATCCTCTGTTTTTCAGCCTTTTCACTTGACATTTACAATTTTAATCAATCTGAGTGGATGAAGGAGAGTCTACTACCATCTTAGTACTATCCTGTCTTGACTGGCAGGGAAGGAATATCTGTCTCATACAATCATGTCGTGTTATCTCAGCGTTTTCAGGAATCTAAGAATTCTTCTTGATTCGGAACGATTAGGCAATTTTATGCTCTCGACTTCCACTTATTAAATACTGCTCTGTTCTATGATTCAAGGGTGAAGCCTCCATCTGATTAAGACAGATTTCATGCATGTTGTTCCTATACAATATTTAAAAACACAACTGAACTGGAAGCTGTTTTTTTTTTTGCATGAAACATACTTGAAAGAAACCTGCAGTTCTAGTTATATTTACTGTATTAACAACATTTTTAAGTCAGACTGTAGCTGTGATAGTTGCAGGGACAGATATACTTAAGGTTCTGTGTTCCTGGTTCTGTGTTTTCTGTCAACAAATAACTAATAACTTGTATGACAAGTTATTAGGCTTGAATGCAGTATATAAGATACATGTGGGGTCAGAGAAATTTTGTTCACAGGCTCCGATTTGCTTGTCAACCTAAACGGACAAAACACAACAAAGTAAAAATGTCCGCTGCAGTTCAGACCCCAGAAAACAAATGAATGTGTCATCACAGTCTCAGTTTCTTTTTGCCTGAAGGCAGGAGCACAGAGTGACAGATAGTATGAGTGTTGTCAAATAAGAGTCTGTCTCTAAAGACTGTGAGACTTCTCTTCACCTGCCTTCATGGACCAGTGGTGCTGTCCATGGTGCTGAAGAAGCTTCCCTGTCTATTACTGTGTCCTTTTGAAGGCACTCCATCTGTTGTAACCCTTCAAAGATGTTGTTCAAAGTCCTGGGGTGGATTTTCCTCAGGCCACCATCATTGGCAGGGATCCAGTACCATAGTATAAGGCAGCATGTGGACTTTCAGTGCACCGTAACAGAAAGAATCTCTCGGGCTATAGAATATTGCTCTTTTCATCTTTAGCAGTGAACGCATAAAAGTTTTAGTCTTTGCTAACGCTTACAAGACATGAACCTCTCATGGGGAAATGACTTTGACTCTTAAACTGGCAATGACAAACCCTGCCACAAAGATGAGTCATGTTAGATTGATTGGCAATTAGCCACATTTGTCAGAGGTAAAAAGGGTCTGACACTGTCATAAACAAGTTTTCAAAGCAACATGATACAATTAACAGAGCTTCGAAGGGGCCGTATCATCTTTACTCAACATGCATGAGCATATCAACAAATAACAAACAAAACATATTTAATGCATGAAGGGGGACAGTGATTAAGATAAACAGCATTCAGACATTGATGATATCATTAAGGATATGATGGATATATACTGTATATACTTACTATTAGTATTCACACAGGACACACAGTGGCAGCAATGCCCGCAATGGTTATATAATTGGTGTATTAACTGTTGTAGTGCGTATTTTGTCTAATCCTATACATTCAACAGACCACCATGGCATTTCTCTCAAGTTTTAGGATGAACAACACACCTTGAAATGAACACTTTGATAATTAACCTTTTAAAAGCAACAATTAAGTCCAAAAAGGCCAAATCAACTGTACTAAACATGCAAGACATCTTTAAAATACAGTACATATACATATGTTTTGAACACTGCTCGTCTAAAAGATATTCACTCATTTAGTGTTTAGATTAGAGTTAAAACACTGATTAATCAGTTGGTTGATTGATTGATTGATTGATTGATTGATTGATTGATTGATTGATTGATTGATTGATTGATTGATTGATTGATTGATTGGTTGAACAATAGTCTGCCACTATTTTGACAATCAGTACATTTTTTGTTGTTGTTTGCTTTTTTTAAGAAAAGGTTTCTTAAATGTGAATATTTCCTTTTGTCTGTCCATCATAGTAACCTGAATATCTTTGGGTTGTGTACTGTTAATTGGGACAAAATGAGACATTTGAGGAAGTCACTTTGAGCTTTGGGAAACAGTGATCAATATTTTTCACAGTTTTCTGACATTTTATAGACTAAATAACTCATTGATTGATTGGGGAAATAATTGATGGATTAATCCATAATGAAAACAATCCTTAGTCACAAGTTTAAATGATGGCTGTGGTGCTGTTTAACAAGTCACTTCAAAACCTCCCAGTGGAATTCAATTGAGTTGAGATCTGGTGACTTTGAAGGCTGTAAGATATGATTCACATCCTTTTCTATCCTAATAAAACATTTAGCCTACATGTCCTGAATGAAAGCATTTGCTTATTTTTTTTAACTTATTTTCCTTTACCATCCTTCAATTATGAAGCGTTAGTTATTTTTGCCTGACTCTAATATATTTAAAAAGACAGCTTCTGGTGGGGAAAAAATAAAAACTGTTCTGGGTGAAGATGATGCTTACTGGTTGCACATCTATTAACCAAAGCAATGCTATAAAGATGCAACAGCTCTGTTTTTCTGGCCATCTGCATCTAAGAAGCAGTATTTCTTAGCCTGCACTCAGAAGTGACTTGATGTGCTTGTTTTGTTTTTTTTTTCTGCCCTGCATGTCTTCATCTGGCACAATCCAACTGGCAGGTACTCTTGATCAGTGCACCCGTGGGATCGCAGCAGAACAAACAAACATGGCCGCCTTCACCCTCCATATGCAGATGTGCCCTGCCTCATTCACAGATGTATCTGAGCTGTCTTCCTCCCACAGCCTCAGGCAGTGAACCTCACAGAGTGCCTGTCACACACACACACACACACACACACACACACACACACATATATACATTCTGACTGTCAAAACCCAAAAGAAACAAGACACCGCAAAGACAAATATGTCAGTGCCTCAGGCTTGGGCTGCTATCATTCTATCGAGAAAGCTGTTGTGGTGTGAGAGTAAAAAACACAATAACGTCTGCTTATTGATTCTGACAGTCCATGCGCTGAATGGTACCAAATGTGTGTTTGTATAATCACATCGATGCTGTGGAATTTTCGAAAAAGGAAACTGAATGATTCATGGTTATGATGTTTGACAGTAGCTGTATTAAGCCCAGTCAATCATCCCCCTTGCTGTGTTTTCTAATAGAGGCTGTGTTTTTTGACTGTGATGGATAGCTAAAAGCCCTCGAGACGGAGGCCAAAGACACCACTGAAAGGGTCCTTGAAGAACTGCAACGGTTTTATGCTAAATTAAACAAATGATGTTCTTGTTTTGTAGTCCGTAATTTTGATAATGAAATTAATTAGGCCTTATCTTTTCCCACCAGACCATGTTTTTTGTGCGTGTGCACACTCTCTTAAAACTACTGACAGTTATTTTCTTTGAATCTCTTCTCTTGATCCTGCTCAACCATCTGCTCAATTTTCGAAAACAACCTCTCACTGAACAGATTACTCAACGTGCTAATAGCAGCAAGCAAAACATAAGCATTAGCCTGGCTGCTCGTCTTAATGTTGTGCTCTGGGACAAGCTCCCAGTGCTGTGTTGTGTATGTCTTTGCCTCACAACAAATCATGACATTTAAAGATCATTATGAAATTGTGACACTGACTGGAACCAGCAAGTCAGTTAAACCAGATGCCCTTATTAGATGGCCTCGTTCATTTCAGTGCAGTGCCTTTCTACAGTGATAAAACACACAAGTGAACTGTTAAACAGACAAAAAAAAACCTATAACAGAAATTTTTTGCAGTTGGGGAAAAAAAAGAAAATACCCCAAGCACGTTGTAAATAAGCATTTATTCCTCAAACAAAAAAAACAAAATCAATGTGACAAGCAAAGATAAAATAATTGCATATTAAAGACTAAATGACAAAAGGAGGCATAAAGGAGGAAAAACAGTGGAACAACAAAAAATGAATACATACTAAAAAATGTATAAATGACAATATTACATCTAGCTTTCACACCCCCACGGACAGAGTCTCCCAGCCAAGCATTGTGCTGTAAGTATTCTGGCTGGTATTGTGTTCTGCCAACAAACACGGCCTGTTTTTTCCAGAAACTGGAATGTAATTGAATTTTAATCATCTGAATTTGGATAATACCCATCATTAGCCTAAAAGGGGAAACAAAAGGGATAATAAACTTTATTTATGTAGCACCTTTCTTAACAGTGTTACAAAGTGCTTTACACAAAAGGAAATAAAAACCAGGCACGGCTGATAAAATGAGATTAAGGCCAAAAGGACATGAGCGCAAAGAAGGTAAAGACAATAAAATGAATAACATCAAATAAATTAAAAACATGCATCAGACGTTTCCAAAAGCTTTCACAAAGAGAAAAGTTTTAAGGAAAAGCTAAATCATTTCTGTGTATGAGTTCAGTGGGCAGAGAGTTTCATAGCGTGGGAGCTCTAATAGCAAAAGCGGATCACCCTTAGTCACAAGACTGTGACCTGGGAGTAACCAGCGGGGCTCCATCTGTGGCTCCTAATGGCCAAGAGGGCTCACGCCAGGTCAATGCATTAGCAATGTATTTAGGAGCAAGGTCGTTTAAGACCGTAAAAGAGAGCAATAAGATTTTAAAATCGATGTGAAATCTAACAGGGTAGGGAGTGTAGGGAGGCAAGCACAGGGATAATGTGATCATACCTCTTTGACCCAGTAGTAAGTTGAGTAGCAGCGTTTTGTATCAACTGTAGATGGTGGAGAGAGCCCTGATGGATAAAGTTCATTCCAATAATCAAGCCAAGAATCGATAAAAACATGTACGTCTCTTCAGGAATTGATCAAAATTATATAACTTTAGAGATTACCTTGAGCTGAAAGAAACTTGAGAGACTTGATCTTCAAAACTGAGGTTAGCATCAAATATTACCCCTAGACTCCTAACAGCCTGCTTAATATGGCTCTCTCTGTAGAGGGAAACCTGCTAAAAGTCAACTCATTGATCTATGTAAAACACTTCAAACACACAGGTTGGCTACTGAGGGGATTATAGAAAAATAAATAGGAGTGAAAGATATCCTAGTTAAGATTGTTTTTTAAAAAGAGAAAATAAACTTCCACCTAAATTTAAATACAGGTGTCAGACATGTAGACTTAAAGGATAGCGTTTGTACTTTTAGTACCTGGATAGTGTTTCTTTGTTGAGCTGCAGTGGAAGGATAGTAACAAAAAGAGGATTTTTTTTGGGATTGATTGGATTGATTAATCTTCATTTAAGCTTCACATAAATATTTGAATATTATTGTGCACAAATCAAGGACTGTGGATTTATCTTTATTTATATTTTTTTATGTAAACACAAAAATATGGATGTAGTCACCGTGATGTCCCCCACCGGTTTTTGGTTGCCGTTTTGAAGCCTCGAGTTTGGTGATTTGACGGTCGCCATCTTTAATATTTGGAACCAGAAGTGACCATATTTGGACAATAGGTTGGACCTGTCCCTAGCACTAGCTGCTTGCTTGATTAAAACGGTGTATATACAGTCTATGCTTAGCTGTGATATGCTATGATCATTTTTGCCAGTAAAAAAACTGATTCATAACCATTTAAACAAAATGTACTTACCTTAAAAACTGAATAGCTGATTCCTTAGAAGATATATCACAACCTAATGCTGGACAAGATTGTTTTAGGTGATCAAAATTTGACAATTAACACAAAAACAGCATCTACACCTGTACCTGCACATGTACCTGTACTGAATCTGGGGTTACGCCATGTTTACATTACGTAATCAACATTATTGCCACGGTAGCAACTTGTCAATCACAAAGTAGCCACACCCTAAAGCATACCAGGCTCTATTGTTGAATTGAAATGAAATGGGACGATATTTTACAAAATTAACATCATGCTGTATTGACAAAGACTGGGGTGATAAATCAAGTTTAGTGGGGTAATTTTCTTTTAGATATTTATAAAATCAGACTTCTCATGTCTTACAGGTTTCCACAGTCATGTGACACGGGCCGGTTATATATGTCAGGGCTGTTTATCGCCAATCACTTTGTTAGAAAACTACTAAAAATGTTTGCAAGAGATGCAGCCACCCACGTTTTGTATTTATATAGTTTCATTATTTTATATGTATTTTTGGTATTGAATAGATAGCAAATGAGTAGCTTCTAAGTATGATATGCACATTGGTCTCCTGTGCACAAGTCACATACTTTATACACCCAACCCTCCATCCTGACCTCCTCCCTAAGAGGTTTCGTGCCACCGTAACAACACAACACCACTTGACCACTTGCAAACATCTGTCAAAAATCACTTGACCACAAGAAGTCACAAAACAACATTGTTTGTTTGAGGCGCCTGAACAACCGGTGTGGTTGTTTTCCTGGTGAGGACAGTCTCGCCAGAGCATTTGCTTCTGTTTGGGTGTGTGTGTGTGTGTGTGTGTGTGTGTGTTTGTGTGTTTGTGTGTGTGTGTGTAGACGCTGGAAGGGTGAAATCTAAAGCCAGGCAATCTGCACTTCTGAAATTGGTCTTTTAGTCCTCTAAAGTTTACTTTTCTATGCAGAGCGTGTTCTTCCTGGATCAAAGGCAAAATTGAAGCTGCATTTTTTTGAAAACTGTGGTGTTTTATCTAAATAGGAATATTGTTTTTATTCCCCATGTCCTTTTTAAGATGTCAGACAAGCAGTGAAGTGTAGTTCATCCTCATTTCTCATTTTTGAGTAGCGCGAGGTCAAAGGTTTAATCCGCTCCATCATAGATCTCTTGGATAAACCAGTCACAACACTGTAAAGCAGTGCCTCAGGGCTCTGATCCCTCAATCGTGACATGGTAGTACATTTACATTTACAGTAGAGATCACTGTCATAGATAACAAACTTACATTTTATACTACATTTGTAGAAATTGTAGAATTTTGTCGAGCTAGTTAATGTGCCTTCTTTTTGATGCTCGCAGCAAAATAATTTGGCAGTAAAGTAACTGATTTATTGTCGTGATTTCAAACTCAAGCCAAGAATTAAGTTTGAGCAAAATAAAAAGAATAAAACATTTTTTTTTGCTGAGACTTAAATTAGTTTGATTCATGAGCCAGCAGATTTAATATTGGCCTCCTGCTTATTGGACCACTTATACAATGAATTATATTTTTCTCTGTGCTCTATATACAATGGTATTTAGATCTTGCAGATTTATGTACGCTGTTTATTTTTGTCTTCATCCTACGCCAGGTTTCCCCTGATAAAGAGCTTCTTGATCTCCACAGACTGTAGAGATTACGGGGTAAAAATAGCCTCATATATTAAATTGGTAAAATCCTGTTCTGCAATCTCTGGGTTCACAGGCTGAATCTTAGCAGCCTTGTGTCCTGTTGAAGTTTCCTCGAGGTAGACACCTGTTCATTCACTTAACCGACGTGATCATCAACTCAATGCTGAAAAATGTAAATATATCCTTCCCCTGCTGCATCTGGCAGCTGTTTTTTTTTTTTTTTTTTTCTGGAGACCATTCACTTGTATGAAGACACCAGAGGATTTGTTCCGCTTGAGAGGGATTTAGCTCTGTCTATTGGTAACAAAAATAAATCTCTCCTTGTGTCGCTGTTACATTATTACATTTTGCCTGTGAGGCTCCTTATCGGTTCCCTGATAACACCATACTAACGAGTGTGGAACGCCCAGAGGAGAACACTCATTCATAGCAACATTAAACCTGACCCAGATGATCACAGTACAGCCATAGGATGAGGAAACAGAGCAGCAACATCCCTCTGTGGGATCGGGGGACGTGGTGTTGTTGGGATCAGATTACAAGATGTCTTTCAGCAGGTTTATCTTGACCTATTTATCTTGGTCCAGTAGTATGCACAGGGGACCTTGGGTGCTTAAATGACTGAAGATTAACCATAACCCTTGTTCGAAAAACCTCCACTTGACCCTGAATTCTGTGCTATATAAAGGATAATCACTCACCGGTTGAAACAAGGGAGTTTCTATCCTGAGGACAGCCTGCTGGCTTTAGCCTCATGTTACAGTTTCCTCAGCAGAGAGGAATCATGTGAAACATCTGTGTATTGATTTGCTAAACATTTCCTGTCAAGGCTACGTTGCTCTGTAGAGTCATCTCGACCTCATCTGTATATATCACTCAAGTCCTGTCAGCCAGAAACCAGCTTATCTATCTATCTATCTATCTATCTATCTATCTATCTATCTATCTATCTATCTATCTATCTATCTATCTATCTATCTATCTATCTATCTATCTATATATATATATATATATATATATATATATATATATATATATATATATATAAAAATTCATAAACTGAATGTGATTACAGAGGTTTTCATCAGTTTTTATTGCCCTAGATTGTGCCTAGAATAATTGCATTCAGTATGAAAGCAATG
This sequence comes from Scomber scombrus, assembly GCF_963691925.1. Lineage (NCBI taxonomy): Eukaryota > Metazoa > Chordata > Actinopteri > Scombriformes > Scombridae > Scomber > Scomber scombrus. The sequence goes on along the minus strand of NC_084976.1, from coordinate 23,331,715 downwards.
CCCAGATGGTTGGTGCGCCAAACCTAAATTTAGATATAAAATATGTTTTATTATTTCTACCAGACACTGTTTTAAATGTCAGTTGAGTCATCACTGTAGATATAAATATATATAAATGTCACATCCTGCCAGGACAATATGTTTCTGTTTGTTTATTTCCTGTTTTATTTTGAAATTTTCTCCTTGTGTTTGTTAGCTTTATTTCCTTACCCCATGTGTTTCACCTGTGCCTCATTTGTAATTATCCCGTATGTATTTAAGTTAATTCTTCTGTCTTGTCCTTCCTGGTTTGTACTTGTCCATTCTGCGTCAACCCTGTGTTTCTGCTCTTTTTCTTGTTTTTGCCTGCACATCGTGATTAAAGACTTTTTTTTCCCGTCAGTCCTGGTTTCGGTCTTTTGCATTTGCCCTTTCTCACGGGCCAAAGTGATGCTTTACTGTTTGGATAAACTTGTTTATGTTTTTTGATATAGCACCAAAATTGTGCTGGAAATGTATAAAGTTCACTAACAAGAAGCCACACAAAATAATTTTCAATGTAAAAATGGTATCAAAGGTATTCTTCTGACCAAAGTGCTCACTTACTTCTGTTTAGGTCAGATTTCAGGCTTAATTGTTCAAAGTTGCTTCCTTTGAGTGGATAAGTGCCCATAAACAAAACCAGGATTTAATTTGGGCATTCAGGGCGACATTATGGGATTTCCCTTCTCTTTTTTTGTATTTAGGATATTGAAACCAGGCTTAAACTGGGAAGAAATACAAACCATGATTTGGGTTTTTATCTGGTCCTTATTTTAGATGACTCTGAAGCCAAAGAGCTTGGGAGATCTATTCAGTGTTCTTTTAAGAAAACACAAAAACGTGTCTTACCTGAGCTTGTTTTTACAGTGGGTATAAGTTTTCATCATTATTGTGCTGTCTGAGATTCATCTGTCTCCCAAAAACCCCACTGAGCAAGAATCTAACACTCCAAACCCCCCCTATTTTTTTCCTTTTTCAGCCTTTGAGATCTCGCTGTTCTGTTTTGGTGAATTTGTGAAGAGTTTCCAGCCATGTTACTCCACAGTCCCGCTGTGTGTGTGTTTCTGTTGCCCAGGTGTCCAGACGGCCCTCGCCCCAGCACAGTACGACCGTGTCAGCTGCCCTGCAAGAAAGACTGCATCGTGACCCCTTTCAGCGACTGGACTCCCTGCCCTGTTACATGTGACGCAGGTACAGTGGAAGAAATAAACGAAATTGCCTGCAAGCTGAAGCGACCCAGCTGTCTTATGCAGAAGATTCAGAATATGTTTTTAATACGTTTTCAGGTTTTAAGGATTTCTGAAACATATTTGGCATAATAGATGGAATGATGAACTACAGTATGATAATAATCAATTAAACAGGCCTCGTTTAATTCTCTCTCCCAGTCTAGATATATACACAGAGACAAGTTTAATTTTATCGTGTGGTAAAACTGCAGAGATGAGACCCTCAACACAGTGTTGGACACATTAACTACCCCAAAGTGCACTCGTGTCTCGTTACACATAATTAATTTGACAGATTGGCATGTAAGACAACCTTTGGGTCGACCTCTTTTAAGTGCGCCTGGCAAGTGGACTCGCCCGTGGCTACAAGTGTCAGCAAGTGCTTCTTACTGTTGTTGTTTTCACGCTGCGATAGAAAAACACCGCTCACATGAGGTCACCTTTGTCACAGAGCCATTGCCCAAGCTGTTGAGAAGTAGTGAATACATTAAATTGATTTACAGCTGAAAATCATTATCGTCCATATTTCGATGACCTCTTCGTGCGACACCGTAGCATAAATCTCTTCATTCTGAACACACGCGCACGCCAATGGCTGTGCATTTTAATTTGATGCTGTTGATATCTTCACCTTGTGCAGAAGAATTACGCACCACCCACGTATTAATGTGTAAAGCCGGTTTCAGGACTATCCAGAGGCTCGTTTCATTTTAATGAACTACTCAAGGGCATCTCCACTCATGTAAATGCCATAAATTTCATCTGAGTCAATTCCAAGGTCTAATGGGATTTCTGTACATCATTGTTGTTGGCTTGATATACCCGAGTCATCAGACACGCATGTTTTTTATGATAGCTGTCCAATTCGATTTGCCAATACTGGTCTCCAAGCTCATTCTTCAAGAACTACTAACAGAGCAGCCTTGCTTATCATTTTGACATTTTTCTCATCACTTCCCAATGTGGGTATTTCTTATTCAGATTCCATACTTGTCTGTCTGTGTTTGTTCAGCTGGTAACGCCATGAAGAGAAAGCAATCGAGGAAACGTCTTGTCATCCAGCTGCCATCCAACGGAGGACAGGAGTGTCCAGAGGTGCTGGAGGAGGAGAAAGACTGTGAGGTCCCCAAAGTCTGTCCAGGTTTCAGGTAAAAGCACGACAGTAATCCAGATTGAGGCTTCATACACAGTTTTGGCTAATTTCATGTGTTTTACTCAGATGAATACATTTCGAGGGCCTAAAATAACACAGCTGGCATTATTCTATAGTTTCCCTGTTGTCAACAAATCCAATGGAAGCACCAAAACCAGCACTGAGTTCTGTGTCGCCTATTAGTTCCTACTAAAAATGTAAATCTTTTAAAAACAGGTCATGAATACATACATTTTTAAAAGGCCAAAATATCCTAAATCAGCTGGAGAATTCAGCTCTTAGCAAACATTACTCAAACTGAAGAAGCTCCTCGGATGAGAGCCGAAATGTCTTCAAGTGTCTACAACCGAGTCCAACTGCCCTCGATTCAACCCTCCTCAGATAACTGTGACCTGGATGACTGAGAATCTTCACAGACATCAAGCAGGAATAAATAGTGCATTTGTTGGCATATTCGGTGCAGATAGAGAGAGAGAGAGAGAGAGAGAGAGAGAGTGGCAACAGTGTGCGGGATCGACTTAAAATACACTACAGTGCTCAGGTTTTTGTAGTGAAACATGTAACCCAGCACAGCGATGGAGCTCATTGATGTGGTTTTGATCATTTTGGACAGAAATGTAGATCTGTGTCACAGAGGAATAAGCTGCTCTATATCAGGCGTTTGGCTACACACACAATACTTGTTAGAAGGATCAATGCATTGTGGGTTTTGGTCTATTTGTGGCAGTAAGAGTTTTTAGGTTGAGACTATATAGCTATCTTGTTACTTGCTAAAAGTTACAAATGACCTCCTAACTTTATCAGACAATGGACTTCTCTCTGTCCTCGTCCTGTTAGATCTTAGTGCTGCCTTCGATACTATTGATCATCAAATCCTGTTAAAGAGACTTGAACATTTAATTGGTATTAAAGGAACAGCATTAAATTGGTTTAAATCCTATCTGTCAGATAGATTTCAGTTTGTAAATGTCAATGATAAATCCTCCATGCAAACAAAAGTAAAACACGGTGTTCCTCAGGGTTCAGTGCTTGGACCAATACTATTCTCCTTATATATGCTTCCTTTAGGAAATATTATTCGGAAACACTCAATAAATTTTCATTGTTATGCAGATGATACTCAATTATATCTATCAATAAAGCCTAATGAAATCAACCAGTTAACTAAACTACAAACATGCATCAAGGACATAAAGGCCTGGATGACCTGTAACTTCCTGCTGTTAAACTCAGAAAAAACTGAAGTTATTGTGCTTGGCCCTAAACACCTTAGAAACACATTATCCAATGATATAACTACTCTGGATGGCATTACTTTGGCCTCCAGTACTACTGTAAGGAACCTAGGAGTTATATTTGACCAGGATCTGTCCTTTAATTCCCACATAAAACAAATTTCAAGGTCTGCCTATTTTCATCTGCGTAACATTTCAAAAATCAGACATATTCTGTCTCAAAATGATGCTGAAAAACTAATCCATGCATTTGTTACTTCTAGGCTGGATTATTGTAATTCATTATTATCAGGCTGCCCTAACAAGTCTCTAAAGACTCTCCAACTGGTCCAGAATGCAGCTGCACGCGTTCTGACAAAAACTAGAAAGAGAGATCACATTACTCCTATTTTAGCTTCACTGCATTGGCTTCCCATAAAATCAAGAATAGAATTTAAAATCCTTCTCCTCACTTTTAAAGCTCTTACTGGTCAGGCTCCATCATACCTTAAAGAGCTCATAGTACCTTATGTACCTACTAGAACACTGCGCTCCCAGAACGCAGGCCTACTTGTGGTACCTAGTATCTCTAAAAGTAGAATGGGAGGCAGAGCCTTCAGTTATCAGGCTCCTCTCCTGTGGAACCATCTCCCAGATTCGGTCCGGAGGGCAGACACCCTCTCTACTTTTAAGAGTAGGCTTAAAACTTTCCTTTTTGATAGAGCTTATAGTTAGCAAGCTCCTAGTTTATGCTGCTATAGGCTTAGACTGCCGGGGGACTCCTACCCCCATGATGCACTGAGCTCCTCTCTCCTCCTCTCTCTCTCTCTCTATCCATCCATCTATATCCAATAACATTCATGTACTATTAATGCATTCAGTAACCTACACTTCTTCCCCGGAGTTGTCTGTGCTTTCTCATCTCACAGGCAATCTGGGCCTGTAGACGTCCGGATGACAGATTCCAGTCCCGGACCTTCTAGCCTCAATGTTTATTTTCAATGTGCTACTCTCTCTCTCTCTCTCCTATTCTTCCTCTCTCTCCCCTCTACCCCAACCGGTCGAGGCAGATGGCCGCCCACTTTGAGCCTGGTTCTGCCTGAGGTTTCTTCCTGTTAAAAGGGAGTTTTTTCTTGCCATTGTCGCTAAATGCTTGCTCATGTGGGAATGTTGGGTCTCTTTATAAATTAAAACTTGAAGAGTACGGTTTAGAACCTGCTCTATGTGTAAAGTGCCTTGAGATAACTTTGTTGTGATTTGGCGCTATACAAATAAAGATTGATTGATTGATTGATTGATTGTGTTTTTCAATACAGCAAATAATTTTATTAAAACCTAATTTGCTTCTTTTATCTTTTCCATAACATTATTTGCTTTTTCTGTTATCATGAATCCTCTACACTTGCATACTGTATCTGTTTAACTGTTTCTTCACACTAAAAGTATCAACTGCTTATTGATAGATGCACACTGCCTTGTTTAATCTGCTTTAGCATGAATTAAAAAAACAGTAAAACCTGTAAAACGTTATGGGGCAAACTAACTAATTGTGTATATACTGTATATGGAGTACTTTGGGTAGGACTGGATTAAAGAGCTATTACAAAATATACCTTAAAACACCGATTTAATACATCTTGATCAAATCAGTGACCAGTTTAAAGGTGAATAATAGACAATCATATGTACAATATTACTAATGGGCACGCTCCTTAATATTTGTGTTTTCAGATAACAATGGTTCACACTCAACATAACTATAATACCAGGACCACTGTGCATTCCTTTTTGTTTATACAGTACCAGTTTCATGTTGTGGAGCGACACATGAAGTCTTCAAATATGAAAGAAGCTTATAGAAGTCAGGTTTGGACTTTTTTATGGAACAGGGTAAAAGATCTACAGTGATATCTGCAATGAAATAGTTTGTTTTGGTTGTCATTGTCTTTCTGATGTGATGTTTTTTTTGGTGAATTGAGTTGGTGTGTTATTAATCTTTTAGGATTGCGTTTTGTTTAGTTTTTAATGCTGAATGTCTTGTATTGTCTTTGTCTTCTAACAGCTTGGGACCATGTTGGAAATAAGTGCACTTTAACATGTTATCCCTTTGATTCTTTTGTCTCTGTGCCTGATAATTCATAAAAATGAATCAATGGGTTTTTTTGTAAGGAGCTCCAAGAGATTATCTTGTTTTCAGCACAATTATTGTCACTTTTAATGATAATTGCAATAATCATGATCAAGGGCAGGAAAATGCAGCTCTCAAACAAAAATAAATGACAGTAATATTTCTTAAATGACCTTAAACCTCAACTTTTTAACAAACTTTTTTCTTTTGCTGATAACAATAAATACATGTGAGTTTCTCCCGATGGATTTGAGCGTGGACTGTATTGAACTACTTACTGACACTGTGGTTGCATTGATATGGCTCTTCTGCCCTGATTTATTCCAGGTGGAAAACCCACAAATGGAGGAAGTGTCAGCTGGTCCCATGGTTTCTCAGACAGGACAGCACCGGTGCTCAGGAGACCTGTGGACCAGGACTTCAAACAAGAGGTATAAGAACCAATCTCTTCATCTCCCATTTCTGTCTGCATCTTCACTGAACCATTCCTAATCACCGTAAATCAAATTTTTGCTCGTTGCGGTGCATCTGGATCGCAGCCACGAGGCAGCAGATGGATGTGCCAAGGTTTAGAGAAAGGGCCAATTTACTTGGAGCACACATCAAATCCACCGCGCTTACATAACGCAAACTGAGGCTGACACGCCTAAAAAAACATCAACAACATCAACATCTATTTATTTTATTTATTTTTTAATCCTCAGTGAATTTGGGAAGGAAGTGTGTTCACAACTCATCACGAGCCTCTTGAGACTCGTTTGACAGTTTGAATTCTTTCACCACTGTTTTTTTTTCTCTTCCTCTGGCTCTTGTCATGCAATTTTAATCAAATGTCTCTTGTTGAAATTGGGGAGAAGATGCTGCACCTCGCCCCAGCCTCCTGTTCATATGGGTGTCACGCATAATTGGCAAGTAGTTTAAAGGAGTTGTGTGGCTTTCCCTCTTTAAAGGCATATTTCCTCTTGCTTTCTTTTTTTATAGAGGATGGATTGTCCTGTGAGGCTTTCATAAAAAAATCCAATTTCAGGGGGTCACGCAGAATGATCAATTTCATTATGTGCCAGCTCCTATAGAAAGCCATTATTAGGGCTTATATTTCTGTTTCTTCTTCACCAGCTTACGTTAATGGACAGAAGAATCAGTTTATCCATGAAAATACTTTAAGATCCACTTTAGATTTATTCACCGTTATATTACAAATTCTGTGCGGCGTTTCAGTGATTTGATACCACTTGACACCTGATGCCCAGGCCCTCCTGCACTTGCTTTCACACCCCTGACACTTCTAAATGGCAGAAATCATTTTGTCATTGACTTAAACCAAATGAGACATGCTGTCTTTTATGGTATGTTTTTTTTTCCCTGACAGCATATTATGTTGTACAGAGTCTTTCTTTGGGTGAGAAAAAAATAGAAGCACTATAAAACCTCAAAACATCTGAGAGGATGTTCTATTCTCTCTCACTCTCATTCTGTTTTTCTCTCTTTCATCCACACACACGCTCTCGCAAGATAAAACCTGACCTCACACACCACCAGACGAAGGCTTTCCAAACCAATTGTGCGGGCCCACGTGGGTTCAGCAAGACAAAAAAAAAAAATGTGCATAGAGATTGATTTCTCTATGATGGTAGAGCCCTGCAGAAAGCCTGCATCACAAGAAAAATGAAATGTTGCACCAACACAAGTAATACCCTTTATTGAAAGTACAAAGAAAGGGATGATGCAAGCGAAGATGAATTGACTCGTGAGCTTCAAACCAATTGAGGTAGAGATGCATTTGTGTCTGCTCTGCTCATCATTGTTATTTAGCCACCCGTGAGATCTAATCTGAATTATACGGTTCTGATGTATTTCATTAACTCCTTAGTTCCCCTCTGACTGTCTATATGATTTCATGTAGCTCACCTGGAATGGAAGATGTATGTTATTTCTTACTTAAAGGAGCGCTCAAACCATTTTACATATCAAAGTCATTTCACCAGTCAGATGGAGGGATATTCAGCCTTATAACAGTTGTTGCTCTGGAGGAACTTCATCAAGTCTGACATTACTATAAAGTATGGATTTATGGAGCTAAAACACAAGGCAAATATGCTTAAATATTTAAGTCTATTATAGTATAATGTACTATAGTGTAGAAACTGTGAAGACTGAAAGAAGCTGCAGGTATATGCACAATAACCCTAAGTATATTACGTGCTGTTATTGTGCATGTTAGAGATATATAGCAATACTGGCAAGCAATATTGGAAATGTATATATTTTATAAGCTTATGTTTTGTCTGAAGTCTGAATCTGTAATGTCTTTAACTCTACTTGAGAAACAGATGCATCCTCTAAAATGGGTTGGATTGAAAGTATAAAGTAGCATGACATGGAAATACACAAACAATGCACCTCAAGTATATAAAATTTGCATCCAGAACTTCAGTAAATTAATTTTGTACCTCAGAACTGCAGCTCACTCACTTCTCATTATATCATTATATTACGATACTATATTGTCTTGCGCTCTTCAGTACCTACTATGACTGCTCATCTGTCTAGCGGAACAATATAACATTCGACTATAATAGACCCCTTTTTGACCCAACCTCTTCTAATTCCTCCAGCTGTGTCCTGTCGCCAGCTGGATGGGACGCAGGCCGACATCAGTGAGTGTCTGAAATTCGCCAAGACCATGCCTGCCATCACTCAGCGCTGTCAGCTCCCCTGCCAGGATGACTGCCAGCTGACCAACTGGTCCAAGTTCTCGTCCTGCACAGCTGACTGTGTCGGGGTCCGCACTAGAAAGAGGGCATTGATAGGTGAGATCACAATGGCACAACATAAATATTGAGCTGTCGTTCTGAAGCCTTTTCAGACAAGCCTATTTGCACTGTAGTTAAAGTGTTTGTGAGCTACCAGGCAATTTAGGGAGTAATGTTGGTGGGCAATGATCCAAGAGGAGTGAAACACAAGGTCAGAAATCTATTCAGATTGTTCTTGCCAGCTAAATACTTCAGTGGGATTAAAGCCACAAATCTGAAATAACTCGTCAGACTACACAGTTGCCTTGTGCAACATAGTCAATCATTGATGCACCTCCATGAGAGGATACTGGAAAAAGTGAACTTTAAATTGTAAGTAAAAGGATTTGAATTACTTTTATTTTCCAATGGTGTAAAAGTTGAGTATATTTTTGACCCAATCAACTTAGCTTAAAAGAATAGAGAGGTAATGTAGTGCATGTAGACACTTTTAGAGGTTATGCTTTAATAGTTTTTAGCTTTAAATCAGAAAAGAGGGGGTGTGGATTTTGTAGTTTTATCCAGAATCTTATATTTGGGAAAGGTTATCAGTAAAATTATCCTTTTACCAGTAAAAAAATATTCCTTCAGGCTTAGACTTTTTTGTTGCTGACTTAAAGATCATTAGGTTGTCCTTCCTTTAAGTGAGTGGTAAAGGTGGCATACACTATATTCTGCTGCTTCCTGTAGGTAATATGACCTTTATAGACAGATTATAACATGCAAAAGAGCTCAGATGTAATTGACAACAACCATGTGTGAATCCAATGCAGGATATACTCTGCAAACCTCAGCTGTAATGAGTTTAATGCAAAAAAATACAGTCATACCAGTTGATGACACCCACACGCACAGATAGAGATGTGATGGGATGTTAGAAAGACAGTAATCAAAGTCATATTGTGTTTTTTGTTGTTGTTTTTTTCCTTCTTTTTAAATATGAAAACCACTCCTACCGAAAGGCTGCAACAAGAAAAAGAAGTTTCTTGCACAGTGATCTATGATTAACGATGCTTGACATGTCTGAGGATAAAAAATGTCATGCTGTTTCAGTAAAAGAGCACTCTGCTTGAAACGATTTTGCCGCCGTAATCTATCATGAAGAGTTGCCCCCCTCTCTCCCTCTCTCCCTCTCTCTCTCTCTCTCTCTCTCTCACTTCAATGCATGTGAGATGCTGCGTCATCTGGCCTCGTTGTAGTGAGTACACTATTCCAAATAAGGCCTTGTAAGTTGCCTCAGCACATCATGATGAAACTCGCCGGCTTTTCAGCCTAACAGAAACAGATATCCACAGACACCATCAGACAGTCACCTCTCCCAAGGCGTTTGTGTTCATCCCTTTCTCTCTCCACTCCTCAGGGAGGAGCAAGAAGAAAGACAAGTGCAAGAACACACAAATGTACCCTCTGAGTGAGACCCAGTACTGCCCCTGTGACAAATATAATGCCCAACCGGTGGGGAACTGGTCAGACTGCATCCTGCCCGAAGGAGGCAGAGTGGAGAGCGCACTGGGGATGAAGGTCCAGGGAGACATCAAGGAGTGTGGAGAGGGCTACCGCTACCAGGCCATGGTGTGTTACGACCAGGACAACAGGCTGGTGGAGACTTTGCGCTGCAACAGTCACGGTGAGTGTGTGTGCAGAGGTTTAATCAGAGAGTTTGTTGGTTTGTTAATACGTTTATTCACCCAAATTACACACATATAAGTGGTTTCAGTTACCTCTAGAAGTGTGTAGTTGTTAGTGCTGGGTATTGTTTAAAAAATAACAATATCAGTACCAATCCAAGTAAACTTAAAGTGATACCAACACCAACTGAGTACTTCATTCGATACCCATTCCACATTTTATACTCTTGCTTTTATCCGGTGTAACAGGCGTGTAGTGTAGACACACTTTAGAGCGGTGGCATCTTGGCTGCTGAACTGTTAAGCGTGCTAACTTAAATTCACCACGACTTCACCACAAACGGGTTGTAGCTGCTGTGGCAGTGGGCCAATCACATGTCACATTAAATCGAAGAACGCTTACGTTGATTTGCTGCAAGTCCATACAAATAGTCTCTGGGTGCAAAAATAAGTGATTGCAGGTATCATTTGACAGGAGACGTTTTGATACTACTTGGTTTAAATTTATTTCGGTCGATACCTTAAAAGGTAACGACTACCGATACCCATCCCTAGTAGTCATATTTATAGGTTTACAGGTTTTGCCATTTCTGTCTTTGAGCCTCCACTTCAACACAATGGAGGTGAATAGATTTTTTAATTGATTTATTTGTTTGTGGTGCTCACAGTATTGAAAAATAAATGACACACAGACAGTTTCTTGAAAGAGATGTTTCAGTTGAATTGAGATAAAGCTAAATGTTGGGCTGAGGTCAGCTGGAAAATATGTTTTATTCATAGTTTGGATGAACTGACGTTAAAGTTTGGCCTTTGACCCCTGATGATGATGGAAACAGCCTCTGACAGAAATCTGCATTAAAGCACATAAATACAATGCTGGAGGTGAGGTACATTATGCAGGAAATCCTGTTTTCCTCGGCTGCCATGACTTCTTGGTTTCAGGTGAGAGAAATACTGTAGCACATTGGAAAGCTGCAGATGCAAGAATAACTTTTTGTTCTGTTAAATATTCATCTGAGGCGAAGGGTTTTGTTTGTTCACATCGGAAAAGCCCCTCCCATGGAGGCTCGCGACTCATTTTGAATACCGAATTTTCACATAAGGAGGCCTGTTTCTGGCACACTCCTTGTCAGAATCATTTGTCTCCTCGTTGTAAGGTCTTATCTTAGATCCAAAATACTTCAAGCAAAGAATCCGGGCTCAGAAACTCGTTGTGAAATTGCTGTGAAATAGAATGCGGGAAATGTTCAAATGAATACATCAGTGTTGTGCATATATAAACATGGTTTTAGTCTCCTTGTGTGAGTCAGATTCAGATATGCGTCAGTTAATCTGAGTGTGGGTGTGACAAGAGCACATCGTAAGGACGGCGTTGTATGTGTGTGTGTGTGTGTGTGTGTGTGTGTGTGTGTGTGTATATGCTTGTGTGTATTTGTGTTTGTTTTTTGTCAGCTCGTCTGCATTTTTACACCTATATGAATGTGAGCGCGCGTGTTTGTGCATCCATGCATTCTTCTTCAAGCATCATTGAGCAAAGAGAAAAGAAATATTCTTTTAGGTGCGCACAAAAAAAAAGAAAACACATTCATGAGGCTTGGCGTTAGCACATGTGAATCCCACAGATATCATTAAATCTCTGTTTTATCCCCCCTCATTCAGCCGCTCCTCCGCCGTTGTCTCTGTCACTCCCTCCTTCATTTTCTGTGATGTGTTCTCTCCATCTCAGCCATCATCATCATCACTTTTAATCTTGATAGAGGAGAAGACATGGTCCCTTCCACGACTCTGTAGCTGACACAATGCCCTCGGCTACGATGGCGATCAGGCAAACTGTGTCAGTGTTATCTCTGTATTCCACAGACATCAACAGAAAAAAGGGGGGATTATCATTAAAAGTGCCCGTTGATCCAAGCTTTGTGCTGTTGCTCACTTCTCAGATTGCCTCCTTCCTTTATGAGAGGGTGTGAATGTTATAATGGAAGATACTGCAAAGTCTTTTTTAGCAGTCTTATTTTTATATTCAGGGTTTGTCGCAGGAAGTAACAATTTGAGAATTATGAGCTACAGAGAATAATATATTAGAAAAAGTTTGTACAAGTGGCACACGTTATATATTCCCCTAGTCGTATGAATGTTGACTGACTGCAGGATGTAATAATCAGCAGCACAAGAAGCAAATAACATCCGAATGACAAACTGCTGATTGTATTAGTTCCGAGCAATAACTGCAGTCAGCCACAAAGAGATCTAATTAGTGTGTTTGTCATGTTCACTGTACTACAAGCCAAGTCCAGACTGAGGCCGAGGAAGTCAGGGCTCGGTTAGTCTGCCATCATAATGAGGGACGATATTAATGCAGTTTTCAACCCTGTCATGGTTTTTGTTGCAGACGAAATTGCAATCCCATCTCACAGAAAAACTTATAAACATATCAAACGTAGAAGAGAACTTGTGTCTCTGAATATGTACCAGTGAAAAGTGTGTCCAAAGTTTTGCCTGGTACTGTATGTATTAACATTCAAGTAGGCTAATTAACATTAATGTAGATATTCAAACAAGTAACCTTTAACCCCCACATACTGTTCATATTCTAACCCATCACAGAATTTCCTCACAATTAGTCCCAATAACAAACTTCATCAGTCACAGATAAATGTGAGATTAATCCTTAATTAAGCTTTCAGACAGCAGAAAGATTTTTTTAGTTTTTATTAGGAAGAAAAAAACCCCCACTATTTAATGGTCTAATGTTTATAGGACAGGAGAAACTATTTTAACAAATGATATTGAATGTGAAGAATGACATTTTTGGATGAATATATGTCGAATATATTTCCTTCTTTTTATGTTAAGTTCATCAAATTTCTGGCTATAAGGAAAAAAAAGTTTTGTTTTTTTTACTATTCTCAGATGTAAAAATGGTTCAAATGTGACCCTGAACAGTAAGTAATGGTTAAATGGCTGCTAAATACCATTAATACTATGCTAGTAGGGGAAATCATATAAGTACCCTGCAATGTCTTGTATATGACAATTCATATTCTTATATACCATAAGTGACCCACGATGTTTTGACCTTTACCGTGACTCAATGTAACAGAAAGGCTCAGGGGGCTTCGGCCCGTCTTTAGCAGGATGTGGGAATCTGGTCACTGCAGGAAGCCACAAAGGGGGTAAAGCTTAAGGGCAAGCATCTTGCTGAGAAGCTGCTAACTTGAGCAGTGCTGCAGTGAGCAGATTTGTTGGCGCATGATGAGCCATATTGGTATTAACAATAGGAACACACTGAGGGCCTGTGTGTGTGTGTAATTGAGTCTATGCTGTTTTGAGTGTTACAGCATGTAGGCACTGTGCTGTTAAGGTTTCAGGACTGAGGTCTATGTTTGATGAGGTTAGTCAAGTACATCAAAGGCTCTTTCTGGCCTGTAGTGACTTTTTTCCCCTTTCCTCTGTGCTCCAACCTGAGTATGATTGTGCATCCTCAGTTATTTTCAAAAGGGCCCAGGGATTAGACTTCCCCCATAGCCTCGGAGATGATTGTAGTGCAGGAATGTAGCAGGTTAAAAATCAGGCAGTAATATTGGATGGTTCCTGAAGCCAAAAGGTGGACATAAAGCTTCCCGGGCCAACCAACTGTCAAGTGGATATAATTTGGGTATAGAAAGCAGCATCATGGTGAATCAGCCACACTTTATTCCTTCATGGTGTTCAGTGTTTGCACCCACGAGCCCTGCATGCAAGTAGGTCCTGGCAAGTGTAAAGAGATTATTTTTTTTTTGAGTCTCATTGTAAACTACTGTGTGGGTTCAAACAGTAGTCCACCAGCAAAGGACCTAATGTACAGTACATGTTCTGCAAACTGTATATTACAAATAGACAAAATATTTTCTTTTAAGAAATATGAGTGCAATGACAGGTGTATTAATTAAATGGTCCTACAATAATCATGTCTAACAGGCAGATTTTACAGAAGCAGTGATTACAGCAGTACACAAATGAATGTTTTATAGCTTAGGAAGACAAAAATACTTTAGGTTCGATATAATAAAAGTGAGAAACAAACATTAGTGTCATGAAGTACATTGTCTCACATTGGGGCTTATGCAGGTCTTAAACCAGCCTAAACATCTCTAAAGCAAACAGATGTTTTATTATCTTTAACAACAATCGCTGGTCAGCTGATCCATTTGCACGTTTTATACTTTCCACATTATATAGTTGTCTTCTTTTTCTGTATTAATTCATCTCTTACAGGAATGCCAGTGGGCTCAACATTTTTCACTTAAACACGTTATCGTTAGCATATTAAGAATAATGGTAAAGGACAAAACTACGCTGACATACCATCTGTTGATCACATTACCTTATGCTCAGTTGCTTAATATAAGGATACCATGCTGATGTTACGAGCAAAGCGTTGCCAGATTTTGGCTGATGCTGAAAAAAGTGTGTCTTCTTCTAGATTCAGTTCAGTGCATATCTGAATCATTTCATCATGAACATTTCAGGTGAAAGTTGGCAGTCACCAGTTAGGAAAGCTTATTACAGTGGTGACAGCTGCTTTGGGAACTACATTAGGAGCTTGTGCCAGGTTGCAGGTTCACCACTAAAGGCAACGAGAGCAATCTCCTACCTGGATTCAGCCCAAAAGCTTCCCCGAGAGCCTGGCAAGACAACTAACAAGTTTATATCAGTTGAACTACGTGTGAACTGCTGCCTGAGATCTGCAGTATTTTGTACTGTTAGTGAACTTTAAGTGACAGCATCAGTGATTCAGAGTGACTGGACTTGACAGGAGGGCCTGCAGTGGGAGGTCAAAGGCGATGAAGCTTATTTTAGGGGTCATGCTGAACTCAGCAAGGTGCTGAGGTAAAGATGTTGGTCCGGACTCAGAGGCAATGGAGTGTAAGGAGGTCAGGCAGAAGTGTGTGTATGTGTGTGTGGATATGATCATTACAGTATGTCACTGTCCATTGCGTTGGTGCTACTGACAGGACTGTAGTCGTCACTGGTTTAAGAATACATTTATTTTATTGTTTTTCTTTGTCATATTTGCTTAATGAAATCTTACTGGCAGATTGGGCAGAAATATCTTGTTAAGACCCCAAATATCCATCTTGCTAAAGTGTCTTGAATGCAGCAGTAGTTTGTAATGAAGTTAAAAGTGTGACATTATTTTAACTGTAAAATATAATAACTGTATAACTGTAATAAATATGCTTCGTCTCTCTGTGACCATCCTAAGCAACACTGAGGCTACGTTCAGACCAATATTTACACTGCACCAAAAAAAACCTCCACATTGATTTCAATTAGTCCACAGTAGGAGGCTCAGTCAAAACAATTAGAGTTGAAGCTAGCTCCAACATTGCTTCAACACTTAAATCAAAAACAAGTGCATATCCTCTTCCTAATTACTCTGTTTACTCTACCTCACAGTGAACAAGGCACAGAGGAATTTAGTGTGATAACTTCACTGAGTCATAAAATCCTGTCTCATAGTTTTATAAACTGCTGTGCGATATTTTGGCGCCTGAAAGCACACATTCCCACACCAACACAACCCCAAGCAGCTTGGTGTGTCAGTGTGAAACATAATGCTACTAAAAAAGAACAAGATATTTCCCAGGTTAAAAAAGGGAGAAGAATACTCACATATATGTACGTTGACAAAATCTGACTAGCCTTTATGGGATTCCTGTGTAACTCATTTAAAATCGTGGGAAGTGTGCTGTCAGCAAATCTGTCAGTTAGTATATCGCTGCATGTCTCTCAATGAACAGCAAAGCAGTCTTAAAGAGCCCACATCAGAAAGAGGAAGTGCTTAGGAACCCAGTGAGACACTCCGCTTTTCCGCCTCATTCACCTCATTGATTTTCTTAATCAAAGGCTAAACTGATTTACAGACCAGTGCTGTTACAAAAGCCAAAAAAATATACTACTGTAGGTTGTGTTTACTAAACAGGCTCTCTGAGCATGTGAGAAGAACATTTTATGTATAAAACTGAAGGCTCAGAAGAATCATCTCTTTCAACATATCTGACTGAACTTTGGCCTGTTTACTGGCAAAAACAGAGGAAATCTCAGCCCAGAGATGGAGATGGAGAAAGATCACAAAAAAACCCCAAAAAAACCACAAGCATAAGAAGCAGAGTGAGATGCTTAAAACCAGGCCTGTTGAGTGTGCCATGACCCTGTGAGCTGAGGGACATAGATTGAAATAATGAAGCTTGCTGCCAGACGTAACCACTGCTTCGGTAGATGTTTAGACCTTTATATAACAAACCATGAAATTGGACCTCTGAGCGTGGACCCTGTTTTCATTGCACTGGGCTTAAAGTCTGTAGGTGCATTTAGATTAGTTTGTGAAGTATCAGTGAATAGTTTGCAGAGCTCTTAAAGTTCAGCATTTCCCCCATCAACTATTTTAAAGAGCTCTTGAACTTTAATTGTCCTTTGTAAGATCAAGAAGAAAAACTAAGCTCCGGGAATTAGAATAAATGTAGTTTCATAGTGGATAAGGAAAACAAAATTCTTCTAAGGTATTGAAGAACTGACCAAGGCCATTTTTCCTCTAAAGTATTTATTCTCAATCCGGAGGCTAGCTTCCTCCTGTAGGGATGCAGAGAGAGCATTTTCTTTAGAGCTAATTTCCTGATTCAGTTTTCTAGTGAATGCCTTTTTCCTTCTGAAATAATTAATAACTGACTAAAGTACACTGTCTAACAATTCACAAAAACAGCCTGAAAAGTAGCAAATCATCATTTTGTCTTTTAGTTTTTCTTCTTATGTGTGTACACAAATATACCATTACAAGGCAAAAACAAGAACCACCATCACAAAGATAAAAAAACCTCTTTTTTGCCCTCCTTGCAGGTTACATTGAGGAGGCGTGCATCATCCCCTGTCCTTCAGACTGCAAACTCAGTGAATGGTCTAACTGGTCGCGCTGTAGCAAGTCCTGCGGCAGCGGAGTCAAAGTTCGCTCCAAATGGCTCCGAGAGAAACCTTACAACGGTGGACGGCCGTGTCCAAAACTGGACCACATCAACCAGGTACTAAAACTTTTTATTGAGAGAAAACCGAAGCTGTTTTATTTGGTTTGCCATTGTTTCTTGAATATTTATGAACCATTCTTGCAATATATTTATACTTATTACAAGTGTGATACACATTAAACATCTCCAACACTGGAGAGAAAGAAATTAATTATTGATGAATAATAAGCGTGAGTGCAGAGCTTTCCTTTACCTTCCCCTCATTATTGCTGCACTCATTTTTTGCTGAGCAGCGACAGTGCAAAAAAGCAACGGGTGCTATAAATGGCTCCCATCTACCATATTAATGCCCCTCGGTGTGCTAGTTGATTCCTTAAGGTTTCCATGATTCGCAAAAATGAAACGCTTTCCAGGCCTGTGAGTATCAGCAAATGCAGATTAAGGTTGTGCTGATCTACAGTATGCCTGGCAGTTTGTGTGTATGTGTGTGTGTGTATCTGCTACAGTAAGTTCACACAGGTATTTATGCTAGAGGCTTTTCTGATTATGTCCTCTTGAACGTTACATTAATCATAGGTTCTACTCTATATGAACAGTTGGCATGTGCTCATTAATCCATCTGTCTCCCTTTAATCCACCCCAATGCTTGCCGGATATGACTCACTGCTACAGGCCCAGGTAAGAGCTGCTTCCCTCAGCTATTTGTTATGTAGTCACAGATGTTAAGTGTCACCAAATGTCAGTGGGTCACTGACGGATAGATGTATATATTTACAATAGTGTAGATGTAAGTAAACAAGGTACTATCCAATTGGAGTTTTATTTATACGGACATTTGTCAGAGGCAGAGCTGCTCTGAGTGGGCAGAAGAAATCTGAGCTAAGCTGAGCCAAAAACTTACTGTGTATTAGGCACAACTTTTCAAGGATAACACAAAATATTGATTTAAAAAAATTAAAAAAAAAACATTGTAGAGGCCACATTTTTCCATGATCATTAGTTGGCCTTGTCCATTAAGGATTCTCTTGCAGTAAGAAAATGAATCTGCTCCTATTTCTATTTTATACATAACATCATATTCTGTCCTCAGGTCTATGAGGTGGTGCCGTGTCAGAGTGACTGCAATCAGTATGTGTGGTTAGCTGAGCCGTGGAGTGTGTGGAAGGTCAGCAATGTGTACTTAAAAGAGAACTGCGGTGAAGGCGTACAGACCAGAAAAGTCAGGTATTTAACAGCCTTTCTCCCCCTCTACCTGAATCTATGTTTATGTACATTTGTATAAGATGTGGTATCCATAAGTGCTAAATACTTACTTACTTTAAAGTAAATTCCCAGCAAAATACCCAAATGAGCTGTTTTTCTGTTTTAATATTATAGTAGATAGAATATGGGTTTGAGTTTTGACTTTTGACTAGGGAAAATAAGCAATATCATGACATCACTTTGGGCTTTGTCTGCTTTTCTTTGCAGCATTTGGAGGCTGTCATTATACTCACATCAATGTGACTACTTGTTGTTACATATTTTTTAGGGAAAACATGCATAACACTCATAAACATGATACTGTTTTGGCTGGATTAACCTTTCTAACATGGTTGGACTGACAGTCAACAACCAACATTGTTTATGGTCCTGCACATGCAAGATATACACTGTAATTACACTATATGAGACTCATAATACTGTAATTAAGTTGTTTGTGGTGCATACATCCTAATTCTGTAAAAACAGGAAAGAGAAGTACACACACACACACACACACACAAATTATAATACACAGCGAAATAGCTGCTAGACACAACATCAATCTTTTGCAATGACCAAGTCTGTTATCTTTTTAAAATTGCTAGTGGTTCAGTGCTTAGGCTACAGAGTGAGTAAATACTCTACTGATGTGGAGCCAAGTCTCAAAAACAACATTCAGAGCTGCTGAAATTGTGAGTTAAGATAGTAGCGATCCTGACTTCTCTTTATCTTGTCTAATAGAGGACAAAAAGCTGTAATTTAGAGGAGATGATTCAAAAAAATATGGCTGAAGAAAGCCTGGATTCAGTTTTGAATAATATATTCTTGCACTGAATCTATTTATGTATTTTCAATATATTTACATGGTTTAAAGATAAATTGATATTGATTGATAAAAAAATAAGGGTGCAACGTCCGGTATGTAATTCACTTTGTCTTCGTTCAGCCTCCAAAACCAGTGGAGTTCATGTTGCTGTGACCAAATACAGCAATTGTTTATTTTTCTTATAAAATTGACCCTCTTACCCCGAGGGACACACCCCACTGCTTTAGAAACACATAGGTCGTAAAGTGATTCTTGTAACTGCCAACATGTCCAGTTAAAATGAAACATGAGGCTCCAGCGTTCCTTGGAGCACACATCAGCAGCGTTGGTGAGATACGGTCAGATTCACTGTGTTTCTTGACCATTCCCACAGATGCATGCTCAACACCATAGACGGGCCATCAGAGTCTGTGGAGGACTACCTCTGTGACCCGGAGGAGATGCCCCTGGGGGCCAGGGAGAGCCGGCTGCCCTGCCCCGAAGATTGCGTCCTCAACGACTGGGGCCCCTGGAGCCGCTGCAGCCTGGTGAGAGCTGAACCCACATCAGAAAGCAGCCGCTCAGTTGTCTGCCACAGAGTAGATATGGGGATATCAAACTTGTGTGAAGCCCATGGAGATTTATCTTGATATCTCTTTCTTGTCAGAAATATTTTCTCGGAGGCTCAAGAAATTCAAAGCGTGGCAGCACTGTATTATTGAGAGCAGTGTGTGAATCTTTGTCAACAGGTTATTTTCCACCAAGGAGGAATATAAGAGATATATGAACTAGGAAACAGGAGAAAAATGACTTATATATCAGCTATATTACACTGCCCTCACTTCGCATTCAGCAGGGAAGGAGGATGATTTATGATAAAGACTCAGAGAGCTCCTGAGCAGGTTTCCAAATTTACATTTAGTGAAACACACACACACACACACACACACACACACACACACGCACACACGCACACACGCACACACACACGCCCCTGCATACATCAGCAGTGATGTAGTGGCATAAACATAAAGCTGGCTAAAAATATTACCCCTAGTTTGTGATCATCATTTGGCAGACAACCACAAACAGTGAGGATAATTTGTTATACTCTCAGAATAATGTTGATTTATGGTCAGATTTTACAACGATATTACAAGCTAATTAATGTTCTTTTCAGCGTAAAAGTTTATGATTAAATGAGTTGGACATGAAACTTAATCCACCTCTACATCACAACCTGAGAGACCCTTTTTTCAACTCTCTGTGAAATATGAACACATTGCAAATAGACTTTTTTTTAAAGACACACCGATTTCCTCACAGAAGTACAGCACACACCTACAGGCTGCAGCACCTATGCAGTCTTCGCTCTTCCTTTTGCAAAACATGTAAGATGTCAGAACATCCTGTTCAGCTTCTCCACCCCTGACACCTCAGACTTGTGGTAAAAAGACATTTTAACTGCTCTGATTTCACCTGCTGTTCTCTCAGCAGCACCCTGGCCATTGTTAATCAGACCCCATTCTCTCCCAAAGTGCTTGACACACCGACTTCCTGCAATCCCAATCTCGACATGTAGTCTGCAGTGACACCAGCGGGGCCTCTCACATGTTTTATTCATCATGCCAGCAATGGAGCTATACAAAAGGCTGTCATCTACTCTCTTCTCTGCAAGCAATGACCATGTAGAGTCTGATGGTTTACTATTCCAGCAATATCCGTTTCAGCTGTCATGTCATTTCCCACTGGAAAAAAATCTAATTCCACATTCTGGGAATGCCAGGAGAGAGAAGTAGGAAAGGGTCTTTTTTTTTATTTCTTTACACAGTGTTAAAGCATCCCTCTAGGGACCAGGCAGACACTTGGAGAGCATGTTGACATAAAAGATCTCTGAGGAATTGAGACCCAATAAGCTTGGAAGTAATCCAAAAGCTGGTAAATTCACAGTAATTGACTTTCAACCTTTTTCTCCTTGACATTACGCTTATATACTGCAATAGAAAATACATTTCGAAGACAATGTAATGCTGCCTGGATCGAATTAGAACATATCGAGAAAATGTTGTTAATTAATGCATCTTGGGTAGAGTTTGTTTAATCTCAAATAATTATTTGTTTGTGAGCCTTAATACCCAATTTTGAAGTACAATATCCACCAAGTAGAAACTACAGCATTATGAAGCTTTTTATGGTTACGTTTAGACACTGTGGTTAAGTTTAGGGAAAGATCATAGTCTTGATGTAATACAGAAAAATACCAGCAGTTATTTGAAGCTCAATATACTTAACCTCAAGATGCAAACCCCTTTATCTGGTGTTAATGTCCTTTATTTTGTATGTCCACCATTAGGGCTGGGCAATAAATCGATATTATATTGATATTGTGATATTCTATAGATGTCGTCTTAGATTTTGATTATTGTAATATCGTCATATGGGATGAGTGTTGTCTTTTCCTGCTTTTTAAAGGCGGCATTACACTAAAAATGTAATGTTATGAGCTTAACAGGCTGTTCTATTATCTGCCTTTATCCACAAAAATCTCATTGCATGAATATTTTGTGAAAGCACTGAAAGTCGTCCCCTACAATATTGTCAAAATATCGATATCGAGGTATTTGGTCAAAAATATTGTGATTTTTGATTCTGCCCATATCGCCCAGCCCTACCCACCATCCATCAGGTGTCTAAATAGAGCACTTTATTCATGCCTGTAAACATAATCCAACACAATGGAATTGGGGAAAACAGTTCAGTAGTATATAGATTAGATGACAGGGTTTCACCAGGAGCTTTCTGTAAACAAATGGCCTGGTCCTGGTCAGCGATACATCTGTATTCAGCTTTTATCACTTTCTGTAACAAGTAACATTTTCTGTAGGCTCCAGTTTTTAATGAGGAGTCTCTATTTCAGCCTTGCACCAGAACCAACAGTCGACAGCGGACGGCGTACACCCTCCGCTCACCCAGCGTGGGACGGCAGTGTCCGGACTCAACCGACAACGAGCCCTGCAGCCTGAACCTCAACTGTTTCAACTACTTTTACAACATCACAGGTAAAGGAAAGATCAGACAAGCTCAAATGATGAACTGTCTTCATAAAGTCACAGAGTTTCAAATGATTGGCTTGGCTCTGTTAAATTATGAAAACAGATTGTGAGTGTTATATGCTTTTTGGGTTGTTTTTTTTCTTCCAAAAATGACAGTGCTGTATGTGTTTTGGATGGAGCAGCTTTTTGGGTGTGTCAGGGTTCAGCGTTTCTCAACTCAAACCAAATCACTGATATGAAAACAGCTCTTGAAATGGAAACTTTAAGACTCTCTGTGGACATGAGTGCAAACACAGCTTCCTTTTCAGAATTGGCTTTTCATCTGTTCTGACAGCAAGGGAAGAAACTGATAACTGACTCATCCATTTTTTATTTTCAACTGCCTTATAACTGTATTTTTTCTACGGGTAAGACAGTCTCAATACCTGCGAGGCTTCATCAAATCTCATGTAATATAATGATGAGGGAAAGTTAATGGAGCTCCTTCTTCACAGCTGCTCTTTGTGAAGCTCCTCTCTGATCACAGATTGTTTTACTTTCCACAGGAAGGTTAAACGGTCACACGTTACGTTTTTTCTGCAAATTCCTGCAGTTACGACCATTAAAGCGCGGAAGATGCCAAGAACAAGTAAAACGTTTGACTATTAGCCTCTGTGGGGTGAGTGCTCTGCTCAGTATCACCTCTGCGTTTACTGCTGAAAACAGGGGGGGAAATTGTTGATATCTCTCTAAACAGAAAGATTTGATCTGGCAGCTTTCCCAGGCTCGCCTTTTTTCTAATCTGCAGGATATCACACCTCCACATCACGTGTCGCAGAGGCCACACTTTCACATTTCGCTCTGGAAACTGTACTCATAAAAACTATTTCAACTGCTCCCATATTTCATTAGGATTTCTTGTGTTGCCTTTAGTACTTCTGCCCCACATTCTCAACCAGCTTCCTTCTTTTCCCCTGTCTTCCCTTTGTGTCGTTACTCCGGGAAATGTGACATACAAAACCTACTGCTGCGTTCACAGTTGCATCCAGGCATCCTAGGGTATATGTGCATAATGTACGAGCAGAGATTTTTATTGGGTAAAGTGTTCTCTTTTTTTAACCTATTGTTGATGCTGAGACCATCCAAACTGCTACTGTTGCTCTTTCTTGTCGCAATCTCCCTATTTCAGTCCCCAGAGTGCCACAAAGCTCCTCGGCAGGAGATACAATTCCCTGAGTTGAGCTTGCAAACGAGCTCACTGCAGCTAAAAACAGCCACTCATCTTTGTCAGGGGATGGCACATTTCGTGAGTGATACCTCAGCCTCCCTGTTGCTGCAGAGTGTTTTTTTTAACAACAGCACACACACATTTTGATTTTAAAGGCAGTGGCACCCTAAGTCTGGAGTGAAATGTTGTATTTTTTCGCTGTATAAACATTTTTTTTTGGAGGGGCCAAGGTTCAAGGCTCATGTGGCTCTGGATTTTACTGGTGAGATTTATCGGGGAAACTTTAACTGATGTTGTTTTATGAATCCTGGTTGTTTTTGAAAAGAGAGAAACTTAAATCTGATCACCACACAGCTCGCTTATGATGTTGGCATGAAAGGATACTGATGGCAGCCAGATTTATTGGATTTAAGAGAGCGGTTATAAACCCTAAATGACCTCTTTGCTCAGTAATCATCTGTTATCGACAATAATCTTCGCCAGCCAGAAACTATTTAGAGTCTGACTCCAAAGACACAATAAAACACACACACACACACACACACACACACACATACACATACACCAATTACTTTAAAGCATTTCAGTAGTACTTGAAAGTTATAGCAGGAGGGACTGCTGGCAGAGGGAGACAAAGTGTATCATGCAACAAACGTAATGAGCTGAAGTCAAAGTAACCGTATGGGAGAAGTACAAGGCATGCTTACTATTCTGCTGAGTCATCTCAAAGCTCCTAATGGTTCATTTGTATTCGTGTCACGTCCATATGAAAAGATCTATCAGATACAGTGCAGTGAAGGCAGAGAATTTTAGTTTATGTCAGCCACATAGGCGGTAATTAATTTGATAGAGCTGCACTGTGTCGACTCACCATAAAATCTACAGATTTTAATTGATATTTTATATCAAAATCCTAGTTCTTATGCTCCCTCAAGCATGATGCATATCAATAAGCATAAAGATCCCCTTCCAACCTCACCCATCATACAAAACCTTCAGCTAAACAACTTTCAAAGTAACATGAGGCAACATGGTGCGACAGTGCATTTCAGAGCATTCACCCTTAAAAAGACACACCATGGTTGGTTCTCAGTGTCTGGGATTTATTCATTCTGAAGTGTAAAGAGTTTGTGACAGCTGAGGCATTTCAACACTTTTGAAGAACGTCTCCTTGTGTTTTATCCCGCCACATCATCCCGCTTCGACTGAGCGTACATCGAACTACAGAGGCTGATCGCTATTGAAAAGCTGTTTTCTTGTGACTTGAATACATCCTCTGCTCCCTCTCCTGCTCGCTGCCGTCTGAATCGTGTTTCCCTCTCACCTGCCTCCCAACTCTGCCTGCACCCAGGGTGGTAAAATCAACATCAGCAACCTGCCGAATCCTGGCAAATATTTATTAAATGTGGTGAAGCGGTGTGCTCCACAGTCTGACAGGTAGTAGTCATCATGCAGGGGTCATATTTCACTGTAAAATGAAATTCACTGCAGGAGGTGTGACAGGTGAATTCTGAAAAATAAATGATACCAACTAACCTTTATTTATTTACCAACACATCTCTATGAAGCATGGAAAATTATAACTCAAGAGAATATTTTAGACATTGTGGATTGCTGTTTACTTATTAGGACTTTTAACTTGACTTGAATTTGCCCCAATGTGTTGAGATATCTCTCAAATAACTTTTTTTTTTAGTTGGACTCGCCCCAAAAGATTTAACAAAGCTGCAGTGTTAACATTAGTGGGAAGTGGCTTATTAGCTGATTATACTCAGTGCAAATGTTCAAGTATTAACAGCATCACTTATTAATATCACTCGTTATACTGAGGGTGAGAGCTGATGTAGCTCAGGAATCCCTGCTCATCTGGTTTGGTGACAGCGAGGTTGCAGCTTTAATTCCTGAATGGATCTTCCGCATATAATTAGCCAGCATTAAGACATTTTGCTACATTAGAGTCAAACCAAGAAAAAAAAGAAACTTCCACGTAAAATGAGCTTTTTCCTCCCAGCCTGCTTGTAACATGAAAAGATTCAAATATACCAAATACAAGCTTTATAAGCCGCCTAAACAGCGCTGCTTAACACGTCGGTCCAAAATCTCAATCAATTAGGTTGAGATCTGATGACTGCGGAGGCCATAACATATGATCCACATTATTTTCATACTCATCAAACCATTCAGTGACCCCTAGTGCTCTACGGATGGGGGCACTGTCATCCTGGAAGAGACCACTCCCATCAGGATAGAAATGTTTCATCATATGACAAAGGTGATCACTCAGAACAACTCGTCAGCTCATGTAAATGAATCATTATTCGCTGGTAAAATCTCAAACTGCCCCCATGTGAAGAGAAGCATGTAAACTGAGGCTACCAGTCATTCTGAGTCATGTTATTCAAACAGAGCCTGGAGCTGAAATCAGTCTACCGAGCAGATGAATAACACAAGAAAATACTATAAACCACTCCATTCAATTGAAACACATACCCAGTGAACTTAAAATCATAAGTCCATAGACTTGCTGTCTGTCTGTTGTCTGTCAACAACAGTATGTGTTTATTCAACTTCTGAATCAGGCTACTGTTAATCATATATGGATAACCTTTCAATTATATCTCCAGTTTCATAGTGCAACATATAACATACATTCACATACTGTGTATTCATCAGCTGCTGCAACTCTCTAACGGCAAAAACATGCAAATAGGACAAATAACACCCTGAGATACAATCCAGCTCATTCACAGTTACATAATTCAGTTTCATTCCTACATGAAATTTAAATAATAAAAGACACAAATCATATTGGAAACACTTGCTTGTCTTTCCACCAGTATAAAAATGTTGTAAATGTGATAAACAATGTGAAAAAACAAAAACAAAAAAGATCAATTCCTGGCCTCTGTTGTCGGTTGTTGTTTCAGCCTGGCACCTCTGGACCTCTGCTGTGTGGATTGTTACGCACCCACCCCGAGTCAACTTTATATTGGCTGATGTATGAAAACAAAACAGCTAAAAATGTCAGTGTCAATGTGTTCTGTTTCTCCTCAGATTGGAGCACATGTCAGCTGAGCCCCAACGCTGTATGTGGGAGTGGTATCAAGACCCGGATGCTCGACTGTGTTCGCAGCGACGGCAAATCAGTCGACTTGAAATACTGCGAGGAGGTGAGACCTGCAGATGATTCCTGTGGCGTTTTCCTTTTCTACTTCCTTTTTTTCCCCCCCTTCAATTTTTATTCTTTCTTGGGCAGTTTAGGCTTTGCTTTTCGTTCTTTGACACACACCATTTTTCTTAATGACTTAATCACATCACTCATTACAATATATTATCACACCCTTCCAGTACTATTAGGCCCACAGCAACATGAAATATTCAGAAGTATTCCCATACAGAGATTGTTGTCGTTGCTTCAGGCGGAGCATTTTATTCATTCATAATGTGTCTCGGCTCCATGTAATTGTAGCCGGCGGGCTGTGGCAGAGCCGTCCCCACAGCTATTTAACCCTTGGCCCACTTCATCATCTGGCTCATTCACAAAAACACATTGTGTCAGAATGGCTTTCACAGAAGCCTCCATATTCCAACTCTGCTGGCCTGATGCTGCAGAGCACACAGTCTGTCCCTGCCAGAACTAAGGCTTCTGGGAATTGTAGTGCTGCGAGGTCAAGCCGGCCACAGATTGGATCCGACCGTGCAATGACTATCAGGCTGGTGTTGTGAATGTGTTGATGTTAGTTATAGATTAGCACCTTCGTTTCCTACTTGTGCCACAGTTGAATTTGGAGAAGAAGTGGCAGATGAACATCTCCTGCATGGTCGAGTGTCCCGTCAACTGTCAGCTGTCAGACTGGTCGACCTGGTCAGAGTGTTCACAGACCTGCGGGCTCGAGGGTAAGTATCTAAAAATTAACTATTGTATGATTGTGTGAATGGTACAAACATTGCAGGTCTATTTAAAACAATTAACTTGACACTTTTATCAAGAGCAGTTTTCAGCATGTGAACTGCATGCTGGACTAATGTCTGTAACATGTAGAAACAGGCCACCTTCTCTTGACCTGTATTCACAGTGCACTTTTTAAAAGTTAAAATCTCCGGAAGACAAAGAAACAAAAAAACAACAACACATAAAAAGGAGACTCATTTTAAGATTTGATGTAAAACAGACTGAGCCTTGGTCATTTCAGCCAAACAAATCAAGTTTTAAATCTTCACTTTGCAAAAAAAAAAAAAAAAGGGCCTGTAATCCAGCTCAAATGGGATTAACCAAACCTCACTGGCTTGGCTGGAGATTCAGTTACTGCTAAACTCATTCTGTGCAGCCAAAAACTGTTGAAACCTGCAGAGACCTATGCTATAAATTATAGTGGTGTCCCCACTAAAAAGAATATCATACATGTCTGATTGATTTTCAGATAAAAAATATGTTTGCCTCATTAAATGCTGCAGCCAAAAAATACATCCAGAGTCTTGGATTTGGATATTTCATTCAGTCTATATATCATGTAGCTTCAGTGAAGAGCTGGAAAAAACCGATACCAGATATGCTGTATATTGTATTTGATAGTTTCAGACAATGTAAACGGTAAACTGACTGCGTTTATATGCACTTTACTTGCACTCAAAAGGCTTCACACTGACATTAATACACTGATGGCAAAGGCTGCGCTTTACAATTTTCTAATGCTCACTCACCCCTTCACACACACACACACACACGCACACACACACACACGCACACACACACACACACACACACACACACACACACTCACAGTCACAGTTCAGTATATTTACCAAGGACACTTTGACATGCAGACTAGAGGATTCGGGAATTGAAACACCGACCTCCTGATTAGAGGCCAACCCGCTATACCTCCTGAGCCACAATGTGGAATAAGATGATTTTAACAACCCTACAGAATATTTTCATTTACATGCATATACATGTACTGTATATATACATTGAACGTTGTATTGGCCACTGCAGTTGTTCCTCCTGTACACACTGTCTGCACCCTTCTGAAGTGCTTTCAATGTTAGAGATAAGGGATAAGGACTTCTTCTGTGTAAAAATGTATTTATGGAGTTCAACTGAAGCTCATATGAAGCTTTAACCATCTGAGTTATGATGGGTCTTCCAAAGCTGCGGTCTTTTAGGTGCAAATTCCCTCTTTGTGTCACTAAGCAGACAGTGTTTGCCTGATTAACTATGACAGAAGAACAGTGACACAAAGAGGGAATTTTGTACTAAAAAGACAGAATAACTTTGGGAAGATAACATTTGATTTATCCAACTCAGACTGCTGAAAATTAGTTTGTTAGTTTTTGTTTTTTGAAGTTTGGGATGTATTTTTTTACGCAAAATTAGGATTATGGATTTTGTCAATTAAACCGATATTAGTTCAAGATGGGATTTCTTTGTTTCCAGAAGAGGAAAAAAACTATTACAGCAGATTAATATTGTGATTATTGAGACTCGAAAAAACCTCCATTAAACACACAAGAACAAGACAAAAGCTAAATGTGAATTACATTACAAATTGACCCAGGGGTCAGGTGTAGCTCAGGTGTGCCTGAAAATAAACGTGTCATCAAGCAGATGTTGAAAACATAATTAATGAAGTGTGATAATGTGACAAGTCTGAGGTTAACTGTCATTCATTTTCATTATAATCCAGCTGATGTTCTCATCTAATTATGCTTTGAGTGAGGTCTGATGTAGCTCAGAAAGCTCTGATCGCTGACTGGTGACAGAGGTTATGGCTTCAATTCCTCACTGGATCTTTGGCATATGATTTGCTAGTATGAAGATATTTTGCTGCTTAGAGTCCAAACAAGAAGAAAGAAACCTCCAAGAACAATCATCTTGTTCCCCTATTTGACTTTTATTGTCAGTTTTTGTGGAGCTTATAACGTGAAAATGTGTTAATACAGAAAATGCACCCAAAGTTGACTTTATAGAACTCAGCAGCCAGCACTAAAACACTACTATGATTGTACTGAGCAGCTCCAAGTTGTATCTGCATACATGTATTATTATTTTTAATTATTATTTAAACCTTTATATAAACTTGAAGAACCATTGAGATTACCCTTATTTACAATGATGTCGAGTTATAAACAAGTTAAAATAAAAACAAGAACAAAAACACAAATGAAAATCAAGTAAAACAGTTACAGTGTGAAACAGGGAGGTTAATGATCAAGGTTTTAAAGTGTCCACAGGTTAGTAGGCTATTAGTTTTGAGTGTGTGTTGAAGATCATTCAGCACCAGGAATAACTTGAGGTCTGGAGTTGCTAGCGTACATCAAGTTTTATTTTCTGTCATCATTTGTCTCAGGTTTTGTTGTAATGAGCCGACCGCATCAACATTTTTCTGAGCATGCGTGCACCAAAGTACTCAGGCGTTGCTGTTAAAAAAAACATGAAAGCTCAGCAAAAAGTACTTGAATAACTTAAATTTAAGAAAAGTCCCATATCAGACACTTCCTGCTCCCACAGGACATATTTGGCTGGAAGAACTCATCGAAGCGAAAGTGAGGAAGTGTTTATTTAAGAGACAGCGCTTGCTTTATAGTCTTGCAAAAACGACCGGCAAATATTTGTCCTCCTGTATCCTGGTTGTTGGTGCTCCGGAGGTTCGCACAATTGATTCTGTCCCTTTACATCCTCCTGCTCCTCGAGGCTGAGTGGGGGAGCGCTTTGAAGAAGAGGCGCTGTAGCGATATAGTTGCAAAATCACAAGGAATAAGATAAAAGTTTGAGAAAGGCTTAAGCGGTGAAAAGGGGGGACCTCATTTTGCTGTGTTTGTGCGAGTGGGATGTTCTCTTTCTGGAACAGGTTATGAATAGTTATGCTAAGTTATGTTATGAATAGTTTTCTGTGTGTGAGTGTGTGGGAAGGCTGGTTTGTATGTTATCTGTTGAAAGGTGTCGTAGGTTGGCAAAAGTGTATTCTGAGGTGAGCTGATTTCTGGCACAGCGCTGTGGAAATGAAAGCGGGATGTGCAACACATGAAGGGTTTTGATATTTGCGAGTGGGCGGTTTAAACAGGTAGACAGGAAGGTTGCATTTTGAAATGTGTGTAGGCTCTCTCTGTTGAGTTTTTTCAGCTAATTCATAGCGTCAATTCTGCACTTAAATCAAACGGTCTCCGAGGTGTTAGCTGCTGTGATGTATTGGATTTATTTAAAGAGACTTTGCAGATTGATGCAGGAGAAAAGCTGTTTCACTCAAGTGGACCAAGAACCATCTGCATGTCAGAGAAAAAGTGCAGCATTTCAAGCTATTTAGAAAATCACGCCCTAAGTGAAGTGCTGTCGTGCACAGTAAGATTAATTTGAAGCATTCAAAGCAAACACACATATGCTTGCATTTAAAATGTTGCTGTTTACAGTGGGAATGAATGACTGCTGTGTGTTTTAAACCACAATGGTCACTCCATTAGCAAAAATCTGTTTTCTTTTAGTTTATTGTGCAGAAAATACAGCATCTCTACACTCTGTATAATTGTATTATTTTAGCAGGAAATAAAAAGCTCTCTTCCATCATGCTGGTAAAACACAAGACCCAAGTTTCAATACTAAAGGAGGATTGGAGAGGAAACTGTTGTTGGCTTTTCTAGCTCCAACGTGACTTAATTTAATTTAATAAAAATGATGGTTGTTTTATTGAAGAGTGATATTTACAAATAATTAGGTAATGTAACCATAGCTACACAAATCATGAGCATTTTCTCTGAGTTGGACACAAAGGCTCAAAAGCAAATGTTGAAGAAAAGACATGGATATTAAATAAAAGATAGATGGATAGGTATTTATTGATATTTATTGATCTTTCACATGAAATGTCTTGGTTACAGCAGCTACATCCGTAGTCAAGAAAGCCCCACCTAACATGAAACACATCTCTCTACAACTATCCACAGGAAAAACTAAAAATAATTACTAACATACCCAAAAACTCTTCTAATAAAACAAATAAATATATGTAATAAATAATAATAAAATACTAGTATGGAAAAAGTACCCTGCAGTATCTATAAATATCTAAAAGATATGAAAAAACATAAAAAAAATGATAATGATACACTGATGACATCATTCCCTCTATGTGTTTTTTTTTTTTTTTAGGTAAGATGTGGCGTCAGAGGTCGGTGGTTCAGGCCTCTCAGGGTGACGGCCGGCCCTGCCCGCCTCAGATGGAGCAGTGGAAGCCCTGCCCCGTCCGACCCTGCTACCGCTGGCAGTACAGCCCCTGGTCTGAGTGTCGGGTGGAGGTATGTTAATAAATCATAGCATTATACCGTAATCCAGGGGCATTAAATATTGATAACTGTATCGACTTTTTCTTGTCAGCTACGAGAAATGCTACTTTGACAGGTCTTTTGGCTCCGTCGAGATCAATACGCACAAGAATTTGAGCCAAAAAGTGGATTTTTGGAAGGCAGAAATCTGAGCAATGGGCAAAAAATAATGGAGCCTATAGTATTGATGAACAGCCCCATCAAATCCCTGCCCATAGAGTTATTTAGTGGGGAAGACAGTAAAAACCAATATAATACAGTTTTAATACTAATACATTCCTATAAACCAATACCATTGCCAAGAAATTTGTCTTCCCTCACACCTCATTTCTCATTGTGCACCACCAGGGCAGATTTCTGAAAGAAGCATTGCTGTGTGTCATAAAGCAAACTTTACAAGCCTGGTTGTTGTTTTTATAGGGAGGCAGGGAGACGAGCCACCGCCTACAGTTCATTTAGATCATTGGTTCCTCTCAATTAACTTCATCAAGTGTCCAATAATCTCAGCCTCCCTCGAATGAGAGAGACAAACTGATAGAGACAGAGAGAGTGACAGCCAACACTTCCTAACTACATTTAATGTCATGTTAGGTCAACTGTACCCATTAAAAACTGCATGTAAGCGACAACTCACAGTGAACGCTCTCATTGAGTTAATAATACAGGATGTTTTTCAGGGCTATAAAAGTCTTAAAATGTCTTAAATTAATTAAAATTAACAAATATTAGACATTAACTCAAATAATTAATTTCTAATAACTCACTCTCAAAATAAATATTTTATCTGATTTATGTTTTACAGAAAATTGAATCTGAACTTGTAAATTATTCTTTTTATCAGTAACTAAATGGCTTTTTTTTTTAAAAGAGGTGTCTTCATTAGTGATTTATATCCACCAAAGAGATGAAATAATTGTCTTTTATGGTTGAAGAACTGATTGAAACCGTGTCAAGAAGAGTGTTTGGAGAAAGGAAAAAATGTTTGTGACGGTTTTAATTATACATTTGTATTTTATTTCCTTTGATTTCAGAATCTAAAGTAAAAATGCATGTCTGTTCAGAGAGTTGATAATTATTTTTATTATTATTAGTTAATTATTTTTAAAAAGTGGCATTGGTTGTTCGCAAATTCTCAAGTTTAAGTACTCCACTGAGTACTCTTCTTCTCTCTCAGTCTTTTTACACATACAGTACCAGTCAAATGGTTATCATTGAAGTGAATGGGGAACCTTTGACTGATAATGTCCAGTAGTATTTACCCACAACCTGTTAACATTGAGTTCCCATTTAAATTACGCCAAGTTTACAGAATATCAGCATCCTCCTCCTGATTTGGCTTTTAAACTCTCTCCTTATCTTCATCTGCTCCGTGGGGATTTGTATTGATTTAATAATGAAGATCCATCGAGGATAGTTGCTTTTACCTTCATTACCTTTAACTTCATAAAAGTTTGGGGACGACAGCGTTGTGTGCATCAGTCTCGAATTGCAACTTTAAAGAGTATGTGTCATTAATATTTCATGCTGTTAATGTTTATATGCACTTTGTAAAAGTCAGCACACATTAATAACATTAATATATACTTTCAGCTACTTTAAATGTCTTCAGTTAACTAAAATGAAGCGGTATTATCATGGTCACTTCTTCTTCTGTGGTGCTCCTGTCCTGTCAGGGTGTGGTGTGCGGACACGGCATGCGCTACCGAAACCTTTCCTGCTTCGTGTCGGACGACTCAGGCAACGGCGAGGGCAGCCTTGTGGACGAGGAGCTGTGCAGCAGCCTGGAGTTGTCTGTTGATGGAGACAAAGAGATCAGTCTGAAAGAGGCCTGCACCCTTCCCTGCCCAGGTAATAATGCTGCATGAGCAACCTCACAAACTAATGTCCAAACAGTGGGAAGAACAGAAGCATTATTCACATGGAAAGGATGTTTTCTTTTAACAACCTGAATGCCTGTGTGTGTGTGTGTGTGTGTGTGTGTGTGTGTGTGTGTGTGTGTGTGTGTGTGTGTGTGTGTGTGTGTGTGTGTGTGTGTGTGTGTGTGTGTGTGTCTCCCTGTGAGATGATTCAATTAACACTACAATGCGATACACTGAGTTTTAAAGCCCCATTAATACAATTCGATTCAGCCACAATCTGTATTGGATAATTTTTCTATTTTAATAAGTGTGACTAAAATAAATTATTCCCACAATTATTTCAAATACTGAATCTCCAGAAAATGATGTCGTCTGCCAGACCAACAACAATTAAGTGAGGCTGTGATACTAAAATTACTAATACTAAGATACTAATATGATGCTTAATTTGGTTTATAAAACCATGTGAGCTCAAGTGTCTGTAAATAAAACAGCCTTTAGTAACCAGGAGCAGTCAGGGGCCACTTAGAAGTAGCATTAGCTGCTAACGCTAATCTTTCTCAACTTGTGTTGACTGCTTTTTTCACTAACTTCACTGTCAGCACATGTGACCTTTTTGAATTAGTTAAAGTAGGTTTCAGCTGCCAGTGTTATATTTTATGATACACTTTTATAGGAAATAGGAAATCATTCCTGTTTATACTGGCTTGTAAGAAAGTCCTTCAGAGAGTGCTTTCAGTGTAAGTGATGGGAGATAAAATCCACAACCTTCCTTCAGGCAAAAATGTATTTAAAAGTTTATTTGAAGCTAATATGAAGCTTCATCCATCCAAAGTGAAGGCTGAAGCGTCATATTATCTTCAAATAAACTTTCAAATACTTTTTTCCCTCCCCAAATTTCATGCTGAATTTAGGTTGGATCTGTGGTTCTGTATTGATGTAGCCAAATCGCCCTCAGTTATTGAACTGATTTATCTTTACAGCCACCGTCTACAGGTTAATATAACAATGTACACACCAGCATTACTGAGATAGAGATTAACAGCAAAGCAAAGTAGTTGGGAGCTCTCTAAAGAAAGGTACGAATGAAACAATCCATTACGACTCTATTGTGCTTTGTAGAGACACAGCAGTTTGATTTATATCACAAAGCAGCGACTAAAAATACTTTTGTAAAGGGTAGATTTTATTATCTCTAACCAATAACACTCAGTATATATTCATGACCTTTAAAATCAGAGGGAGGGGCTAACCTGAAAGCTGTATAAAAATATATGATAATAATAAATGATATGCATTATGGGAGATGCTTTGTGTAACTGTGCTTTTGTGCGAGTTAAATTTCCTTGTAGGTATTGTACTTCACTGCCTGTAGTAACTCAGACAGCCCTATGCTCTCCTCTGCTGTGTATGTGTGTAGTCTAAATCATGATAAATATTCCACTCTACTCTACATCAGAGGTCACTATATAGGCGGACTGCGGTCCAGATCCGGACCCAGACGCCGTCCTATTCAGACCCGGATGTGTAACTGCTGAAATATTGAGGATTGTTCAATTTTGTAAGAGCGTTTCTATTTTAACGGCTCAGCTTCTCCAGCTATTATGGTAAAAGTGGAGCAACCCTCAAAAACTCACAGACCACTGCGCACA
Organism: Scomber scombrus; assembly: GCF_963691925.1. NCBI lineage: Eukaryota > Metazoa > Chordata > Actinopteri > Scombriformes > Scombridae > Scomber > Scomber scombrus. Next base: position 23,296,415 of record NC_084976.1, on the reverse strand, counting down.
GCGAATCTTCTTACGTGATGCTAATGAGCCAATCAAATCTGTGCATTCTGACACGCGGAGAGACTTGACTGTCAGTGAGATACACACGGAGAAAAGAGTTAATATGTGTTGAGATGTTTTGTTATAATATTATTCAACGTGAAATTAAGTTTATGGATTAAGTTTAAGTTTAAAAGTATAAAAGGATTCTTTTTTAAATATAAAACTAAGCACTTTATTTAAGAAGCACAATCAAAAGCTTTCTGTAATGCACTTTATTTTAAAATGTCATCTTTATTTGATATAAAGAAAGAAAATGTATTATGTTATTCTTGAGTGTAAATACTAACAAATGAATTCTACTGTATTTATTTGAGAGTCTACAATCTGCCCACTAGACACAGATGTAACTACAATGCTACTTCAAGGTACTGAAAAATAACACAGACATTATGATGTTCTGGACCTTCACTTGAGGAAATTTTCACAAATTGGACCTCAATAAATTTTAATTGAATACCCCTGCTCTACAGTATTACATTTTTTTTTCCAGTTTACCCCATTTTCACCCCGTTTAGTTCTGACCATAAAGCTGCTTAGATAAAAGTCAGCAACCAGCAGCAGTTTCTTTTATTCTCACAATAAAAAAAAGTCTTGTTTTCACGAGTGCAGCAGGTCCGAACACAAACCCTCACAAGCCTCCCACTGAAGACGCTGCTTGTCCAAGGCCAAGCCAGAGGCAGCGCTGCCAGGAGCGATATTCATTTTTATGTGGAATGTACAAACTATGAGGACCACCTACTCTTCCTGTGAAATAAACCGAGAGGCGAATCCAAATGAAAAGCTGTGACCCCGACAATTCAATTTATTCCATTTGTGTAGTGAAGATACACAGAAGCAAAGTGATTAAAACACACACATGCATGCATGCAGACAGACAGAGATAAACTAACAGGGGGGAAAAAAGGGGTGCAATCAATAATCTGTGGGCGCGAGATAACAAAAACCCAAAGAGCTTATAAAAAAAAGTCAAGATGGCAAGCTCAGATAAAACTCTGAATATCAGTCCTCACATTTGTAAATGACAAAGTGTATATTTCATCCATTTATTCAGAATAGAGATGCTGATTAAGAACAGATTGAAAATGTATTTTCAGTGATGATTACAGGCATGGCGCTCTGTTCTTGGTATTCTCACCATAAGGCAGTTTAATTTGACACATTTCTAACACAAAGGCAATTCAGATTTACACATGTTCATTTTTGTTAATTCAAAAGTAAATTAATGAGAAAGGAGGAGGAGAAATAAATAGAAAAGAATTCAATATTTAAGTGTATAGTAACCAGGAGCAGTCAGGGGCCACTTAGAAGTAGCATTAGCTGCTAACGCTAATCTTTCTCAACTTGTGTTGACTGCTTTTTTCACTAACTTCACTGTCAGCACATGTGACCTTTTTGAATTAGTTAAAGTAGGTTTCAGCTGCCAGTGTTATATTTTATGATACACTTTTATAGGAAATAGGAAATCATTCCTGTTTATACTGGCTTGTAAGAAAGTCCTTCAGAGAGTGCTTTCAGTGTAAGTGATGGGAGATAAAATCCACAACCTTCCTTCAGGCAAAAATGTATTTAAAAGTTTATTTGAAGCTAATATGAAGCTTCATCCATCCAAAGTGAAGGCTGAAGCGTCATATTATCTTCAAATAAACTTTCAAATACTTTTTTCCCTCCCCAAATTTCATGCTGAATTTAGGTTGGATCTGTGGTTCTGTATTGATGTAGCCAAATCGCCCTCAGTTATTGAACTGATTTATCTTTACAGCCACCGTCTACAGGTTAATATAACAATGTACATACCAGCATTACTGAGATAGAGATTAACGGCAAAGCAAAGTAGTTGGGAGCTCTCTAAAGAAAGGTACGAATGAAACAATCCATTACGACTCTATTGTGCTTTGTAGAGACACAGCAGTTTGATTTATATCACAAAGCAGCGACTAAAAATACTTTTGTAAAGGGTAGATTTTATTATCTCTAACCAATAACACTCAGTATATATTCATGACCTTTAAAATCAGAGGGAGGGGCTAACCTGAAAGCTGTATAAAAATATATGCAATTGACAGTTTGCAAAGGGTTGGTCGCAGTCGCTGCACCAGTCAAGCTTTCTGATCTATTGCACAAAAATTATACAGTTAGAGTGGAAGATTTATCACACTTATATAAAATTAGCATATGGAGAAACTGTGGGTCACAGAAGTAGACAAAAGCAAGGTTTTCACTGCTGACCATGCAGCAACGATCAATTTTACCAGCTGAAATGACAACAGAGAAGTCTTAATCAGCTGTAGTTCGCTAGCTATTTAACACTAACTCAGTCAGTTGGTTAAAAAACGCTGTCGCCTGCTAACTCTTTTAAAAGTAGAACCATGTGAAAGGGTCTTGAATATGCAACATCATGCTTTCCTTTTGTTTTATTTTGTTCTTTTTGAGGACGGGGGCTTGGTAGTCCAGTTTTTGCGCCTTTATTTCATCAATAGAAGTTATCTGTGTTTACTTTGGTGATGTAGTTTTACTACTTTTGTGTGCTAGTCGAGTTAAGGTGGTGTTTTCAGGTGGTGTGTCCTCTGAGGTTTAACTCTGCGTGTAACTTTGTTTCAGTAGCATTTTGCTTGCGCAGTATCCAGTTTTTGCTCTCGAGTAGTCTGAGTGTGTTACTTCGCTTCCCATTGTGCACTGTTGTGCCATTTTGTCAAAACCTGCTAGTTCCGTGCCAGAGTTGGCTCCTGTGTCCAATGAGTTGGCGCTTGAAGTTTTTGCTCCATTTCTCATGGAAGACCCAACGGCAGTGCAGTCTTTCATTTTGAGTTGTGTTTGGAACTGGTTTTTGCTCATGCTGTGGCTGTTAAAGGAAAATGGCTGGGGGAGGTTGAACCCCAGAATTTGTCTATTTGTGTCATTTTCATTTGAAGCTTCATTGTGCTTGTGAGCTAGCGACTGAAAAGCTGAGTGCTGCTTAAACTAAGATGAAAAGCTGGTATGATCAGAAAGCTGAGAGCAGAGTTTTTGCCCCATGTGATAAAGTGCTTGTTGCCCATCCCTGGCAGTCTACAGGCTCGCTTCAGTGGTCCATATGTGGTTAAAAAAACCTTGAAACCTTACCATGAGTGTGGGGCTGAGCTTGGCCTGGATGGTGTAGCAAACAGTTCTGCTCCTGGCGATTTTGGCAGTTTGTCTGTGGAGCTGTCCAGTGCTGAAATTGGCAAGCCTGTCTCTGCCTGTGTGGTGGTGCTGTCTGGTGCAGACGGTGTGGTACCTGCTGTAACCTTGGTGGCAATGCCCACTGCAGGTGGTGAGGACGACATTGCTGTCCCGTCTAAAGCAGTGGTGAGGGGCGGTTGCAGAAGTCAGAAGTGTTAACTCAGCTTGATGCACATTTAGCTCACTTGCCTGATAGTCAGCGCGTCAGTCAAGCTGATTTTGTCATATAAGACCATGTTCTCTGATGTGCCTTCATGTACAACAGTTTTGCAACACGATATTGATGTGGGTGACTTACCACCTATTAAGCAGCATCCATACCTTTTTAATCCTGAAAAGTGTCGTTTTAAGAGAGAGGTTGAGTTCATGCTTGTGTATGGGATTGCAGGACCCAGTTTGAGTGCATGGAGTTCTCCCTGTCTCTTAGTGGGCAAGTCGGACAAATCTGATCAGTTGCCCAGGATGTAGGATTGTGTGGACCATGTTGGCAATGCCTCATTCGTAACTACATTTGATTTGCTGAAAGGGCTCTGGCAACTGCCATTAACAGATCTTGCCAAAGGAGGTTTCAGCTTTTATAACACTTGATGATTTTTTGTAGTGCAAGGTGTTAGCCTTTGGAAAGCTTAATATCTTGCTGTCTGGTCTGTCTGGTTGTGAAGCCTACTTGGATGACATAGTCTAAAGCACATCCAGCAGTTTAACAAGGTTTTTGAGCAGTTACACAAAGCACATCTGAGACTTAACTTGGAAAAATGTGACTTTGGTTAGGTAACTGTGGCCCACCTGGGCAAAATAGTAGGCTGAGTCAAAGTGCACCTGGTCCAGTCTAAAGTTGAAGTGATCCTGGCATTCTCTGTCCTTGCTTTCAGACATGACTTGCACTGCTTCCTTGGCATGGCTGGTTACTATAGTGGGATCTGCAAAAACTTTTCTATTGTTGCAGAACTGCTAACTGGTCTGTTGAGCCCAAAAAGGAGGACTGATAATTGCCAACATGCTTTCCAGCAGATTAAAGCTCTGATGACTGATGCTGTGGTGCAAGCCTTTATATTGATGAAGAATAGGGGGAACTGTTAAGACTGTTTAGAATATCACTCGACCTGGGGTGTCGGTCAGAACACAATATGCAATACATCAAATTAGAATGACTACTAACAATGTAAATATGCTTCACTGATAACAGGGTTAACAGTGATGACAATCTCAGTGCTGACACTGATAAAGTTACTAACATGAACAGCAATATTTATGAAAACTAATAATGTTTTAAATGCAAATGCTACTAACAGGAGGCATACCACCACTCACGTCAATACTATTACTGCTAACATCAAAGACTTGCCGACCATGCGGCTGAGCCTCACTTTAATTACGCAGCAACATCTAAGAAACTTCTGTGTTTAGCAAATACAAACAGGATTACACAGCTACAAATACTGAGACACTGCAGGCAAAGTTATTGATCAAAGCTTATACAGCAGAGTTTGAGGAGCGGGACCTCACCTCAACCACACCTCGTATTCTGTGACAGAACCTAGAAGCGTCAACATTGCTTTAGCATATTCAAACAAAAATATCTCATACGAGACAATTCATTCAGTTACTCAGCTCATCACGACCATGGACTTCATCTCAGCGTTTTTCAGAAGAAACTAGGACATCCAAATCCAAGGTTTTCATCAGCCTATGCCAACTGAGAAAGCCAAAAACTCTCCTTCCACCTCCGTTCCTGAGACCCCACTTTCTTTGTTCCAAAAAACACCCATGAAGCAGATACCCCGGCAAGTTCTGTCTCCTCCGTGGACTATATCCTGCCCTGTTCATCTTTTCTGAATATACAAGACTACAGTTCTTCTGACGAATCCTCCACTTTTCCCAGCCCACCTCCTCCACCAGCAAAGAAAGGACAAGACAACTTGAGCACTCTTCCCCACCATCGTTGCAGTTCTCAAACTCCTTCGCCCACAAGGATAACTCCAGCCCTGCACTATTTCCTGCAATCACAGATGTCCGCTTCAGCTGGGGAGTCTGGCACCAGGATGTCAGGTTCCCGTCACTGATCAGCTCCACCATCAATTAACATCAACTGAAGCCATCAGCACCAGCATTGCTAAAAGCAAGCTTCCCCCTGCAGTCCACACAACAGCTTGTTCATCCTTCATCAAACCACTGGCTCCCATCACAACCCAATCCAGCCTAGCACACAACAACCAACTTCACCTTAATCCTCCCATGCATCACCCTAACTCCCTCATCTCCCATCCTCCACCTGTTCCTGCCAATATACGTAAGCAGATCTTAGACGATACTTAGATAGATCTTGCACTCCTCTTGCCTTCCCTCCACCAACCTCCTGCCGACAGATTCCTAGAAGGACATGAAGAGCGCTTCCAACTGAAAGGGAGAACATCCTTCCGTTACAGAGAAATTACTCCCACAGATATCGCTTTTGGCGTCCTTTGTTCTAAGTTTCCTGCCCACCGCCATAACTTGATGACTATATGTCCATAATCCTCAATCTGGCCCTCCGTTTTTTTATCAATACCATATCCACTTCGCCTTTGAAACTGCAGCCCACCTCCAGCAATTCAACAAGGTCACTTATTGGGGCCCACTGGACTAGAGATCTATTATCCTATCTTTGTTGCCTGCACAGCCCGGATTTTCTCTCTGTGTGGCGCATCACCACATCCAGCCTCCACCTGCTCCATTTCCATTAGAGTAGAAGCACAACAAATCCATGTTGGGGCTTCAGCTCTCCCGCATACAGTATCAGCAGCCCCACCAGCAACCATAATTCCTAAACTAGTTGCATCCACCCCTTCCACCATCATCTTGCCAAGACTGTTGCAACAACTTCAATGATGCTTGATGCAGCATGTCCCAGGTCGTTGAGATTTTTATGTTTGTAAAACAGCTGAGAATAGCAATTTAAAAATCTGTTACGTCATCACAATGTAAAGTTTATGAGCTGAGTGGGAACTCGTGGGTGGGACCAGCAGACGGAAAGACTACTGCACATATTCAGTGGTCTGCACAACATGAAAACAAAAACCAAGAGGCTAGAAAGAGGCTTTTTTTGGTGTACCTGCCAGTCGAGCAATTCTTATTGGACTGAATGGGCACCATTTTTGGTCCAGTAACCAGCTCTTATGATACATCTATGACAAAGCCTCAAATGTTACCATAAACTCTGATATGGTAGCTATTCACACCACCTAACATGTGGGGACATCATAAGCTTGACAACCCTACTGTTTCTAGTTAACTGTTACTAGCTAAGCTATGATAGGACTGTTCAGTGGAGGAGTTAAAGGAATAATTGACTTTACTTTCCATACTGTGTTTTATACACAGTGTTAAAGCCTTGTGTGATTTTTCTCATCCTAACTACACATACATAATTGTTAAGCAGACCCAGGTGAGGTGTGGAACTAAAACCTAAAACAACAATGATGTCATGTGCCATTTGGTTGATGCCTCCACCCAAAGCTTGTTAGTGCGCCATGTGTGAACACATTTTCAGCATGGATAGCCCCAGCAAGCAGCAAACCCTCAAACCTGGCAGTGTTAATGCACAACTGACCTGCACAGGATGACTTTTTTATTTCGGTGAGTGCTTAGGTCTCGACTCGACATCTGTTGTGATTTAGTTGATATATGTGCAAGGCAAAAAGCTGTTTAATATTATACAGTACACAGATGCACATTTGCATTTAATCACTGCAGGTTCTTCAGTGGTTTGTTGCAGTCTGGATAGTAAAGCAACCAAACAGTCTAGAAGTCTAAAATAACTTGTTTCACTACATAAAGTGAGAAGAGTCTTAAAAATCAGAGGCGTATCAAGCTTTCCTTTCAGTTGACTGCCAGGCGTCATCTCCCTCCATCCTCCACGGTCGCCTTCACACGCCAGCTCTACCTTCAAAAACATCAGTCTTCACACTCAGGAGACCACTGAACTCACTGCTTATATGTGGACAGCTGTCTGGTTTTTAAAGTCACTATCCATAACATTTTCATGAGTACATTTCTGCTGTTCTGTGTTACTGATTTATGGGGAAAGAACACTGATTCAGCTTATGGTGAATTCTTCATTTACATTAAATGCAGAGAGAACTGGGCCTTTATTCTTTATTAATGATTAATACATTTTTTTAATCATATTTCCATAACTCAACTCCCTGATTATCTGATCTGCTCCTGATTTAGTTTACTCTTAATGCTATTTTGTGTTAATGCTGTTTGTGTGTTGTGATGTATTCAGAATGTATATTTTACAGCACTACAACAGTAAAGCCATTTCAGACTCGACATTCTAACACACTTTAACACAGGGGCCCTTACTAATACTAATACTGTTACTAATTACTGCAGTCAGTTCTGCTTTGCTATTTTTTTATTCAATGGGAAATTTCTGTCAAAGAAACTCAGCACTTTCTGCATAGATGTTTCACATTAGACACTTTACAGAAGCTCAAGGGCACTATATCGTCTTTTTCTGCTTCACTTTCAACGTAAAATATCTGCATTAAGGTTTGAGTTTCGTTGACAGTAGAAAGTAGAAGCAGCTGGAAGTAATTAGTGACTAAAGACAGTATCTCCTTTTTTTAAAAGGGAACTTAGAACAGCTGATTGGTGGATATTTCGAGACTATATTGTTGTACTACTGGAAATGTACATGATTCTGGATTTACTGTGTTAGCCATTATAGTACTGGCAATTCCCAGTGTAATTTATGCAGCAGCTGGCCTTTATTTGTTCATTCTTGCCACAAGACTAAAATAACAGCTTTTATGTGAGAATTTAGGGCAAATGTCTCAAACTTGTTCTCTCCTAGGGGAACCAATTGAAAACTTGGCACAATAAATTTTAACTGTATACACCCCACAGCTGAGAAACTATTGTTTCCACACTCTTGTCCGTCACAATTTGCCTACGGATATACATGTTTAGTAGAGGAATGCTGCATAAGACATTAAACTCAGCAAAGAAGTGATACATTGTCCACCTCTCTCAACACTGTTTGTGCTCCAGGTTAACTTTTATTTTCAGCTTAAAATGATACATTTTGCTGTTCTGTGGTAAAATGTGTTGTTGCTCAGAGATAAAAGTGTTGACAAGTTGCACAATTGAAGTGGGGGAAAAACACAATATTTTAACACTCAGTATTTTTAGCCTTGCAAGAAAATTAAATGGGTAAACTAAAATAAGGAGAAAAAATATGTGTGTCTATGTATAATATATATACATGTTTGTCGGCCACATTTGGGGGACTTTATAAATAGTTTTGTAGCACTTATTTAAAACTTTTGTATATCAAAGCAGGTGTTGCAGCATTTACAGTATGGGTGTTTACCCATAGCATTGCTAACCAATGTGGCTTAGGAAACCTTTATCAACACAGTAATATGTAGGTGGAGATGTAGCAGTAGCCTATTGACCCCACTTTGACTGACAGGTGATGGGTTTAGCACTACAACATAAAAAACAGCATAGTATCAGTTTAGCAACAAAGATGTCAACCCCACTGATGAAAAAAGAGAGAGAATCTCACAGATTGGATTATCACTTCAAAGGTTGGGTCTGATGAGTTGTTGTCAGGTTTTGTAACGGAGGCTTATCAGCTGCTGGGTTTGATGTAGCTTTGCTGTGTAGAGCAGAGCAGACAGACAGGTGAACTCTGCCCAACAGCTGCTAGACTCTGTCCATCAGGTCTGCAGCTGCAACACTTTACTTCCCCTCCCACAGCCACAACATCCCTCTTCACATTGTGAGGCTGCACCCCTGATGTTATGCTACACATACTGGAGTGCACATCTACCAACATCACTATTTCCTTTGGGGAAAAATAGCAATATTTCAATAAGAAAAGATAGTAGACTGAACCTCCAATTTATGATTCAGCCTGATAAGAGGGGCGTATTTTCACAGTGTGCGGCTTAAATATAAATCTGTTATTTTCACTGTCAGTGTTCCCTGAAGGGAGAATTATTGTTACTTGCTTCTGCCAAAAGACAAAACACAAATGCGGAGTTCATTTCCAAAGTCTATTTTGGTTTATCATTGATCATTCGTGACTCAGTATCTTTAAGATACTGTATATGGGAGAAAAAGTGTTATCCTCTTTTCAACCCATAACTCATTTAAAAGCACTACGATTTAAATTTATTTTATATTTCAACTGTGTGTCGTGTGTTTCCACTAGCGGATTTCTCATTTTGGGGGGTGGGAAAAAAAAAACTCATCAGATGTCTGCTGGTCCCTGAGATGGAAAACACTGAGAAACGTTGCCCTAGATAACAAGTCAGTCCAACCCCTTTTGCCAAAACTGCAGGAGCACTGAAGTATCAAACAGCAATCAAAAGCACAGACTGTTTTCTGTGCAGGGAGGTACTATAGTGTCATTTGGGAAGAAATTCAAGGGCTGTTTGCACATGGCTGGGGATAAATTGGGAATTCTAGCAGGTTTTATGAACACACACACATTCAAACACTTTCATGCACTGGCACCTTTGACCCCTGTTCAATTTCCCCTGTTGTTTGATGAGCTGCAGTTGTCAACTGTGATCAAAACCAACCCGCCCTGCATCTCAAACTCACACCTTCCTCCTCCTGAAACTCTTCAAAGGAGCTCAACCATCACATGATACAATATGTAAATCTGTATTCTGAATGCATCTCTGCTGCATACTTCAGCATCTCACCCAGATTAAACTGTTCTCATCCATAGATAAATAGGTGAAACATTGCTTTAGCGCTGCCAAAGCTGAAGATCTGATTTCTACCAGGGACACCCACACTAAAACTGCAATGCAGATATTTTTTGCATAATTTAAACAGTCAAATAAAAGCTAAATGAAATCAAGTGAAAACAAGTGATGACAGATACACACAAAGTAACAGTGAAAATGAAATAAAGCACATCAAATCTAGATTAAAATCCTGAGATAATACTGATCCTGCCAACCTGGAGCACCTCAGGCAGGTCCAAATCAGGTCTGATCTTTTAACACCTTTTTTGTGTTAAACTCTGGAATAGACAGAAGGTCCAACCTCTGTACAAATTGGAGGCAGCACACTGGCTTATAGGAAATTAAAAGATTTGCGATATGGCTTAAGGCCAGACATAGCAATGCTGCACAGGTCATCGGGCAGTTATTTTAAAAAATTCCACACGAAACGAATACCAGCGAAGAGATGCCAGAGTGAGGTAGCTTAATTTGTGAGGATTTAATTTAGCTGCTTTTGAATGAGCTGAATATGTGAGTTTGTTTGTTGTACCGCAACCTCATTCAGTGTGAGCCGTCTATGGCACTTCTGACCCTGAGGGGTGAAGATAAGGGCTTTTTTTATGATTTAAAGTTTACCCCTAAGTGTCATGATCACTCTGTTAATTGAATTTTAATTCTATTACATTTACAATTATGTATTTTTGTGACATGCTTTCTTTATAAAACAGTGTAACAATGTATTTGCAAAGAGGAATTTAATTATGTTTTGTCATTCTGAAATGTATAAAATGATTTAAAAGATTTGCAAAAAATGACTGCAACAGTTTAATTTCTGTGTATTTTTTATGGCTTAAAGTTTACCCTAAGTGTCATGACTACTGTGTTAATTGAATTTTAATTCTATTTAATTTACAATTAATTATTTTTGTGGCATGCTCTATTTCTGCAGATGTTTGTCATTCTGAAATGCATACAATCTCAATAATCTAAAAACATTTGTTAAAAACTAAACTTTACTGCAACAGTTTAACTTCTCCATGTTTGAAATCCCCTAAACCTTCAAAATATCTCGGTAGAAAATGCTCATTACATCTCGGTTATATTTTTATCGTCTTGTTAAAAGGTTTTCTGTCTCCTCTGCGCTGCAGGCGAGTGCTACCTGATGGAGTGGTCAGACTGGAGCTCGTGTGTCAGCATCTGCGTCAAAGGGGCCGGTGTGGAGTTCGGTTCAGTTCAGGCCCGCTCACGAGCCGTGTTGGCCCAGGAGCCTGAAAACCTGCAGCTCTGTCCCGACCAGGCGTGGGAGTCTCAGTCCTGCACAGGTGAGTGACAGCTTCAACCCTTTCATGACCAGACAAGTTTGACAAATTAACAAAAGCAAAGTCTCTTTGACAAGTGAACATTCAGTGCATGCAAATCACCTTGCAGCAAAGTGGCAGAGTCAGACTTTAATTCTTCTATTCCTTTACTTAACCCACAGTCTCCTAATGTGCATGATCTCAGTGAATGAAGTCGGTGTCAGTCTCTATAAGGTGGAAGGCAGGAAAATGGACAATGGATAATGGACTGCTTGTCAGTATATAGGAACTCTAACAAAGAAAGAGACTTACAGTACATTCAGGGTCATACCTGCAGGCTATTCAGACGTCTATCCATCTGAACATGTATGTTTGGACTGTGAGAGGAAACTGGAACACCAGAAGAAACCCACAGAGAAAGAGAGAGAGAGAAACAATGTTTGTGGAGAAGGGATTGAGGGCATCAAAGGAAGTTTTTCTTGCTTCGAGGTAACAGCGCTAACCGCTGTGCCACCTCGATATAAAGTCAAAAACATGACAAACTACAATATCACTTTGTTTCACCTCTGCACTCCGGGTCTGACAGGATTTATTGAGTTAGATCTCCGAACAGAGGAAACCCCTCCATGCTCATTTAACGTGGGTTGTGTATGAACCCCACCACCCGCTACCTTGACATACAAAATCTATAGGCTCAGTCTGTAGAGCAGCCAGCCCCCTCCCATCCCCTCCTCCCTCACCTCCCACTCTTCCTCTCCTCCCTCTCTGGCTACTGTACACAGCCCCACAGCAGTCTTCACCAGCCTGACCTGGTTTCACAGCATCTCCCAAGGCATCAGGGAGGAGAAGGAGTGGCCCAGCCAGGACCAGTGAAGGCAGGGGAAGAGGGAAGGCAGTGATGTAGAAAGGGAGGCTAGGGATGGAGAGAGGGAGGGAGGGAAAGAGGGGTTTGATGTGAGGCTTGCTTGAGGAAAAACAGACACAAAGCTGTATCCCAGGTGTACACTTTACTGTATAGTAATTCTAACCACGCTGTCTGCAATCAAAATAAAAAATATGAAGTTTTAAAAATGGCAGCATGCAGATTGAAATTGCATTTTTGGATTTTAGTTTGCAAGCTGCTGCTGTGCCGGTAATGACCACTATTGTCCCTCAATGAAGCTCTTAAATGCAATAAAGGAGCTGCTGAAAGCTGGAAAAAATGTAAAAATCGTGGACGGTTGCCCAACAGCTTTAGGAACATAAAAATAAATCCTTAATCACACATTTGTCTCGTTTTTTTATTTTTTTGTTATTTAATTTGAAAATTGGCAGTAGCTTAAAGCTGCACTAATCAATCTTTTTTTGAGACCAAAACAGAGCGAGAAAGAGAGTGAATATTGGACTAAAATTCATTCATCAGGTGGATAGAAACATCACTTCAAATGAATGATAGCGCTGTGAAAATGTTGCCAAAGAAATCAGTGAATGCAAATTTAAAGTCACGACATGATTGACGTTCCTTGGTGTGGACTTTCATCATCAATTTCAAGTCGTAAAATTGGTACAATATATAAATCCAGTTTCTGCAGTGTTAACAGTAGTACAAAATTTATTATGTAGTATGTAATATAGAGTTGGGACACAGGTCTGTTGTTTTGATTTCACAAGAGTTTATTTCAGGCAGAGGTACTCTAAAAACAGATATAATCCTATTAGCTTACTTTTCAAGGTAACCAAAAAAAGAAGACCGTAAGTTAGTATCAGGGCCTGATTATTAGAGGAGGAGGGGTGGTTAGAAAAGATGGAAGGTATTGTAATTATTCTTTTTGCTGAAGGAAGGCTGTCTGAATGTTTTATGAAAGCAGGGGATTATCTTTTTTTTTTTTTTTCTTACCACAGATATATATTGTGTTTCAATCTTGCCTTGTGAGATTTATAATATTACAACAGATCAAATAGTTGCATCAAAAAATACTTTCACATTCAACAAGTGTGTTCTTAGAAGCACAATTCATATGAGCTCATCGTTGATATAAGTGATTGAATGTATGGCTTCAGCAGCATAACAGCAAGTAGTACAGTACAGTAAAGTAAAAAATGCATCACATAAAAATAGTCTAGAGTCTGACACATGTATAGAATTACACATTAATATTCTGCTCATCAGAAAAGGGCAATGAAACATGAGTCTATATATTTACAGTTACAGCTAAACAGATGATTCGTTCTTCTCATACATTTCCACAAGGAATCCGATCACATGTTTCTTAATCTTAATCAATAAAAAATATATATTTATAACTTCGGGTAGACTCTAGTGGACTCAGAGTCTACAGCCAGGCCAGGAGTAGCGCTTTGACTTAGAGTAGATATTACACTGAGGTACAACTGAGGCTGATGTTGTTAGCTTTGCAGGAATTTGGTGATTAATAGAAGAACTAAACAAATATAGTATTTAGCTTCATTACAGCAGGAGGTGAAAAGTCAGAGGATCTGTACCAAAACATCCAATAAATATGTTTTTTCTCTCAAAACCAACAACATCAACTTCATTGTGGTAAAAGTTAGGGGATCACCAAAGTCAATAGAATACGTCATACTGTAACCAAAAATATCTACAAACAGTAAATGTTTTGTTTGCAGATGATTAAATCCAGGCAGAAGAATTTCTGTTTGCCTTTTTAATTAATTCAAGTAATTACTTATTCCTTTCACTGCACTGTGTATTATATACCTGTCTTATTCTATTTGAGCTTGTCTTTGTTTTCTACTCTCTTAGCTCTGTAATGAGAGTTTTAATTGTATTTAAATGTACTTTTTATAGTGTGTTTATTTTGCATTTTGCCTCAGTGCTTTTAATGTTTTATACAAAGCACTTTGAATTGCTTTATTGTTGAAATGTGCTTTATAAATACTCTTGCCTTATGAAGTGTTGTGACAATCCATTTAGAAGATTTAATTGGATAACTGACCTGCTGATGGCGCCAGTGTAGCTATAAATAAATGTATGAATGTAAATAACTTAATAGCTTTTTTCATGCAATTCTGATCGTAGATATGATGGTATGAAGGTCAGCAGGTTAGCTAACTAGCTAATGTAGGCTAAGAAGGTAGATTGGGTTGATCCTGACTGGATACTTCTTAGGTATCCTTGAGCAAGACGTCCTGAGTCACTCCTGATGGCCGACATCAGTGTGTGTGTTGGTGCATGATAGGAACACTGTAAACTGGTATTAAAATGCTAAATAAATGTAGTTACTTATAACATCATGGTTATAATGAATCTACTTTCAGTTAAAAAATCAGCTACTTATCTTCCTCCCAGTTTCGTGACTTTTTCTAACACTACCACTGACAGTATTTCTGCTTCCAGAGCAGCTCCTCCCCTGAGAATTGTTTCTATAGTAGTAAAACTCCAGTCTGCTCATAAAAGATGGTGGGAAGTGCTGGCTGAAGTGAGCGATTCAACGATAACTTAACAAAAATGAAAAAAAAAGAAAGAAAGAGAAAAAAACCCATCTGTGCCAAAGCAAGAAAAAAGAAAGAAATGAGAAAAGGGAAGAACATAAAGGGTGATGTCGTCTCAGCCTCAGACAAATTGTCCCATGGAAGCAGCAGATGGAGCTTTGCCATTGACTGCAGCAGTGATACTGTACCCAGGCCTGCAGAGAATAGATCTTTCTTTTGTTGAAGGTTAAATTGTTCATTTATGCTAGCCTGAATGTTCTGGACTGATGATTGGTTACACAGGACTCTGTAGGGAAATATGGTCATTTACTGCACTGATGGAGATATTGATAAAGTCATAATAGCACTGATAGAAAGTCATTAAGCAAAAGCTCTTACTGAAGATTAAAACATTGAACTGGACCCTTCTGTGAAGACACACTGATAGTGATATTATATGACAGCAGCTTATTATACAACCATAATTTAGCAGCTGCTTTATTAATCCGTCACTGTGATGTGTGGACCGCGATCCTCATCGCAGACTCATGCCAGACAGTCTCTATAGATACTGATTGTTTTTTTTATTTTGCTCTCAGGGGGCGAATGTTACGAGTACAAATGGATCAGCAGTCTAAACTCCACTCGCCCACTCATCTGGTGTCAGCGCTCAGACGGACTCAATGTCACCGGTAAGAAACTCCGGGTCTTACAGTGTAGTTCACATTGTAGAGCATTCACATGAGACCTCGGCTTTGGGGAACTTACTTGTTTAATAGTTGAAACCCAAAGTTTCCCTGTATTCTCTACACCAGTGACTCCCAACTTGAAATCTTGACCTATAAAAAATAGGATTTACACATGTTTACACATCTCCATTCAATATATGTACATTTAATTCTTGTCATTTTAAACTCTAGTAACTCTTTAGTTTAAGTATATATAGATAGATATAGCTATATTCTACATATTTGTACTGTACATTTCTATTTTACATTATCTATGACTGCTTGACTTGTGGTGTTTGTATTACCTCATCGTCATGCACCACAGCACTAAATTCGTTGTAAAGTGTAAACCTGCCACAGATTCAGAGTCTGAAATAGACTTTACTCTGATGTTTGCCTTCTTTCTTGTGAATTCCTGGATAAATATTGGAGCTGCAGCTTTTGCTTTTTTTTGGTTGAACAACAATAGAGAAACCTGAGATAACATCAGAAAAGAAATAACAACCAAATGCTCACATTTAAGAAGCTGGAGCCAAAAATGTTTGTGTTATTTCTTTCCCTTTAAATTGACTTAAATGATAAATCAAATCAAAATTGTTGCCTATTAATTGAATCTACTGATAAACTAATTGTTTTAACTCACTTTTTTTGGTAGAGCTCGTCAGAACTAGTAGATATACAACTCTTGAGGTGGCGACAAGAGGTCACAAACCCTACTTGTGACCCCTACAATAATTTTATAAAATCATTATTTGTAGTAGTTTTAATACTAAGTCAAAAAGGTTGTGAAACTTTGCCCTGCAGTGTTTTGAATAATAAATAGTTTATCTATCTAGAAACTGAGAAGTTGCAGCAGCTCTGAATCTCAGTAAGTCTAAACCACTGATGGCAGTTTTGTGTAGGAGGTCAAATTTACACAAAATATGTAAAATATGAATATGATATGTAAAACACTGTCTGCAAAAACTGGTGACTTCTTTCTATAAGAAGTGAAGTTGGTGGGCGATGGGAGCTTATAGCTATTCATTAAGCACAGTTACACACAGCTGTAAAGTAACCCCCGCTACATCAGTTATGGTGAGTTATAGATATCGTCTCTCTTTAGAAACAATCATTGAACATATAAGATGTGTTATAACAGCCTTTTAAATGAAAACATCAGTCTTCTTACTTGAGTTGACGCTATTATTCAAGCAACAGAAAGCTCTGGATCACAAATGATGTTGTTGTTTGTGTTCTCATCATTGTACTCCTTTGAAAACATCATGTACTTTATTTGATTTTATCGTCATGTGACCCTCAGGAGGTTGTCCTCCGGTGAACCCTCCAGTGGACAACGGGTCCTGTGACTCGCCGTGTCTCATGCCAAAGTCTTTCTGCAGTGAGGTAAGCTCCTGTTTGTTCTCATATCCACAAATTTAACCGAAAATAAAGAATGGAGAAAAAATAATCTTGTAGAGAGAAATTTGGTTTATGGACAAAAATGCACAATAAAAACAGAGTAAACAGAATAAAAAGCATAAAGTTGATAGCACAGGTGCTCCAGATAAATGGCAGTGTCTGTACTCACTGTGACATACTGCTGCCATAATTTAATTTGAACGCAGCAGGGAATAAAAAAGATGGCAGCATGAAGATGTAAAACCTATTTTTCTGTAGTGTCTCTCAGCTGAGCTGCAGCGAAATCGAATACGTTTTTATCCACCAAATACAGCAGCTGGTAAATTCTCAAAGTTAATTCATGTTAGTGGAAAATATATTTCTTATAAACAATCGAGGCCCAGCAGTCAGCTGTTGTTGCTGGTGAAAATGTTATGAGGTCTGATGAGAACTGGACTTTGAACCAGCATAATAAGCAGATATTGCGCCTTCCTTATTACCAGTGTCTCTTGAGCAAGGCACTTAATCCCCTGCTGCTCACTGCCAACAGATCAGACTCAGACGTATTTAGGTCCTTTACTTAAGTAAAAGTACCAATAGAGCAATGTAAAAAATACTACAAGTAAAAGCCCTGCATGAAAAATCCTACATAAGTATTATGAGAGATGTAGTTAAAGTATTACAGTAAAAGTACACAAGTATTATGAGAGATGTAGTTAAAGTATTACAGTAAAAGTACACAAGTATTATGAGTTTGATGTAGTATGCAGTATTACAGTAAAAGTAGTGGTTTGGTCCCTCTGACTGATATATTATTATATATGACATCATTAGATTATTAATAGTGAAGCATCAGTGTTAGAGCAGCATGTTACTGTTGTAGCTGCTGGAGGTGGAGCTAGTTTACACTACTTTATATGTTATATTATCCATTGTGTCAAATCTTCATCTGAAAAGCTTCTAAAGCTTTCAGATAAATGTAGTGGAGTTGAAAGTACAATATTTCCCTCTGAAATGTAGTGGAGTGGAAGTATAAAGTAGCACCAAATGGAAATACTCAAGTGAAGTACAAGTACCTCAACATTGTACTGAAGTACAGTACTTAGCACCAGTAAATGTTACTTTCCAGCATTGCTTAGATAGTTTGTACCGGTAAAGCTTTCAACTGAATGTATGTAACTTTGAGTGCAAGGAGTTGCGTAAAAGAGCATTTTTAGTCAGCAAACCCTTCCAGAATAAATAAAGATTAAAAACTGAAGGCAGTGCAGGTTAATACTATCCGGTTTTCTAGCAGAATTGGAAACAGGAATTAAATATAAGGGGATGAGGCCATGGTTTAGATTTTTCTGGAAGCTGATGCTTTTATCTAGATTGACTTAAAATGAATGAGATGGAGATGGGTCAGCGGCACACGTGGCTGCTAAGGACAGACAGGGATTGAACTTGTGATCAACCAGTGACAGGTTAGCCACCCAACCATACCAAAATTCAGGGTCTCTTCCCAAAACCCCATTTGATTAAATCACTTCCATATAACATTATCATGATGTACTGTACCTGGAGCTCTCATCAAACATGATATTGCGCTGCCCCCTGCAGGCTGGAGTCTGCATGTGCGAGGAGGGCTTCACAGAGGTGCTGTCTCCCACTGGGCAGCTGGACCAGTGCGCCCCCATCCCAATTCTGGAGATCCCCACAGCGGGGGATAAGAAGGGGGATGTGAAGACCAGTCGTGCCATTAACCCCACCCTACCCACCACCAACCAGCCCGGACGCAGCGGGCGGACCTGGTACCTGCAGCCCTACGGACCAGGTCAGACCACATCAATCACTCTTTACTATTAATTTATATTCACACCAAGTTTCACCAGCTCCTCTTCAAACTGCCATACACACAACAACTTTAAAATAATCAATTGGTTGCAGGAAATGGTACAAAAAGAAAGATGTAAATAGCAGAAGTGTTTTGTTGCTGTCAAGTGAAAACCTTTAATCTCTTAACTGTTATGTTTTTTGGGGAACTAACCATGCATTAATGCTCTCTTTAGATGCACCTATTTGTTTAAGTTATCAAGTCATACCACCACATTAAAATGCTTTTGAGTCACAAATGAGGAGGAAGTCAAAAGGTTACAAACGCTGTGGGTTTATATTTTGGGAAATGCTACAGTCAGCCAAATGTTGACTATAAACATAGGTCAGAAAAAGGTCAAACATCATTTCCGAAGCTCCCATTTGCAATCATGACCTGAAGCGATGTTCATGTATGTGGGTCAATGACTTCATGTGGTTTAGTCAAATTTAAACTGGGTTAAAATGTGAAAATAAATGTATTGATCACTTACACACATTATTTTTTTGTGGACCCAGCATAACATTTCTGCTTTTAATCCATTTTGAGAGAATATATTAGAGGTTATGGCAAAAATGTCTAAGTGGTAAAACCATAAAAACTTAGTTTGGCATGATCTTACATTATAACTTTTTATATTAAATAAAGGTAATGGAATACAATTGTTCTAAATATTAAGTTTAATCTGGGGAATCATGTAAATCAGGAAGCATTTACATTGTATTTATTTTTTAATTAAGTAAAAGTAACCAAAAGTATATAATATTTATCATTCTTTTGTGGTTACACTATTTGACATTTTCAGGAGCATTCAGTCTTACTTTTGGTTAAAAATGGTGCAAATGTCATTTCAAATGACATAAAACCAACAAAAATACAAAATGTACATTTTAACAAACCTGATGCAGCTTTTAAAACTATTTTTGAATTGATCATCTTGCCAACCCTTATTTGTCACTGACCCATGTACAGGTTTTGTATTTAAAATATTTCCACTTGCACTACTGGATTAAAAAAAAGAAGAAAAACAGCCTCTATTTTTCTGAGTGCCAACCATATAAGTTTATCTAATGGGAAAAGGTTTTAGAAAGGCGAGCATTTGTAGAGTTCTCTCAACCTGCAGAGCACTGTGTAATCCTCAAAGTGAAGTTAATACATAAAGCTGAGAGGTTTTCACACGACAACAGCAGAGTTTACTTTCGTTTTGTGTCATGAAGTTTTAGCGTTGACTGTGCTCTAATTAAGGTTAGCTTTAAGACATCTGTACTCCAAACTCCGTCTTCTCAGATGCATGTACGAACTACTCTGCTGGTGTATATATATATATATCAACATTTGAGAAACTGCATTTTCACAGTAGCTGTGACTGATGGTACGTGACGGTAAAAGAAACATTTAGAAAGCAAGAGCGCAGAACAGATTGAGTTCATGTCTGTCAGGAGTCGACACATGCCGCCGTCGCGTAACTCTCTTATCGTTTATCTTCCAGGTGTTTGTTTTTCACGCTATTATACTTCATTATAGTAAGAACTAAAACACGTTTCTGCCATTTGAGAAAAAAAAAAAAGAAAAAAAAACGTAAAAGCTTCCGGAGAATGAATTATTGCAGCCTTCAGTGGTTGATGGTGCCATGATGTTGACGTGTAAACAGATAGACAAACTGACGAGCCTCCTCCTCCACAGATGGGAAGCTGAAGATGTGGGTGTATGGTGTAGCAGCCGGAGCCTTTGTGCTCCTCATATTCATAGTGTCTATGATATACCTAGCTTGGTGAGTTGATGAGTTTTATCTCCCCTATTTATCATCATTCATTAAAACAAACCGTCCTCATTTTTCCCCTCTACCTGATTTAAACCAAACCCCTCCCTTCCCTTCACCTTTATCCAGGCCAGCCACCTTCACATCACCGCTATCTTTTGTCTGTTTTTTGTCATCACGCCACCCTCTTGTGAGAGCAGCACCTACTGTGCCAAGGTGCATCGCTCTCTTAAGGCCCAAGAGACCGACACCAATGGGACGGCGGTCTGGATGGGCCAAAATGCACATGAGATGATTTACACCTGCCCTGATTGCCAAGAGCTGGCTCAAACTAGCAGCAGCAGCTAATGATGAGGTGGAGGGTTCGCAGCAGCTAATGATGAGGTGGAGGGTTCACCCCCCCGCCCCCAAACCCCAAACACACCGTCCAGTATAAAAAGTACCAGCAGTCCTTTCGCCTTTCCCTGTGACCGCTCCTTAAAAGTGTCACATGTCCTGCCTGACTTAGCTGAGTGAAGATGCTGGTGCAGGTGAGGAGAAACGTGTAGAATTGTGTAGAAGCTGTAGACCACATAGATAGAGTTTACCTTTGAAACCACAATCAAACCACAAAATGATGATTAGTTGAACTTTTTCCCTCTGTATCTTTATTTTGTTTACCTCCTGCTTTTGAAAGTGACCCATATCTGTTTTATTCTTTAAACTTTCTTTAGTCTATTTACAGGTCTGAAAACCTTTTGAGTACTGACTGACAGTGATGGAAGAAGTAAAAGTAGAAATACTACAATTGCAAAATACTCCATTAGAAGTAAAAGTACCATAAATTGAAAGAAAGAAATAGCCCTGTTCTGTGTGTAACAGTAACATGCATTAACAAGCAGTATTATTAGTATTTGATGTTATTTTTTGACTATTATACTGTTACTGTTATTTTACAATCACATCACATGTAAAATCTTAATCCCCAAAGTAAACATAATGGTCACATAAATGACTCAAAATGTCGTTAAGTAGTATAGCATATAAACTAACAAAATGGAAATACCCTTAAATTTGCACTGAAGTAAATATAATGATGTAATGTATCTGTACAGTAGCATCATAAGTATTTAAAACTACCAAGTGTCAAAAGTTTGCATAAAATGTTTCTTACTTAGTTTGATTTGAACAGATTTTTGCTTATTTAAATAATAATTTCAGACTGTATTTTATTTAAAGATATTATACAGCTACTTTGTGACACATTTGGCTTAATTTGCAGATAAAAACTGATGTTTCTATCCCTCAGTGAGTTCCTCAGCGAAAAAAAAGAAAAAAAAGAAAACATTATAGACTAAGCTTGTGCAGCAGGGATTGCATCTTCTATTAGGTTTTACTGTATTTATTTTGGGCTTAAAGACCAAAATAATTAAGTATATCAGTTCAGATAAAAGACCAGTGCATTAACATTAAACTCTCAAACTCAACTGGTAAGATTTCATCCTATTTAGACAATATATATCTTATTTGCACAACGTGATGTGAGCAAAAAGATGAGTATCGGGTCACTTTCAGCAGCAGGAGTAAACAGATTATTATCATAGTAGCGTAGCATAGTATCCCCATGGCAACACTTGATGCTACTCTGGGATCTGGAGCCTCAGTCTGTGGAAGATTACTACAAGCACATCACATTGTGTATTCACACAAGGATGAAATAACACAATGTCAGTCCAAACATAATCATCTGTTAGATCCCAGTGGGTACATCAGTGTATTTGTGTAGCTGTGTACTTAAACAAGCTTGTATGGGTGAGTATAAATGAAATATAGATGTTACAGAGCTGCAGTGTAAGAAAGTACACAGTCCTACGATAACGGCAGATAAATGAGATGTCTCAGTATTACTGCAGGGATTTGTTTGTGTACCTCAAGTCATATTTAAATCTACCAACACTAAAGTCTCACTGAGCCTGATGCACGGTGTCACGCTGCCCTCTTGTGGTCGAAAGAAGAAGTAGGGCAACACATTACTGTTTATTTCACTACCCCATTTCATTTCCTGTCATATCCACAGCCTGTGATCCTTTTTACTCATTACACAGATTGATGTTGTTTCTCTGTGTTCAGCATTGAATGTACAGAGTGTATAAAATGTTCAGACCGCATGATCAATGGAAGCTAAAGACGGATTAGGGAATAAAGGGAACTCCCATCATTTTATGGACTATTACATGCATTTCTGTAGGAATACTAGCATTAGCAATTGGTTTATCGAGCAATTTGCCAATTAATAGAACATGAATTTTTAAATCAATTCATCATATGAGTCATTTTATAAGAAAAAATACTCAGATGTGAGAATTTTCTGATTTTCTTTTACTTACATGCAGGTATTTGGGGGATTTAGGCTCTTGTTGGGACAAAACAAGCTCTATATGTCACTTTCAGCTGTGGGAATTTTGATATGACTGAAACTAAAGATTGTTTTCATTATCAACTAATCTGCCATTTTTTTCTTGAATATAGAGAATTGTTTTCACTATAAAAATGCTTGAAAATAGTGAACAATGCCTATTATAATTTCCCACAGCATATGGTATTTAGAAATCTTGTTTTGTCTGACAGTCAAAACCACAAACGATATTCCGGTTATCATCATGTATGAGAAAGAACAGCATAATTTTTTGACATTTTGAGAAGCTGGAATCAGTTAATATTTGGCATTTCTGTTCAAATATGACTAAAACCATCATTCGATTATCAAAATATTTGTGATTTTTTATTAATCGATAAATTGTTGCAGCTCTACATTTTCTTGATTAATCAAAAAAGTAATTGGCAGCTTAGTCAATGATGAATTTGTTAATTGCAGCCCCAGTGGCTTCAAGTCAATATATCTGAATATGAATAACTTTGCCGAAGCCGCAGAGCAAAGAGATGAGCTGATTTTTGTGGCAGCAGAAGTTTTCCTGCTGTTTGTTTGAATGTTCGCTGACATTTCCTGTTTATTCTGTAATGATTTTTGTCAGCTCTCCATCCAGTCGGCTTTGATCGTCTATCCAGAATTTTCTTTTTGAAGCTTCTCGTTATTCGAGACGCCATTACAACACCAGTTTACATCTCTGTTCTCTTTTTTTTTTTGGGGGGGGGGGGTAGTTCATGTTTAAATGCATTAATTTAACTGTCCTGTGATTGGAACTACTGATACTTTATTGAGATAACTCAAATTTGATAATGCATACAAGATTAGCTCTGCGGTCTGTCACAGTCCTTCTGCAGAGGATAATAAATACTGTACAAGCCTTTATTTAAAGCAGCACTGACAGCTCAGATAAGTACAAGGGTAGAAATCTGTAAAGGTGCTCCCCCTGGAGGCAGTTTGCATGCAAATTAACTTACTAATACTTTTCATGCTTTTAAAGATGTTGAGTATTATATACAGTGTCTTTTTCCATGCAAACAAACATGTTTGTTTTAATGGCTTTCGAACAGCAGTACAGTTAATACAGATCAGCCTGCTCGAACACAGTTTGTGGCCTCACTGAGGTCTATAGTTGTCTTTTCCATACAGAGCTGATACTGAATGTGTAGTTTAATAATAGAAACAGACATTTACATTATTACGACAATACTTTTCGTGTAAAAGAAGCAGCAGTCTTCTGACCTGTGTAAATTACACTGTAGCTTTAAAACAGCTTAGCTCAGCTGGTTGCTTTGAAAATTAACCATCTAGAATTTTTTTTATTGTGCAAAGAAGTGTTCTACTTCTAAAGTTTAAGGCTGACAACAACAGAAAAGTCTTACCTTGCAAGGCAGCTGTATTCATGAAATCACGATATCATGAGGATCCATCTCATCGGGCTTCAAGTTATGTGTTCGGGGCCAATCAGCAGAACCCACAACTACTGGCAGCTGTGGGCGTAGTTTAGGTGTGCCGACAGCGTGAAACGATAGATGGTGATAGACAGATGCTTCATCCAATCACCTGCCAAGTATTTTTTTTAAGCGTCTGCTCTTTTCCAAAGTTTCTAAGGATGACTTCTCAGATGGTTCCATCAGGTTAACCTCCTGTGACCCTGCATCCTCATATGGGGACATTACATTTTGGGTTTGTCGGACCTCATACTTCACTCTGCTTAACTTTGACCTGTTGTCCTCATTCGTTACACTTTTTTTTGCCACCTAGTCGTGACAAAAGTACAATACAGTGTAAAAATCTGTAAAAATGAGATAGTAGGCATCTTGGCCGAGTCAATCAACAGCCGGTCCCCAAATAAAAGTGGACCTGGTACAAAACCTGATCAGATTTTATGGTTGAATCTTGTTAATTTATGCTTAATAATGTTTGTAGTCTGATATGCTGTACAAATTAAACTAATTTTAGCAACAGCAACAAGCTATGACACTGCTATGACTTGTTTGAGGACATTGGGAAGGTGTAAATGTAAGAAAATTGTCTTATACAAAAATAAATAAACCCACTGTCCCCATATTGAGAAATTAAAAATACATACCAAAGAAAAGCTCAGGTCTCAGGAGGTTGAAAAGAAATGCCATGAAAAGACCAAAACCAAAGGAAAATGATGTAGGGTTTTTTTGTTTTTTAAGGATAAAAGTTATTTTGATGTGTCATATTTAGGTCCATCTCTCCACGAGGCCCTAATGGGCGTAGGGGCCACAGACAGGAAGTCAGAAAATGTTGAAAGATGTAGGGGCCACAGACAGGAAGTCAGAAAATGTCAGACTGAAACATGGTTTCTTTGTTTTTTCATAGGATTTGATGACATTTAATTTGAAAGATTGGTAATTACCTGATGGTGTTTATCATCCACTTGTAACAACTTTTAAGTAAGATAGCTATTTTTAGCATCATTTAAGCAGAGGTTTCAATCAAACCTAAATTTTAACAGCATACCTGAAGAAAAAACAGAAAGATAATCGATATAGATGTGCTGCCAAATTACAACAACAAAAAATCAATTGGGAACCAATTTGAAACCATCATTTATGAACCATATTTTCCAGAAACAGAGTCTCATGCACTGTAACTACATGGTTTGTATGGTGGTTTATAGTTTAGATACAGAGTATAGAAGATTACTCAAGTGCCTCTCTGACTCTTTTTTCTCTCCATCTTTTCACACAGCAAAAAGCCAAAGAGACCTCAGAGACAGAGGCAACAAAACAACCGACTAAAACCTCTGACTCTCGCCTACGACGGGGACACGGACATGTAGTCCTCCGGGAGACGCTTCACCGAGCACTTCACCTGTCATAGAGACCCAATTCATTACGCCATTACAGTGAAGGACATGGATGTTTGCAGCGTGAATGGACACGTCACAGAGCGGAGAAATTATAGAAAATCCTCTTAGCACAGAGCAGATTGGGGTTTAACCATTTCAAGTAGTGCTCCATTCACTCCCTCTTTGTTTTGTTTTTTCTTTTCTTTTGCAAGAGCCTTCACGACCTCCACCTTGTTCAATGAAATGCCTTTTTTTTGTTGTTTTTTTGTCCCCTACACATCCACATTTGTGTAAAGACTTGTTTCAGATGAAGGGAGGGCTGGGTGCGGAAGACAGACTGAGCTGTCTCTGAACATGGCAGCACAAGCATCAACTCTTCTCTTCCTCCGCGCTTTTTTTTTTTTTTTCTGCTTGTCCCTAAAAATGCTGAGTAGCTGGAGGCTTAGGATGCTCTGACGGTTCGTACGTTGCCAAAAGTCACCGCAGGGAAGAGGAGGAGGGAGAGGAAAATCTCCATAAAAAGGTTTGGATTCCTTTTTCTCAATCCTCAACTGGGTTTTGACTCAAATCTCTTTTACAGTCTTGAACAAAGGGGAGGCATTTCTCCTCTTTTTTTCCTTTTTTTCTTTCTTTTTTTTTGCTTGATTCAGAGGCACACTGGCCTGTGTTTGTGGGATAAACCAATCTGTACGATGCTGATGGAGGAGTAGCCTGCAATCAGTTGTTCATGGAACTACTGCCTGCCCGCCTGCCTGCCTCCACCTTTGCTTTGTTTCAGGCACTACATTGCACTATATTAGTGCAGCATGATATGCACATGTGACTTCTACCTTCTATTGCCATAAAACACTGCCTCTTCCACTGACAAAAAAGCCGCATAAAAGCAGAGGAACAGCTAAGGTCAACACAAGAACAATCAAAGATGAAAAACCAACGGCGACAGAAAAAGATGTTTTAGATGCGTCACGTTCTACAAAACAGGCTAGAATCTCAAGTAAATATATATATGTATAGATTTTATTTCTCACAACTGATTCTTTTCTTTTTTTCTAATTTTTTTTACATTTTTGTTTGTAGTTAAAGTACCTTTTGTGGTTCGTAGATTTCGTCTGGTGTTGTCACTTTATTTCTGCCCAGATGCAATTAAAGATCAAACTATGACGATCAAGCAGGCGGCTTCATTCAATGAATCACCTGCTTTAAAAATAAAAGTCTTTACTGAGATTTTAACCTTTTGTTTTTTTACCTGAAGTAGTATATTAAAATTAAAAAAGATGTAATTTTGAAAAAAGAAAAAGGGAGACAATTTGAACCATTCATGTCATGCAAATGTCATTTCTGCCTTACTGACAATAACTAAATACTAACAGTCCTGTAATAGTTGTAATACTTGAATGGGGCCCAGCAAACACTACGTGTAGACATGAAGATTTCATTTTGAGGTCACTTAGCACAGAATAATTCAGACTTTTAAAAAGGTTTTCATGTAGTAACCGTATCATAGGTGCTCTATCGTTTTTCAGTCATACTATATGAGGTGAAATATAGTTTAAAAAAACGATCTGTACAAACAAAAATTATACAACAATGTTAATAATAAGAGAACATGCTTCTGCTGAGTTCAACGTAAAAGCAAACTGGTGTGGAGAATGTTTACTTTTTTTGTTGTTGGATTTGTAAATAACAGCAATTTTTTATTTTTTGAAAAAAATAATCTAAGTATGTGTACATTTATTTTGTATTGCACAGAAAATGTTTAGTTTGAATATTGCAAAGTGGGTGTATGATATTTGCTGATTGTTGTTATCATGATGCAAGTTATGTTGTGAACTTAAAAAAAAAAAAAAAAGAATGAGAAAAAAAAAGAAGAAGCAGAAAAAGACGAAAAGCTCAGCCATTTTGTACAGGTTGTTTATATGTATGGGAAGAAATACTGAAAATAAATGAGGACATGGTTGTAAACACAAACAGTATATGAAGTCATTTTTGTCTTTTTTTATGTAGTAGAGGGCAAAATCCCTCCATTAACACAACTTTAAGGGACAGGATTAAAGGACAGGGCTGCTGTTATTCTATATTTTTCAATCAAATCTCACGAAAAGTCTCTTTTTCGATACTTTCCAACTTCCTTTACATGTTTGTGTCACTGAGCCGTCAGCCTAGTGGCTCCTACTGAAGATGTAAATCTGTTAAACAGCTTAATAATGTATTCCTTTTTTTTTTTTTCTTAAACAGCTGGGGACTATTTGTAGTGGCAGATTAATTAACGTGGTGACAGGAATCATTCCAGTTATAAAAATGAAGATGTCATTTTTTCACTAATCTTTAGTCCATAATGGAGCTCTATGGCACAAAGGAATAAGATGTATCTTTAGGATACACAGACAATACTTGTTAGGATCAATGCATTGTTGTTTTTGGTCTTTTTATGGGATTTGTTGATGATGAAAAATGACAAAAACAAAACCCAGAATATAGCAGATGTAGATAGGTGGAATAGTCACGAAATAAGTCCACTGTGTTGAATTTAATGGCATCTATCAGAACAGACTTGGCAGAAACAGAATATAATATTCATAAGTATGTTTTAATTAGTCTATAATCCTCTGAAAGTAAGAATAGTTGTTGGTTCTCCTACATCAGTGGTCTCCAACCCTGCTCCTGGAGAGCTACTGCCCTGCATGTTTTAGGTATCTCCTCACTCTAACTCGTTATCAAGCAGCTGAGGCTCGTCAAAGGGCTTGATAACGAGTTGATTATTAGAATCAGGTGTGTTAGAGTGAGGAGATACCTAAAACATGCAGGGCAGTAGCTCTCCAGGAGCAGGGTTGGAGACCACTGTCCTACATGCTTGGAAAGTGATGGGAAGGATATTCAGTTGGTTGCAATCTGAAACTTCACCACCAGATGCCACTAAATTCTTCACACTGGTCCTTTAAAGAGTAACTAAACAACCTTAAAACATTAAAAGAATATATATAAATGTTGCTCGGCCAGCTCTTACAGTAACAATTACAGGTTTCAAACCAGCAAATTTAGGGTTTATCTAAGCAGCCTGTCCACTAATCCTACAAATTAAGATCAATTTAATGTTCTAAATTCACAGGTTTTTGAGTGTTAATGTGTTTGTGTAAATTACAGGATGATAACAGCACTTTTTAAAAGGGGCGCTCCACCAATTTTAAGTCAGTACTACTCAGCATGAAAACACCTCTATAATGTCTTTTGTGGCTCTGGAGCAGCTTTGTCAAGTCTGAGAAAATTACTCAAATGGAATCGCTGGAGTAATTTTGGGCTTGAAGGCTACAAATTACAAAACTCGGCATGTTGAGTTTGAAAGACGAGGGCATTTACCAGGCTGGTGAAAGATGCTATCATATTGCATTACTGAAAGTGTGGCATCCCAGCTTCTTTGAAGCTTAACCAAAGGCGGACTCTGCTGCATAAATTTTGACCTTTCCTTTTTCTTTTTTTAATTTGCCCCCGACTTTTGAGCTACTTTGAAACATAGTGGTGCAACAGGGCATGCTCAGTGAAAGAACACCCACTCCTAGATATAAAGGGCTCATTTTAAGGTAATGACAACATGGTTCTAATTAAAATATACTTATAAATATTATATTCTATTTCTCCATAGTCTGCTCTGCTAGATGCCACTAAATTTTACACACTGCACCTAAAGTAAATGCAACACTATTAATACATTTAATACTTGTGTACTATTTTAGGTGACCTTTGTCTGCAAATGATTGGGGTTTTAGAGTTTGTTCACCAACCTAAAAAAAACAAACACAAATGAATAGCGTAATGTTTTCTTCCAGCACAAATTGATTCAACTGTGATTCTGCTTTAAAATTGTATTTAAATGCCTGCAGCCATGTTTGATAAACTTATTGAAAATCTGCACTTTTGGTAGTTTTGTTCAAAATTTTTCATTGAATTCAATCAGAAAAATGTCTAAAAATGTCTAAAAGTAATATTTTTGAGTGGTGCAAAGTGTATATATGACATTTAATCATGAAAAGTTTCAGTTTTGTCGGGTTAAAGACTTTAAAAATGGTGACAATCTGCAGTCATGGAAAGTTGTTTGTTTACAGCATGGAAAGATTAAAAGAAAAAAGAAAAGTCACTGCAGCTGATTGCCACTAGATGTCAGCCCCTGACGATGTTAAAAGAAAAGTTGCTCCTCAAAAGTCTATGATGTGGACCTCCTTCTCTCAATCCCTCCCCCCTGTCTCCCATCTTTCTCTATATAACCCCCCCCCCCCCCCCCCCCCCCCCCCCCTCCCCACCACCTCCCTCCCTCCCTACCTCTCTCTCTCTCTCTCTGAGCGGGCTGTATAAAACATCCCTCCACAGTGACACTCAGATGTATAAACACCTCCGTTCTCACTGCATCACCTCCTCCAAAAAACCTCCCCAGTAGACAATTGTAACGTTTTTTTACCAGCCAGAAATCTGACCCTCCTGAATGAGCCTGAGAAGATTCATCTCTGCTCTCTCGCCTCCGGACCGCCTTCCCCACTCTTTATTTCTCCTCAAGTTCGGCAGCTGATAGCGGCTCAGTCAGGAGGAGGAGGAGGAGGTATTTGTGGGCTCATCAGAGGCTGAGAAGATCAAGGACAGGTTGACATGGGGGGAGACGCTCCACACAGAGGCATGAGGACCACATGTCTGCTGGCTGCCGCTCTGCTGCTGTCATTCATCTCTCTGGTGAGTTAAATGTCATTTTGATTTGACCTTTTGTTTTAATTATCCTGTCTGTACAATTCTGTGATTACTGTTTGCACTCTTCTATCAGAGACAATATTCAGGGATGTTTACAAAGAGACATTTTGACAAATGAGTTTTAGGAAAAAAAGGATCTTTCAGTGTAAAAACAAGCAGATTTTATCCCTGTAAGATCATGTGAGCCGCAGTCTGATAAGTTAAAGTGTAGAACATTTTAAACAGAACATATTTTAGCTAGTTTTCTTCGTCTCCTTAAGTCATTGTACTTGTATTACAGTTAAGGGGCATGTTTTTTTTTTTAAATTGTTTTGCTTAAATTTGTCCCGTCAGATGATAAATGTAACATCTGTAAACTGCATCCGTTGCATTGCTTCATTAGTTAACAGTTGTCAGTGTCAACACAAGCTCTCCAAAATCCAAAATCTGCATCTTGACAAATCCACCCGCTGGTTATTTCCTCCTCAGTAGTATCCATTCAATCCTGCCTATGCATTTATATCCTCCTTTTTTTTCTCCTCCTATTTACAGATGTGGTTCAATAAGAATATATTTGACAGTATACGGCAGAGAACAGCCTGAGCCCATTATGACAAACATACCAGAATGCTCCTAACTCAATGCCTTGACAGTTTGTGACAACCCAATTCCTTTAATCCTCGGAGAGACAGTAACCCCTCACCCACTGATAAATCTGTCAACAAAGCAATCAAAGCAGAGCAGGCGCCACTCCTCTCTCCAACACAAAAAAATTCCATAAACTTAATCCCCCACAAACTTGACTGGCCTTAAAAAGCTCCTGTGGTGTTATCTGTGTTTAATTTGCATAGTGATGGAAAGAAGTCAATTACTATTAATTATTCTCTACAACTTAATACCCATTATCGAATTGAATTCACCGTCTTGAAAACCATAAACTCAATTTCACAGCTGACTAAGCGCACTAATCATTTCACCACCACCACCACCCCCACCACCTTTTTTTATTTATTTTTTTATTTTAACTTTACACAGCCTTCTTTGATTTGAAGGAACGCAACAATTCTTCGATTTCACAAAAGCAATAACATTAACTAACACAGATTGTACCTTTTGTCACAATATCAAGACGAACATTAATCATTAGGTGTGTGTGTGTGTTGTATGTACAATAGCATTATGGTTAGGACTAGCTGATCTCATAGCATCACTTGATGGGAGAGTGTGTTTTTTTTTCCAGACTGGGCTGCCAAATTGCTTCGCTATGCTTTAATGGGATGATCATAATTGTTTCGTACTCGGTGCATCCTAAGCTTTCGCCTGCAGCTCCTTCAACAGATTGACAGACCCATGGGAACCTCACAAACTTATTTTGGCCGCCTTTGAACCAAGTCGTGTGTGAAATAATATGATTATGCATTTTTCCTCTGGGTAAGTTGGAAAACTGGTGGCTAGGCCCCCCCCCCCACCACCACCACCACCACCACCACTACCCACACATCCTCCCCCTCCTCCTCCTCATCCATCTTCTTCTTCAAACTGCCCCGCTCTAATATCCCGCAGTCTGTCCGTGCACAGTATTTATCCTCCTCAGAAGTCATGGTAATAATTGTGCCCTGGCCTCTCAAAGCAGTGCTGCAGCGATAGGACTCGGCTCCATCCACAGCTGCCTGTGATGTCTTGACACACTTTGTGATTTGTCATCATCTCTGACCCCCCTCAGGTAACACTTTGATATCACCAGGAGAATATAGACCTAAACTCTTAGTGGGCGTCAAAATGCCCTCAGCTGATCCATCAACTCAACTACAGGGGGACCTCACAAGGCGAGACAAGTTAAATTCACAGTAAATGACTATGACAACAATCATATCCCAAGTGCCCAAACAGAATATACTATAAAAGATGGCATCAACAGACTAAGGACTCTTAAACAAGCTTCCTGTCTAGAGGATAATTTTTTTTCCAAACATAGATTAATAAACCATTTTATTCTGAATTAATCTTGTTCAGAGTCTTATGGGGGGAAGTACTTGTGATGCATACATTACTGTGCTGTCTGAACATCATGAATTAAGATTTTTTTTTTTTTTTTTTACAGCTACAGCTGGGAAGTGTAGCCACAGGTTAAAAACGACTGTCTCACACCCGAAAAGGTCACAAGTTTGATCCCAAAACAGCCACATATCCTTGAGCCAAACTCCAGCTCCCCCTCATTTTAAGCCTCTCTGAATAAGAGCATCAATTTAATACCAAAAATTTAAAAAGCAAATAAATCTGCAGAACTCCTTTTTGAACTTTTGCAGTGTGCTTTTTATGCACAAAAACTACTTTTAAAAAAAGGGACAACAACTATTAATTTCTCCACGTTGAAGCCGAACTCACACACACACACCATCCAATCAAGATTGCAAAGTGGCAGCCCAAATCCGCTATCGCCCGGCGGCTCTCCGGTCTAACTCTGTTTAAACTAGAACTGTCGCACTCACAAATCCTCCCCACACGGCAGCCGCAGCAGCCGCAGCATTCAGGTAAATGAAAACTGACACGCACTTTCATTCTTCCTCGCAAGGTTTTGTGTACAGCCCACCGCAGAGTCATCTGGCTTCTCCGGTGCTTCTATTAAAGGTAGAATTTGTCGGCTGTTTCTGGGGGTCCAAGCCCATAGAATATCCTACGAGCTCCCGAGGGGAAGCCGGAGGTTGTTTATCTTCCTGTTCCAAAGAGTGGACGCCTGCGCCTTATCACAGCCTCGCCAAGAGTAGATAGCATTTAGGTTTGTCCAACAACCTGCCTATACGCTGCATCTGGCAATCTGAGAGTTGTTTCCTAAAGGACTTCTGCATGCCGATGCGGTTTCTCTTATCTTGTCAAGGGATTCTGGCCTCATACACTGAACCTGGGAATAATATTAACAGGCAGTTAAATGGGGTTTGGAGGGCGGAGAGACTCCTGCATAACAAAAAGTTAGAAAAACTCTGAGCCATGAAAAACATACGATTTGGGAGATATACATTCAAATATCTTTCACTGAAAACACTATACTTAATATATGATGCAAACATTTTTTTAAATGTTAGACTACTGCATTTGCACAAGGCTCTGATTAATATGACTTTCTGTAAGTTGGTGTGATATCAGTATTTCTGTATAAAAGAGCCTACAAGGCAAGTTAGATCTAACAGAAAGATGCTTTTGTTTGAATTATGGGAGATATAAGGACACTCAAGGGCAAGAAAAGACTCTACTGCTTCTTCTTTTTCTTTCAAATTTGTCTCATGAGTCCACACGCTTTATGGAAGTGCAATACTAAACCACTGGAGTAGCTGTTTAAAGCTACTGATAATATATTTTACTTTTATGTAATATCTTTAAATTTGAGCTGAAGACACAATAATTGTATTCATCTGGGTGTAGCTAATGCTTTAATTCAACATTAAAACTCAAGTAATGAAAATGAAGTAGTAAGTAATGAAATTGTACCAGGAACAGCAGCTTTTTTTAAAGGGCTAAACCGTGTTTTGTTTGCATGTTTTAGCTTCTTTACTTCTGTACAAGTCGTGTAAACTTGCTGGTTTCAAATGCAGGTTACACAGTTTTAGATATTCTAATGTGAAGTCATTAGTTTCCATTCATTTCTGCACATGCAAGAAATCTATCAGCATACTATTTTCTGTTCCTGAATGACAACAAATCTCATGAAAAGACCAAAATAACACTTTTTTCTGTTTCTGGATGTTTTTTTTTTTACTTCTCTACACTAACTAAGCTCACCGAATATGTTAATCTTTAAAAACAGGACGCAAATATTTAGTTTCTTTTTTTTTTTTTTTTTTTAATTGAAACATTTTCTAAAACAGCAGCTTTTAGCACAAGTTACTCAAACCGTAAATACTGTATATGTTGGGAACTATTTTCAGCTTCGGATTAATACGCTTTTGTTGCAGTGGCGACTATTTAAAGCAGCCGGACGATGTAGGTGGGATGAGATTTGAGGCAAGTTTATTTGTTTAGCACATTTTAACAACAAGGTAATTCAAAGTGCTTTACATAAAACATAAAAGGCATCAAGACAGAATGTAAAAACAACACAAGGTAATATAAAAATATGTTTAAATGCAATTAAAAAGTGTTGAATTGGAAATATAAATTAAGCTAAAATAGAACAAGACAGATAAATTAGGAGTAAAAGTTACAGTGCAGTGTAAGATATGAGTCAAAAGCCTCACATTTGATTTAAAAAGGCAGCAACAGACAGAAAAGTCTTCAGCTCTGTAGCACAATAAAGATAAGATATATCAGACTTTGGATACACAGACGACACTAGTTAGAAGGATCATTGTTAGTTTTGGGGGTTTTTGTGAGATTTGTTGACAATAAGATAAATAAAGCACATCCTTCAGCCTGCTAATTACACATAAATGAATGGATATCAATGGTTAACTGGAATGGCAGAAAAAATATGCTAAAATATCAACACAGCAGCAAAGTTCAGATAAACACTGTGGGGTTTTTTTCTATGTAGTTCTTTTTAATGATAGCTAACCATTTCTATTTTGGATCATTTAAGTGCCATTCAGGAGTGAACATGATGTATCCTCCTTTCTTCTATTTCTCCTTGATGTGGGTTTTAACATTTATTCTGTTAGTTTGTGATTCTTTTCGCCATTCAAAACCAATTTTAGGGCAAATCTTTTTCTAATTTCTCTTTGACATTGTTTAAATTTGTGTGCAGACAATTGCATGTTTTTATCATTTCATGGTAAATATTGGCATAAATAGCAATGTTCTGATTGGTCAATTCTTGTGAGTAGAGTTAGTCCTAATCATTCAGATCACAACAGACTGAATGATGAGTGTTAATGTTTATCTGTGATCCTGCTCTGTGGAGTTTACCTGACGATGCCTCAGATCTCAAATCAAAATAATCATCTGTTTAATTAAATGTATCTGGAGCTATCAGTACAGATTGCACATCTTTTATCTGACTCATTTTGTTTGTATGATTTTCCAAAAATATGCACTGTTACTGTCCTCAAAGGCAATAGTTTCTAACCTGCGGGTCATCCGATAGGTCACAAGATACCTTTTAGGGGTCGTAGGATGATTAATGGGATTAGAAACATGAACATTTTCCAAACGTTGCATTTGTTTCTTCAGATTTTCTGTAATCTTTGCTTTATTCCCGGTTAAATACCGAGGTTTTTCTGCTACTGGTCAATTAAAACAATATTCAAAAAGAATCAATCTAAGATGTTTAAATAAGAAAATCACTCTTTGGTTGAATTGTTCACAATTCACAGACAAACTGTAAACAACCAGTGACGCCCGGCTGCAAACCAAACAGATTGAGCCACTGCTTTAAGGCATGATAATCCACAACATCTACTGACATTAATATAATACATTTATAAAATACACCACAATTAAATAAAGGCAATTAAGTACAAAATAAATTTCACCTTTAGCTGAGGGTGATACTGTCTGGTCCTTATTTGATATTTAATAAAACCCAATATTGACAAACCAATATCTGTAAAGCCCGAAGTTATCAAAGTGTGACTGTTGACCTTTACGCTACCATGTTTATTTTTTCCCCTGTCCTTTATCCAACAGCACTCTCCCTCTTTCCTCTCTCTGCAGTATCTCTTTCAGGCACACACACACACACACGCGCACACACACACTCTCCGTGCCTCGCTTGCATGTTTTTGAAGCCGGCGAGAGGTAAATCTTGGCCCTCCGAGTGTTGCAGTCAGTTGGGGTGTTCTGGGTATAAACGTTGCTTTAGTCAGGACTGCCTCTGATCTGCCTAATCTCCCCGGGCTGGATTACAGGTTGGGCTCTAATCCGTGAAGTGGAGTCTCTGTGAATGTGCCTCTGAGTGCTCTAATCCAAAGACTGTCAGGTGCTTTAGATGAAAGCTAATTGCATGTCACAGTTAAACGCCGGTGACAACAGCAGCAAGCTTCCACAACAAGGAGTTAGGTCTGATGGTGACTGGGCACGCACTTTAGATGCGTTGTGTAATTTTGTGTTTGATAATCTTTTTTTGGGGGGGAGGAGGGGGAGTGGGGGAATAAAAACGAAGAAATCCCTTTCCAAAAAATGAGACACCAGTGACACGTTCTCTTACGTAATTATTCATGATGTGAAGTCGCACAAAATGATGGCGCTTTTCAAAACATACTGGAGGCATCTCAAGTTCCTGGGTGATAAAATGATAAAGCTGTAAACTCTTGACTCCTAAAATTGTTTGGATTTGTATTGTTTAGGAAATATTCACACATACACACACAAAATGATCAGTTATTATCCTGCCAGTCACTTAAACCAGCTCAAAACTGCTTCCGAATATCCTTTGATCTTCATTTTGGGACTAAAAACCAAGTTACTGAAAAGCGTCAGTAATAAATGCACCACGAAAAGTACGTAATTCGATCATTAGATTACCCAGAATACAAATATTAATGATAAATAAACGTGGTATACAATTTTGATTACAGGTCAAAGGTCATTTAGAGACAATATATTCAGTCACAACTATTTCAAACATGGAAAATGTTTTAATTCGCAATTTTAAGCTGAAGTTCAACCGTTATATATAAAAGTCTTACTATTCTGTCAGTAACAATTAAATTAGCTGCTGTGTTTTCCTATAAAATATGTTCATTAGTGCCATTACGACTTTCAAAGTGATCAACTGAAACAAGATGAAACATGGTCGAGAATGAAGACTCAACTGTAATGTCATAATCGACTTTATAGCTGCTCAGCTGACAGTTTATAAGATACTATTTCACTGAACTTTTACATCCTAAGGAGCTTTATGTTGGACTATAATGGTGCCAATAAATCCTGAACAGGAAGGCTCCCTTATCCTCGCACTGGATTTATCATTCTGCGATACATCACCAGCGAGGCAACATAACAGACTTTTGTTTCCAGCAATGGAAGACAAAAGGAGATGTTCATTAATATGGTTTAACGGCCCCACTGTGCAACGAAACGACCTGACTGCTGGAAATCATATTTCTATAAACGTTTTGCTCTGACATTCCTGCAGCTTCCCCTTTTTTTCCCCTTTATGAAACCAACTTGGCTGCAAAGATTTCTCCGGGATTTTTTCTCCTTGTTCAAAAAGGTCTCGGCGTATCGCGTTTCATTCAACAACAAAAAAAGCTCAGGCTCTCAGAAAGATGTAACAGCTAAGCCAAAGTCTCCACAATGCCACTAACGGTTCGTTCACATCAGGTCGTTCATCATCGGGCTCTCTTCAAAACAACTGGAGGCCATCTTTTCAAACTCCTCCGCTCTGGAGTCAAGTGCATAAAATGAAGGCGCGCTTCAGAGCGAGAGCACAACAGTTTACTCAGAGCTCCACACTCACCCGGGACTACAGTACTACAATGTCATTCAGAGAACTTTCTGAATGAGAGAAGACCTTATTTTCAGAGTATTGATCGCGAGGTGAAGGTACGAAATGTAAACGCTTCGACCAGATAGATCTGCTGTCACATTCCTCGGCCAGGGTTTGGACATCACTGTCACGGGTCTCTGTGGGGTGCACGAGGAATCTTCGCTCTCTCATCTGTGTGATTGTTAGAGGAGAGACACAGAATGAATCATCAATCATCCATTCAGGGCACATTCAGCAGGTAATAGTCTGCTGTTACATCACGTCTGCACCCGAGAAGCGTTTCATTCATCTCCATGTATGGCAGGAATACCCTTAATCTTGATTAGGACGACCCGCACAAGATCTGTTTTATAAATCTCAGTCATTGAGGGACTGGGCACACGTACACAAGCCTCATTTCCACTCCCACAATTAGGCATAAATGGATGAAGACACACCTGAACCAACCGTTTTCATATCATTTCACCACCTGCTCCACCAGTCTTTACACCTGACAATGACAGAAACAGGAAAGAAGTAGTGCAGTTTCACTGGTTGTGTTGCACCGGTGAGGTTCTCCTACAGCTGTCATTACACATGGCTGTGCAGCTCTTTCTAGTGTCCATACTATTAATTCACCACATGGACCTGTAAACCATCATAGGCAGGGATATCAGAAGTTTAATCAATGATTCAAACTGGTCTCAAAATCTGTGTACACATAACACAATTTTACACATTCAAATTACGTACACTGCTTACACAAAAGTCCAATTTTGCTTGTAAATGAAACATAACTTTAATGCTGCATTTTTAAACTTTTCACGTGTCATTTAACACGTTTGGTAAGATTTAGGTACAAAACACTTAGTTTGGGTTATTGAAATCTCATAGTTTGGGTTAAAACAGTAAAATATCCTGATGTGACACTACAAAAATCTCTGGCTAAAATGCTAGACATGATGCTGCCCAAAGTGATGTTAAGGATGTCCAGTTGGTGGTCTCAAACAGTGCTCTCCTGCTGCTTTGACAACTTTTTGCAAACTAATTATCTAGCTATCCAACTCCTCCTAATAAGCGAAAAGGGGAAAGGCTAAATGCACCTGCTGGGCCTGCATCCCCCTTACGGTCCAACAAAGACTGAGGTTTGGTTAGCCACAAAGACTTCAGGGAAGGATTGTGGTTTAGGTTATGAAACTGACATTATTAAGATTAGGTGACTTTTGATCATAGATCAAAATAATAACCTTTGATTACAGTCAGAGAATGATCTTCATCCACCCCAACGTCTTCCCTGCTGACTTTGTGGCTTTTTGACAATATCAAACTATTCCCTCCTTCATTCCCGACTGACAAGGTTCCTAATTCCTATTGTCACTTGAATGTAAATATATGTTTTTTGGGGCATTTCCCAAAACGACTGATGCTTTTGTTTTTTCCTCGAGGGTCTTGTTTAAACGGGCATAACTAACTGTTAAGTTTTGCACCCTTATAACAAGCTTTAATATTCACTGACAGAATTTGTCTATGGTCCAAAAATCACAGCCACCAGCTGCACGATTGAGTGTCACTACATGTACTTTGATGCTAGTTCTGGATCCAGAGGTGTCACATTTTCTCCAGTAAAATTAAACAAACAGAGAGAATTGTGCAGTCTTGTTGGAGATGTGAGCTATCTCAGTGCTTTCCAGTTGAAATTCAGATTTTGTTTATTTGTGTGTGTTTCCAGGTCTCCAGTGCTGATTCACGGAGTTCAGGAAATTCAGACTTGAGAGCGAGCTCAAAATCCAAAGTGAAGACTTACTGGACCGAGAGCAGCAAGTCCTTCTCCATCAGCCGTCTCCTGTCCCAGTCCCTCTACGGCAAGGAGAACTTCACCTCTCTGGATCTGAACTATGACGAGGCGGACACTTTCTCCAAACAGGAGCAGTGGAACTGGCTTTACAACACCTCAAACCCCCGCGATCCTCGTTCCAGGACGAAAAGGAGGCCCATTGTGAAAACCGGCAAGTTCAAGAAGATGTTCGGCTGGGGTGACTTCCATTCCAACATCAAGACGGTAAAGCTGAACCTTCTCATCACCGGCAAAATCGTGGATCATGGAAACGGGACCTTTAGCGTATACTTCCGCCACAACTCCACCGGTCAGGGCAACGTGTCCGTGGGGCTCGTTCCGCCGACCAAAGCCGTGGAGTTCCAGGTCCACCAGCCGCACCAGCAGTACCACCACCATCACCAGCAGCAGCAGACGGCTCTGGAGACGAAGGACACCAAGCTGTTCAACTGCAGGGTGGAGTACGAGAAGGTGGAGAAGGGCACCAGGAACTCACTGTGTGCCCACGACCCCTCCCAGAGTTGCCCCCAGGAGCAGACCCAGAGCCACGTGTCCTGGCTGTGCTCCAAGCCCTTCAAAGTCATCTGCATCTTCATCACCTTCTACAGCACCGACTACAAGCTGGTGCAGAAGGTGTGTCCAGATTACAACTACCACAGTGACACCCCTTACCTCCCCACTGGGTGATCACCTGACTGGAGATGGGGAAGAAAAAAAAAGAAAAGAAAAAAAGATGCAGAGACAGGCCGTCGGGCCCTGAGTGATGTCAAATTATTTGAATGAAAATGGACTCCACACACTTGAAACTTGAGATGTTGACAGGCATTATTACAGCTAACATATCCTTGTCGCAAGACTGACGTTGCTCCAACGAACAGACCTTACCCCGAGGTCACTATGGGAGCATTTAGGGAAGCATTTATAGGCTTGCAATACTCATATTAAATGCATAGCTGCTTACATTGAAAGGAAATTCTCAAGCCAACTATAAAAATATGCTGATTGTATTTATGTAAATATTGTGGATTCCACACAAAGACCAGAAAACAATTTTATTAATGTTTTCTCCTGCTAATTTAGTTGTTTATGTCGATAGTGTATTTCCGTCTCAATCATGCTTTCTGTCTTTTTCAATCAGTGTCTGGTAATCATTGCAAACACGTAAATGTCAATGCAAATAAGAAGAATCTGTCAGTATGCATTAGAGGGCGTAATGGAAAAAGCAAACATGTTTTGAATGGTGTTGTTTTCTGCAGTGTGATTGTTAGAGTGAATATACCTCTCTGATATTGTTGTTGGAATGTCGTCCATGTCCGTGCATGAACCGAATGTGGTAAACAACTGAAAAACATCCATCTATATTTTCATGTTATTTCAGCTGTCAGAAATAATCTTCATCAACTCACGATTGTTACGAGAGAAAAAAAAAGATTTAAAAAAAATAACTTCTATTTTAATTCTGCGTTATGTGTTAGCAGTTTTAAGGGCATAGATGTCACATGGAAAATGACACCAATGGAGGGCTCAAATCAGACAAAAGCAAGTAAATGTTGCAATAAAATAAATAAAACTTGCAGAAGACACACTGAAGATGACAGAGACACAGAAGATCAGTTTCTGCACTGCTTAAAAAACATAACTGTGCCCTAATTCTGCTGTGTTGTCAGTCCCACATTTCCATTTTAGACACTTAAGACGTGGCTCTTATGTTTGTGACTTAAAACAAGTCCAGTATAATAAATCTCAACTTCTGCATCACTTACATGACAAGCAGCCCGTAGTAAGGAGTGTCAGAGCCACAGTGCCCCAGTCAGTATCCAAAAATAACAAAAGAATATCTTACACAGCAGGGTTAGCACCTATATAGAAAAGTGCTGGATAATGAGAAAGAAAAAAAAAACAAGTGTCTGAAAGTGAAAGTGTTTAAAAATAGATAACAGAACAAACAGAAGAAGGAAACATGAAGGTGATAGAGAAGATAATATCCTGAAGTTCATTTAACAAAGGTTGAAACAGAACAGATATCATGTTAAAATGTGAGCTGTGGTAAAAATGTGGTTTCCTGCTGCAGAGGAGACAGGACATACATTAAACAGCAGGTACTAATCACACATTCCACCTATCAAACGTTAGCACCACTGGTTATCAAAAAGGCAAATTTTGGATGAGACTAACACTGGCTGTTAATGATATTGGATGTTCCAATTGGCTATTAAACCTTCATTATATAAATTGGAAGCCAGTGGCTCCACGTGAAGCATTTAGAGAAAATGAACACAGTGTAAGTGGGAGCTTTGCAGAGTCAACATCAGAGAGAACGAATTAAAGTGTCGATAGAAAACCTGTACAAAAGTATAAATGTGCACCTAGGGGCGCAAACACTGCTGTCTATTTAAATTCAGAGCTCTTTCATAGTGTACACGATGGTATACGCAACACAGTAACTGCTAATGGCAGCCTGGACGGCCTCCAATATGCCAACATGGGGTGTATTTTCTGACAAGGCAGGCCAAAGAATAGGGGTCTGCCTGTGGGATGAGTGAGCATAAAGAGGAATTTATGATGTGGAGGAACAAGGCTGGCAGAAATCACTGGAAGCACCTGACTCGTAAATTGAGAGCATGTTTCTGTCACAGAGAAGAAGGAATGACTAATGTCTCAGATTGCTGTTTGGGCCAGTTCTTTCATCTCAATAAAGTGACTTTGATATCTCTCCACCCTTACCCAAATGTGCCAGGGACAGTTTGTTCAGCTTCAAAGAATTAAAGCAGCACTTTGCTGAAACAATGCAGCCTCATTATGCACATAATCTTACAAGTGTAAACAGTCTGGCACAAAAGCGTTTGGTGTGAAAGCTGCTGAGAGATGGATCTGTTCCCTGACTGATGTCGTCTGAGGGTAAATGCAAATGTGTGATGTGTTTAAGGCCCAGTAATTAATGACAATATGAATCACTGATCTATTCACACAATTAACTTAAAGCTGCTCTCATCAGTATTTTACCATTAGCTATAAAATGATTGTTTAATGTACAAGGTGTGGACGAACACAGAGAAACATCAACATTTTAACTTGTTTCAGATTATTGCTTTTATTTTTGGTTTACCCTCACTGCCCTGAGTGTCGTCTCCGGTGGCAAAAAAAAGCTGTTGTTTTTTTTTAGTGGATAAGCTCTTAAAAACACCAGACGAGACAGACCGACGAGCTGGTGAACACAGCAAAGCATTTAGTTGCTAAAGAGCAAGATAATTTTCTCAGGAGTTGGTGCAGATCAAAGGGGAGTAAATATTGAACTTACATTACGTAAGTCGAATATTGTCCAGAAACAAAACTCCGACAAATGTCGCTGAAGTGTTAAATAAGGTCGGATCAACTTTATAAGGTGAAAATATGTCAATGTAATGTTCACATCTTGTTGTGTTGCCTCCAAGTTGCTAAACAGATTAATTAATGCAAGTTAAAGAGTTTGACAGAAGATGAAAAATGTGCTCTTTTTTTCTTTTCTTGTTAGACAGTAATTGCAAATATTGAGCTGTTTTATGCCTGTGTTTAAGAACATCACTGATTTAGCACCTGGAGATATTAATAAGTAATTAATTAGTTGTTTGGTGGATTGTTAGTCCCCTTTATTAAAATACCTGCAATCATTTTTAGAGAGACAGCAGCTTCTAATTTTGTATTTTGGCTCTTAGCGGTCGAGCTAACCTTTTGTTAACTTTCAGATCAACTCAGTGAAATGATTAATAAGGGAGGATGTAGAAAATATCATTATATAATTAAAAACCGTTTCACGTAGAGAAATGGAGCTTTTCGGGAAATTGAATTCAAACCAATCTCAAATATCTAATAAACTAAATTTCCTTGAGACTAATTTGCATAACTTTAAAGGTTGGATTCATAAAACTCTGCTTCAAAATCAACATTTCTTAAATTATGTTCATTTCAAGGCGCCATTTTACCCCGCAGCGAAGTTAAACCGGGCGTTTCCTTTGAGACAATGCCCATTTATCGAGCTCTGCGTGTATGAATGAAACCGTCAGCATTACAACCCGGCACTGTTTGGACGTCTAAGTTATCTTCGGGCCCAGATCTTCTCCCTCGGTTCAGTTGTCCTGGGCCGGAGCCATCCATGCCTGCCGTCTATCCCCAACTCGCCCACAATCCCTGATTAATGTGGTCTGGGCGGGAGCTGTCAGAAATGGCACAGAGAATCATGGGATTTCTCCTTCAGAGTCCCAATGACACCCAGCAGCTGCAGGAGTAAACAGATGACTAACCACTGGCCTTTTGGCAGCCTGTGGAGATTCACACGGAGGGAGGGCTGCGAACATGGCTTTGACATTTAGGTGGATTAGAAAGTTCTTGGGTTCTGCTCTCGTGGTGTCAGAGGTGGTTGGCATAGTAATTATTTGCATCTTGGTTTTCTTCCGCTTGACCCCCGACCACAGCGAAAATGTAGAGCTTCATATTTTTG
The DNA here is from genome assembly GCF_963691925.1 of Scomber scombrus. Lineage (NCBI taxonomy): Eukaryota > Metazoa > Chordata > Actinopteri > Scombriformes > Scombridae > Scomber > Scomber scombrus. The sequence continues at coordinate 23,252,353 of NC_084976.1, read as the reverse complement.
TTTTTTTTCTTCCCCCACTTAGACGGTTGTTCAAATGCATCGTTTAAAGTGTGAAATATCTCCCTACGTGCTTCATTTGTACACAGATCACATTTTATTTGCGGCAACGCAGAATAAATAATCGGTGTCTTACTTTGAAAAAAAAAAAAAAAAGAAGCAAACTACCGATTGTCATTTCAGATCATGTCCTGCTGCAGAATTCATTTCAAATCTGGGGCTGAAGCTGTCCTGGGGCACAGTTTTGTAGGAGGTATTGACATATTAAAGGCTCTATCAGACAATGGCTGGTGTTTTTTTTTTCTTTTTTAAATCACAAATAAATTACTCTCCTCAAAACACTATTACTCCTCCGGAAATGAAAACTCACTCATTGTGAATGTCTCATATCAGGTAAAAACTGGAGAGAATTAATTAACCTTTGTCATTTTAATTGCTTTAGTGACAGCTGTCCTTTGGTGCCGGAGCTATCCTAATGCACATACTGTGGGCTTGTCAATTACTTTCCCAGTGAATAGATTAAAACGCCACAGAGAATAGAGTCATTTCATTAGTCAGACTTAATGCCCCCCAGACATAACCAGGTACGAACACTTCACCCCTAAATATGCAGGAAAATGAACAATACTATTAAGCCCATATGAATCGAATGAATTGTGGCAACATGAAATTAAGTTTACGCTCTATTTAATTCAGTCCTGCTGCTTAATTCACATTTGGAAGGCTATACAGATTTGTCTTTGAAAGGAAGTGGAAATTAAGAATATTTTGAGGCTTTTAATAAAAGGTCTAGCAGACTGAAATGCAGGGCACCTGTGAGGTGCTGCTAATTGCTCTAATGGATGTTAGCATCATAACGCTGTCAATTCTTACTACTCTGGATAATGGTTGACAGCAGCGACTGTCTAATTCTCCCCATTTTGCTGCTTGCACATCTATGATCTAATGCTACTCAGCTCCTCATGAATCTGAGAGAAATTAGGCCACTTTCAAATATCTGTCAGCTGGATGTCACGGCTGCTTTCAACACCAAATGCACAAAGTCTCCAACTTTTACCACATTACTGTATAGGAAGACAGAAGCTGATGTTTTTTTCCTTCACATTTTTATCAAGCTGCTAAATCCTTTTCACGGATATAAGAATTTTCACACTTTCACACAGAATAAGAAGTATTAAGAGCGCTCCAATTACGCTCGAAGAACAATCAAATTATAATAAATGTAACAGAAGAGAAAGTAAAAGTTGCCAAACTGTTGACAAAAAACACTAAAAGAGTTCAGAGACACAGTGCCGATATATTGTCAATATATCTATCAAGTGCTGAAACAATAGTCATTTTTAGTGCTGTAACTAATCAGCTGATTTTTTTTTTCAATTAACATCAGAACATTTGAGATGTCAGAAGCCAAACTATTGAATTGTCTCATCTTTAAATTCAATTTACAATTTCATAAAAAAAAAACAGATAAAGCAGCAATGCCACATATTTAAAAAGCTTGAACCAGTGAGTGTTTTTGGCATTTTGGCATTTAATAAATGATTCACAGATCATTATCATTGTTGTTGATTAATTTTCTGCTGGTGTTAAAATAATTTATCCAGTAAATATGTGAAACAGTCGCTGGTTTCAGCTTCTAAGATGTGAGAATTTACTGGTTTTATATCACTGTAAATTGAATATCTTTGGATTATGAACTGTCGGTAGGTGTTTTCTGACCCTTTATAGATTATATGGTGAATAAATGAAAGTTAAAACATCCAAAGGTGAACTTTTAAAGATAATAATAATACATTCTTACAGCCTTATATTGATCATTATATGAGGGGAGGAAGGTGTTGCCTGTAATTTAATGTACTATAATTTATACTTTAAAACCTGCATGTTTCTAAAAGAAGACATGTGCACTTCAATGCCTTTTTTATGACAAAATCTTAAAATTCAATACATTAATTTATAAAAATATCAGAAGCCCTTTCTTAATCTGATAAAACTGAGGTGAGATCCAGTGAATAAAGTGTCCCTCTATTAACCGTACAGTATCTTAGCACTAAACACTGTGTTTCATAAACTGATTTTTACTCATAAATTAATCTTGCCTTTTTCTTTTTTTCTTTCTTTAACTGTCAAATTTCCAGTTTCTTGATCCTAGTGAGAGGAACGGAAGCTTTATCAAACCAGACACTCAGGTATTGATGGCAAAGATGTGTTTGCTTTTCGAAATGACATGAGATATAAGAGGATTACATGGCTCATGAATATGACATGCTTCTATGCTCCGATTTATCACTTCTTCTTTTTTTTTTTGCTATCAAAAATCGTCATCTCCATCCATAACAGGCTGCCACACAACACAAAGGCTGATATTCTCGTGTCTGAATAGCCCAGATTTAATTTCAGTTAAGAAAAAGAGAAAGAAAGTTGAATGTGTGTTTGTCTGTGTATACTGTATATCTCTCTCTGTGTGTGTGTGTGTGTGTGTGTGTGCGCGCGCGTGCATCGACGCTAACACCCGGCAATTACGCCCGTTCACAAGCAGCGGCACCTCAGAGGAAAAGAGCAACTGGTTGAAAAATCTATTTTTACTATACACACACTGGTGTCGGTGTATATCTATTGAAACAGCAGCGGCGGAGAGGTGATGATTACTGAACATCACCTTGTTAAAAGCATCACTGAAATACAGAGCCGGGCAATGCTGTTAATATGCTAGAAAAAAATACAGAACTAACTGATATTTTTCTCCATCATTTCAACAGTACAGAAGTGTAGACAAATCCACCAATGTATTACATTTTATCACACCAGCTGGTTAAATCTCAAAACATCGGGGCTTTTATAGTCAGTGTTAATTGTAAGTGTCAATACAAAAAGCTGTCTGCATGATCAGTACACAATATTCCCATGTTATTGTCTAAACATAAATTATAGTTTTCCTTTAATACAGACCAGCAGGCAAAACAATCAGAGCAAGCTTACAGTGGAGCTGGGGCTTAGTTTGCCATTGATTTATATCTTAAACAACCTCTCCTGGTGTCTCCACTGCTAAAGGTGAGACGCACAGCCAGTGTTTGTGACAGAGATGAACTAGGCGCGGTGGCAAGAGAGAGAGGGATGATGCGGTTTTAAAAAATGCATCACCATTAAATCAAAGAGTAACCTTGAATGAGTTCAGCCTGGTGCCAGCTCAGTGACACGCTCTGCCCTCAGCGTTCGGTGCCACAGAGCATGCCAAACAGCGGGGAGAAGGAGCTGCAACCCTGCGATACAGGTTAGGCCGGTAGTGCTGGGTAGCTGTCCAGCTCCTCGCTGACCAAGGGCATTCACTCTGACTGACACTTCCTCCAAGTCAGACTTCAACATCTGATAGGCAAACATATGGAATCAGAGGGATGGAAATGTCCTTACAAAGTACTTCAGAAAAGTTGACAAAATTGAAAATATTTGGATTTAATCAAAAACTGCGTGCACAGACAGTTCAAGGCCAGAAAAACCTTCAGAAAACAATGGTGTTATTACTTGTGTGTATACAATGAAGGAAACAAGGGAGGGAGGGAAATAATAATGATAATAATGTGTGAGCACTGTTCCAAGGATTTTCTTATGTTTTATGTCTATGTACAGACCTTGTATCATTGATGCTCAATAAGAAAATTATTGAAAGAAGAAGAAAACTGAACAATGTGCGGTAGTCTCTTCAGTCCAGCATCAACACTAAGATTAAACTGTAACAAAGATGTTTTCTTTCTGCCTCTACACAGCTCGGACTAACAAAGAGCGATCTCTGCAAGCCGTCAACATGCACAAGGAGCCTCAGAAAACTCCTGCGTATCTTCCGAGCCCCCAGGAAGAGCGCCGGGCTTTGAAGCCAATTTGACATAGTGGCCGAACTGTGTAATTACAACATTACGTGATGCTATTGGGCCAAAAAAGGCTTTTTCCGATAGACTTCATTTGTGAAGGAGACGCCTGTAAATCAGTAGATACATTTTTCTGAGCAACACAAACCACGCAAAATCTGAATTTGATCGGTTCGGTCTGATCACAGTTCGAAAGTCCAGAAGAGCCGCATGATTAGATCATTTTATCCTCATTCAAGTTAGCTGGGAGGCTAAACTAGAGGTAGCCAGCACGGTCATCTGAAGTTGCTAGTGCACTTGCTCTATGGGCCCAACGATGCCGAAGCAAAGCGGAAGACGAACAATATGGAAGAATATTTTTTGGCTTCATGCGCCACTAAGCAACTTTTAAAGGAATGAACGGGGCACCACCTCTGACGCAGTTTATCTTTATGGTATCTTCTGCCATAACACCACCTCCAGTCAGCAACTATGCTACTTGCGCTGACCAATCAAGTGAGCATTGAAACCATCATGATGAGAAGGCGCTGGAGATGGATTGGATACATCACGCGAAGAAAACAGGATGACATTTCAAGAATTGCCCAATACTGGACACCAGAAAGAAGGCATAAACGATGAAGACCCAAAGAAACCTGGTGTTGAACAGTAGAGATAGAACCGAAAGCCCCAAAGCAGACCTAGCGTACCATCCAAAAATTTGCACTAAACAGGCAAGAGTGGAGATCCTTTGTTGCTGCACTACATGCCAGCAGGCTTATAGGGAAGTTAAGGTAAGTAGTAGAGATGGTGCAGAGTTAGAAACCACCAGTTCAAGATATGTGATGTTCGACCACAATCTGCTCTGACCTTTATTCTGTGTCTCCGTCTAATTTTTGCTTATATATATCGAGCAAAGAAACGGAAAAAGTATAGGTTAAAAGAAAAAATGCTTTAACACTGAGAAAATGCCAATTATGAATATGGGATTATTTTTATTATTCTTGTATGCTGCAAGACAAACTCCCCGAGCTATTACGGGGGTTTTAGCACTGCAGACGAACAAAGCATTAGAGGGTAGCCTAGAGGAAGAAAAATTAAACCCCACCGGTCCTTTAGCTACAGCAGCTGAACTTTACATATAACTTGTTCATGCAGATTACTAAATCAAGGAACTACACTTATTTACGCTTTTTAATAAGGCAGTAAAGCCTCAGAGGAAAAACCTTATAGTGGCGACTGTTAGGAAGGCTGTGCAGCTGCTGAGTACCCATATTTTCAGTAAATAATGTCTTCTGGGGTGTTACAGCGTACATAAAAAAGGTACCGGACTGATGGAGTGTGCACGCATACATTAGAAATAAAAACACCTTGTAAGAAATATCCCTCTCACATCACTCTTTGCTTGCCAATTAGATTGCTGGGCAGGAACTATCCGCGGTATATAACTTATTTTTAAATCTAACTTCCTCCACTTCTCCCACATTCATTGAGACATGTCATCCATCTATCTCGGCCTCCGGCTGCAGTAGTTCCTCGACCATGAGTGGCTGCTGCAGCGGGGCTGTATTTCAGCATGTTGAAGTGCATGGAGAATTCCCATGAAGGGTAAGGGATTATGGATTTTGGCCTCTAAGCTGCCTGGATGCCCAGTGAGGATGTCTCTGAGCGTAGTAATCTTCAAACACCACGCAGAGTGATGAGTGGGCACTGAGGAGTTCTACTCAGGATCTAAATGTGTTCCAGCAAGTTACTGAGAGAGAGAGAGAAAGAGAGAGAGAGAGAGAGATAGGAGAAGAGAGATGAGAGTGGTGGGGGGAGGGGGGAGAGGAGAGAAAACAGCATTTGGTGCAGAAATGGAAAAGATCGACTCAGTGTCTCCTTCAGGCAAGAGACACTTTTGATCCTGTGACCTGTTTTGAGCTATAGTCTGTGTCGAAAACTTGCGCCGAGCAAGGAATCATATTGGCATATTGGAGTGGTGCAAATGTAAATGTCATGGTTCCCCATCACCACACATAACTGCGGATGGAAAAAGTCAATTGAGCAATTTTTGGGGTCAGGTCGGGCACTGTCGGGGGGTTGCAAACCTTCATAATGAGGGCACTTTCAAGTCTGTGTCCCAAAAAAAAAAAAGGGATTCGATGCGTTAGCCACTTCAATACCGGCTGAATATGATAGACGGCACTTATAAATACAAAGAAAATCTCACAACTGTAGAACAGCACCCAGAGTTAGAGTAAGGAAATGTCAGACAAAATCAATAGAGGAGCACAGCCCCTGATCAATATCAGAAAGGAATTCCTCCAACTCTGTCCTGATTGAATTAAACCCCCAACAGCATCTCTTAATTTAGGGTTCCTGTATTATTTAAGTGAACTCAAATTGCTGTGATACCATCGTGGACCTGACGATAAGGCCGGTAAGTGCAGGAGGAGCATCGGGTGGGGTGAAGGACATTGGTATTTATGGAGATTATATCCTCTCCTTAAGAGATGCATCTATCTGCTCATATCAAAAGCCTGGAGATGATGTCAGAGGTCAAGGTTTGGAAGGGTGCCGAGGCACACAGGAGGTCCCTCCTTTGGGAAATCAGAGCGTATTATGATACTAAAGATGCAAAATAACCTACCAAACATCACATGCTTGTATCCATATTGCATACAGTATGAAAAAGAGGCTGTATTGTAGAGAAAGTGACTTCAGGGGGTAAAAAAGGATCAAAGGGTTCAATGCTCTCTTGGTGATAAGTCTGCAAAGCTGTACATAAAAAAAACACATTTTCCCAAGTTAGAAACCTATAATCTACTGTTTAAATGTACCTCAGTGTGCTGAATTAAATAAACAAATAAAAAATAATTGCCTGAACTGTATGCTGCTCACACTGCTGCTCAGTGATTCTGCAGCACAAATACTGTCCAAGGCTACAAACAGGTACATCAATTTGGAGCATGACAAGAAATTCCCTTTAGGTGACAACAAAATGTACATGCTATTAGATCAGCTGCAGTATAGTGTGATGAAATAAATGGAAGCCAACAGATGAAAGCTCGGGGCCCCAAACAAGGGAGAGGAGACTATTAAGGTGCACTGGCCTTCCTTTATGTTACACTGCCATCCTTTGGAGGAGGACAGAACTAAACATGGGTAGACGTTTTATGGTCTGGATGCACACAAGTTTGGAAAAGATGAGTATACGTTTAACACAATTTAATCTAAGGCTGCAGCTAATGATTATTTTCATTATCAATTAATGCACAGAATACTTCCTTGATTAATCGTTTGGCCGATGAAATGTCAGAAATCAGTGATAAACTGCCATTTTAATTTTCCAAAGTCAAAGGTCACATTTTCAGATATCTTGTTTTGTACCATCACCAATCTAAAGATATCTAGTTTATTATCATATATGACATTTTAGGCCCTGAATGGACATGCTGATGTGCTGCTGAAGCCCGGTTCTGCTTGAGGTTTCTTCTCATTGTACATTAAAGAGCACAGTCTAGACCTGTTCTACCTGTTTTTCACTATTATTGGGTTTTGATTTGTTTTTGTATGTTTTGATGCTTCCAATTCTTACTGCCAAATGTTTGTTTTTATGTAAAGCACATTGAGTTGCCCCTGGGTATGAAATGTGCTATATACTGTAAATAAAGCTGCCTTGCCTTGTCAAGGTATAAAGTACCCTGAGATAACTTCTGTTGGAGCTATAGAAATAAAAAAAACTTGACTTGACACAGAAAAGCATCAAATCATCACATTGGAGAAGTTAAAACCAGCTACATTTGGCATTTTTTGCTTAAAAAACGGATAAATGACTAATTGTTGCAGCTCTAATTTAATCTAATATACATTCATAGCTGTCATTTTATAATAAGAGAACATCTTACTCATGAAATGTGCCTCCAATATATTTTGTATAATATAAGATATAATATAACATAAAAAAGATATAAGATATAAAGTAATACTTTATAAGAAATCTTCTCAAGTGTGCATTTGTGTATTAAGCTTAGTTTTTGTCTTGATGGATATGAATAAGGTACATTTACATTTGTTTAAAGGAGAGGTTGAACCTTTTTTCAAGTCTGTCTTAAATCAACTGCATTTCAACATTGATACAAGTTTGTTTTTTTCACTTTAATCATTCTTCCTGTTTATAATGGCCATAACTAAGAGACTGCTTTCTAATTTGCTTTCAATGTAAGTCATGGGAAAAAAATTCAGACCTTGTTTCATGCTAAATGTATTCAGAAGTTTATGTGAAACTAATATGAGGTCTCAGCGGTCTGAGTTTACCAAAATTCAAGTGGATATCTTCCAAAGTTCTGTCTTTTCAGTCCAAATTTCCTTCTGGTGTTTCCCTGATGAGATCCAGACGGAGGATCGTCACAAAAAAGAGGGAACTTTATGCTAAACAGATGGTAACTTTGGAAAATACCCACTTTATATTATATCCAGATAAACATTGGAAAAAAATATCTCTCATCTCAAGTACATTAGAAATTAATCTTTTGATGGCCAGTATGAACCAGACTGATTACAGCAGGTATAATCTGACCACTGTTTTAACACAGACTCCAACATTTGTGAAACCTTTAAGTAGAATTTTGAGGCACATGAATTTCCCTTGCGTATTTTCCACTTGTACTATTTTATATTTCTACTACTATAGTTACTTGTCAGATTAGGAATATCCAAACAAAAAAAACACATTTAACTTTTAAAATATGACACATTGCTACAGATTAAACTACATATAAATGTATGAAGTCGTTAAAATTAGCTTTACCTTGACTAGCTGTGGCATTGAAATCCAAATTTTTCCACCACTAGACAAACTTATATCAACAACTTATATACACAATGCACAGAGCACAAGGTTAAAATCTGCCTCCACTCATGTTTATCTTATTGTTATTTCACTGTGATGTTTAAGCTTCACTGTGCAGAGTTCAAGATTAAAGATTTCCTTTATTGTCACTTTCATTATGCACTACCATACATGAGAAAACAAAATATTGTTTACCTTAAAAGACAAGAAAAAAAATAGTGCAAAAAAATAGCAATCTAAAATGAATAGGCCTGGATAAAAGTCATGATTTAATATAGTCATAATTAAAAGGGTGTTCATGTTCATAAAGTGCGAGAGCGCCCATTTAAAGTGTAAACAGTGGGGATATGCCAAGAGTTTAATGGGTGTAACTACAAGCACAATTTGTGACATCACAACAATTTTGGAGCCAATCGTGGTCCAGTATGTGAAGTGGAACATATTTCCATATTCATAGATTTGGGGATTTTTAATGGGAGAGAAAAATGAGTAAATGTTTTAAGGATTTAAGTGAGATAATCATATTATATAAACATATAGGTACAAATATTATATATGTTTTATAATAATAATATAATAATAATAATAATATATCTTAATATACTTTAATATTATTTAAAGCAGAGTATTTATATACATTTTAAAGCATGTCAAAAGGGGATCTTTAAGGGTGGCAATCAATAAAGGGTCTGGCAACAAATATTTGCTGTGGTGTACCTTATTAGTTAACCCAGCCATGATGATTGATCACCATCAGACTTTACAATGATAACATCATAAGATAGTGATAGGGCACTGCAATCATTCTGAATAGTCTTTCCTCCTCTTAATGTATACTCCTCTTGTATACTTTTGGTTAGTTTTATCACTTTTAGGTTTTTTATATATTATTTTTTAACTTTTAGGCTTTTTGTATTATTTGTTTATTTGTGTTTATGTATGAGCTATTGGATACATGAATGTCCCCTTTCTATCTATCTATCTATCTATCTATCTATCTATCTATCTATCTATCTATCTATCTATCTATGTATCTATCTATCTAACTATCTATCTATGTATGGCACTATACAGGAAATTATTTAATTTAGGTATTAATTATGACCTGTTTAACCTGAAGTATGACCTGTTTATGACCTGATTTAATTATGACCTGTTGAGAATTGCACTTAAAAAAAAAAAAGTAAATATTTCTATAATCTATATAGGTAAATTAACAAAAAATAAAACACTTACCTCGCCTTTAATGTCTCTTATTAGTCTTTTCTACTCAGTGGCCATCAAACCAGTTTGCACAATGATAAACAAACACCACCCTACAGCTACATGCACGAGTCAATTATACTGTATTCAGAAGCCTAATATCCGTGTTTGCACGAGACACACATTTGGAAAAACGTCACGTCTCGGGCCAATTAGATGTGATGGGAGAGGCGCGAGAGCGCACCCTGGATGACGTCAGCAGTGTTTGGTGCAGGCGTATAATGAGCAGCTGTGTGTGCATACGGCAGGGCCTGCAGTGTGGAAAGCCGGCGATGGGAGGGATATAAGGAAGGTTTTCTACATGGTATCAACACTGCGAGGTACGTCTACAACAAGATGCGTGTTTATGGTGATTTCTGCTTATTTATATTGTTTTTTTTTTTAGTGGGGAGGGGGTTAAATTTAAAAGGAGGAAGGGAGGGAAGTGCTGCTTTTCTGTGTAGCTTTCAGTATTGTTGTGATTCTTCTCTCAGATGTGATGTTTTGAGGTCTGTCACGTTGCTTAAATCAGAATAAGCTCAATATCGGCTTCAATTTATTTCTCCATCGTGATTAAAAGGTGTCGTGAAGCGCGTCCACAGCACTGCGTCATGACATCAACAGGGGTCGTGACGCACGGTCTGTAGCCCTGTGTAAAAATCTGATTATTTATTCATTTCATCCCGCTGCTGACAGACAGTAGGCAGGTGATGCACTGCTAGATAACATCTGGTGATGGTGGTGCTGGTGTGTGTGTGTGTGTGTGTTTATCATCATCATGAGATAAATCTCCTCAAAAGATCAAATCTACTCGTTGTTAAATGTCTGTCCGGTTAATGTTTGATCCTGGCTGGGTGGGATGGTAGAAATACAAATAGGCAAAGAGCTCTGTCACACCTTATTATGACTTGTAGCTGCAGGGCGGGTTCAGTTATTACACTTCAATATGCTCCAGTCACATAAGCTTGAGTCACTTCACCAACACAAGGGCCAAGAGGAGATTGTATAAGTATGCAGTGATCATATCTTTAACAAAACTATTGCCTACACTAATGACTCAAAGCAATAGAGCTGAGCAATATATTGATATCATATCGATATCATGATATGAGCTATATATATGAACTAGATATCGTGTTAGATTTTGGATATTGTAATATTGTAATATATATACCAGACTGTTGTAGCTGCTCTATTATTTGCCTTTACCCACTTCCTGTAGTCACTATATCCACATTACTGATGATTATTTATCAAAAATCTCATTGTGTAAATATTTTATGAAAGCACCGATCACTACAATATTGTCACATATTTTTGGAAATTATGCTCAATAGGCGTCATTTAAATTTACCTCATTTGTGAGTTAAAAAGCAGAAATTATTAAATATTTTAGCTAAATTTAAGCTCAGAGGAAAATATGATAATTAGTTGATGGATTATCATAGACTGGTATGTCAAAGTTAAGTCATGATACTGTTTTACAACCATTTAAAACTTCTTAAAGGCAGCACATAATCACACCTGTTGTCCTCGGGTCAATTTTGACCTGGGAGGCTAACAGGAGGTTTAAATGAATAGTTATTATATTTAAAGTATGACAGGTCCCTGCTATAACCTGCAGTAGGGCTCCTCTGGACTTTGAAAATAATCAGTAAAATTTCAGAATCAGTTTGATAAGTAAGAGGATCAATGAAACATGGTGCTGTCTCTTCATTCTGATTAAAACCCTCACAATGAGCTGACGAACAGGTAATACCTTAAAAAATCTGTTTAGTTATTTTCTTAATGCTTCCTACTTTTGCCGTATGCATATCTGAAAAATATCCTTATTAGTAAGAATTTTTAAAGGCCAATTTCTCTTGAAAGTTTGGATCATTTTGTGAACTTTAAAAGCCGCTATTGAACTTAGTTGTCTTTCATAAAGCGGCATCCAGTCCACTTCAACAAAGTGAACTGAGATTTGCTTCCATTAAAGTTTGGTGTGTCATCCAGAGTCAACCGTAACTGCAAACTCATCCTAATGGTTAGGCGTCTTTCAAAAGTGTTAAATTTTAAGACATAACAAGAGAAAACTCCCAAACACACTTCAACTATGCAGCAAGGAGCTGACAAAGACTGTTACTCGAGCTTTAACTTGACGCTTTAACGAACACGTTAACATAATCTGAGAGCTAAATGTGATCTAACTGAAAACTGAGAGCATACATGACATGTGACTAGTAACACTGCGTAATTTAAGCGAACAATACGAACAATTATCCATTGCACACAGGCCCGATTGTAACACTGCAGTTTTGATAACGCTGATATTTTCTGTAATGCATCTATTTACGCATAGAGAAGATGTGTGGCTGTAATATAATGCATAAAATATGAGCTATTAGAGAAAACGAAATGACTACATACATCACTCCATCGGTAAACAACACTTATCTATACTATAACACTATTTTCTCTCCTCACAGGTCGTCTTGAAAAATGGAGGGAGGGAATTTGTGAGTATACCTCTGTGCCTACACTTCATATAACTCAATGAGTTCCTCCAACACTGTAAAATTGGAGAGCAGCAGTCACAACACTGGTCCAACCTCTGTGTCATTGCAGCGGCTATTCCCGAGACTATTTGGACCGCTTCATCCAAAGCCAAGACTCATCTGTGGTGAATAAGTTCCAGCAGAAGTACTGGAAAACCAAGCAGACGCTCATCAAAGTCACCGGGAAGAAAGAGGACGAACATGTCGTGGCGTCGGACGCGGATCTGGATGGAAAACTGGAGGTGAGGAGGAATATGAAACAGTTTGGGGGGGGGGGGGGGGGGGGGGCTTGTAGTTTAACTTCAGTCATGTCAAAGAAACATTAAGAAACACTGGCGATACTTTCCCCTCAGGTGGATTGTGCACTGACTAAGATGGCTTTCTGATTTACTCAATTCCAATATTTGCTTGAGGCTTAAAACTTACATTAAGCTGCTTCTCCAACCATCATCATCTATGTCTCCATCTCTGCAGTGAGATGAGTTTAATGGCTGAAATCAATACGATGGAAAAGCTTCAGACATAATTTAGTTCATGTCCAGGTTTGAGATGAAAGATTGAAAACTGGACGTCTACAAAGCGGCTTTGATGTGACATTTAATCACTTCTATTTTTACCTTTTCACTGATATTACTTCTAGAAATCAATAAAAAAGATCACAGACTCAGCCGGATATCTGTGGTTTGTCTTCTTGAAAATAATCTGAGTTTATTCAACCAGTGTATAACACACAAGTCTGACTAAACTGAGAACAATTCCAACAATGATCGTTTATTTCTTTGACTTTATGTTCACACTGATTTCCTTCTGGCTCTGCAGGTCTTTCACTCCATCCAGAGGACGTGCATGGAGCTGCTGAAGGTTATCGAGCAGTACCAGAGGAGGATCTGCCGTACGTTCACATAAACAGCAAAGAAACTTGAACTATTATGTGTAAAATAACTCAATTAGCAATGAAATCCCGAAGACTAAAGCACGAACTGTGGTCAATTGACGGAAAATTAACTGGCAATTATTTTATGAATCAATTAAGCCTTGAAGCTAAAATATCAAACATTTTCCAGAAACTCAAATATGATGATTTGTTCTTTTTCTTTGTTATATATCACAGTAAATTGAGTATTTTTATGTTTTGGATAGTTGGTCGAAGAAAATAATATCGACATTTTCACAAATTTGTAACAAATTATAAATTTACTGATGCAGTGAGAAAATAATCTGCAGATTAACTGATAATGAAAATAATTGGTTGTCACAGCTCTACAGTTTGGGTACATTGGTCTAACCAACAATCAGAGTTGTTCTATCTGTGCTATGCAGCTGCACAGAGTTGCGTGTAAAACAAAGATCTGCTACACCAGAGACTTAAGAGTACCATCCTCTTTCCTACCCAGTGACTCCAGACCCTGTCCAGGAGTTTCGTAGCAGACTTTTTGTGCATAGAGAAGCAACTTTATCTAGCTGGTATTGCTCACTCTTCAACTTTAACAGGAACCAAACAGGAATAATAGGTTGAAAAATACTTTTTATACATTTTAAAACATCACACAAGGCATCTTATATATGAATAAAACAAACCTAAAGAGAATCTCTGCTAGTAAAACACAGCCACACCATTTCTAGTCAACACTTTCAAAGCACTGAGAAAGTGAACTGTAATAACTGAGGTTGTTATCTGGGTCTATCACTTCTGAAACACACTATAACCACATGGACCGAATGAAGAACAACACTAGATTTAACTGTTATTATTTAGCTTTGATACAATATGATGGAAATTATACTGGAATCAGATTTTTGTTTGTTTCTCTTGGTTGAATTGATTTGGTTTAACCACCAGATGGCGCCATTATATGTAAAGCGAACAGGTGAGACTGATGATGGTTTTATTACTGAATGATGTAATTATCCTACAGGACGCCTTGTGTGATGTTTGAAAATGTATAAAAAGTAGTTTTCAACACACTTTTTGACGAAACTTTGGGCTTTAAATCAGCTCAGTGCTGTTTAAATTAAGACGTTGATGAAGGCTACCAGCACCAGCATCAATGTGATGAGATTAAGGTGCTTCCTCATTTGATACTAGCTTCACACAGATGTGGTGCTCATGGGAAATGCAGTCTTCATTCCCAAGAAACATTACCACTTTAGTCCACAGGTGCCCCAGAAATCAACGCAAAATGAAAGTTCCTTATCTAGTACATTTTTTCTAGCATCATTTAATATGACTAAAATTGCAAATCAAGATGTCTAATTCAACATTTCTGTGCAGTTCTTTCCCAAGAGGAGAACGAGCTGGGCCGTTTCCTGCGCTCGCAGGGCTCGCAGGATAAAACACGGGCTGGAAAGATCATGCAGGCCACTGGGAAAGCACTCTGCTTCTCCTCCCAGCAGAGGTAAGACACGTACATTACATCAGAGTATGTTTGACAGATGTCTGCCACGTCCTGCTCACATTATTCAAGTTAGAGTTAAATAGATTTTTATGTAAAAGGTGGATCATATCAATTCAAATCCGAAAAAGGATCAGAGCAGAGTGTCTTATTTGACCAAATGTAATCAAGAACTGGATGTGGAGTCTTCTGGGACATTTCCATTGGAGGGAATCAAAGAATCACAATCACAGCGATGAAGCCAGTTTTTATTAATAGCAGAGTTACTGAATCTGTATCAATATCAGCTAACTAGAAACATTTCAAACGGATCATAAATAAAGACAGATAATACTTAAATTAAGTGTTGCATTATTATAACTTTATATTACAGCAATTGTGAAAGTCTTAGAATAGAGACAGATAAAGATAATCAATGGTAATCAAATGTGACCATTGCTGAGATTATTGGTAGCTTGTACTGTGTGCCATGTTGGTGATTTTGCTGCGTAAATGTTCATTAGTTTCTTTTTGTTAAGGGGTTTTGTGTCTTTGGTGAAAAAATACATCTGAACTGATTCTTCTCAGGAACTTTGATTGAATTCACTATTTGCTTTTGCAAGATACTTTTAAGATTTTGGCCTTTTGTGGCTCAAAGCGCCTTTAACCTTTTCATCAGACTGTAATGTGCCATGTAAAAGTCATTAGAGGCTGTTATTTTAAGTTTTCGTATGATAATTTATGTAGTTTTACTCCCTTAATACTGAACTCAACACTACATTTTACAGAATGGCTCTGAGGAACCCTCTGTGCCGTTTGTACCAGGAGGTGGAAACGTTTCGCTACCGAGCTATCTCAGACACATGGCTAACGGTGAACCGGATGGAACAATCCAGGACTGAATACCGCGGAGCGCTTCTTTGGATGAAGGATGTATCCCAGGAGCTGGATCCAGATACACATAAACAGATGGAGAAATTTCGCAAGGTTCGTCTCAGACAGATTCAGAAGTCAGACAAACAGAGCCTTTTTTAGACCAGAAGGTTTAGCATGTCATAATGACATAAAACAGTATATTTAGAGTCTATGCAGCATAATACCCCCCACTGTGCTTTTGTTAAATTGTTTGTTCTTTTTAAGGTTGCATTTATTTCGTGGCCAGAGCTTCATAAAAACAGTAATAATGTCATAAACCTGACAGCAGAGTGTGTGGGAGAAAATAAAAAGTAAAATAGTATGATTGCTCCAATTCCAGGCTATTTGCTGTAGGGCTGCAACATTTTTTTTTTTATCATTAATTAATCTTTCAATTATTTTTTCAATTAATATATATACATATATCAGAACATTTGTCCTTCCAAGTCCCCAGAACCCGAGGTGATCTCTTGAAATGTCTCGTTTGCCCAATCACCAGCATAAAACCCTAATTATATAAAAGAGAAGCAGCAAATCTTCATTTTGGAGAAGAAGATGGAAGCAGAGTGATTTTTTTTTTTAACTTGATAAAATGGCTGAATCGATGAATCAATTATCAGAATAGTTGGTGATTAATTTCTTTCAATCTACTAATTGATTTATTGACACATTGGGCCTCGTGCAAGAAGACATAGGGACAAATACCCTCTCATTTTCAGTCCTATCTGCAATTTGTTCCTTTTTTGTTACCCGCTGATTTCTGGGCTGCGCACATTTTCTCTTCTTTTTTTTTTTACTTAAAGATTATCAAGTATTTTTTGTCAAGAACAAAGCCACTGAAATAACCATACAAGTATAGCTTAGTTTTTCAATCTTCATACAATTTCCATTTCGACCATAATACTATTGTGATATGGATTACAGCAATCATAGATCAATTTTTGCACAAGACATTATACAATATACAGCAGTAGAGAGGTAATCTTACTAAACTAAACTAAATTGTAACATATGATGATTTCACTGTCAGTCATCAATTTCACCAATGCTTAAGTTTTACATTTTAGGAACATTAAAAAAAAGCATGAATATCATATAATCAAAGTAAAATTATGTTTCAGAGTAATTATAACAATTGGATTATTTAATTTGTGGGCTTGATCCCAATTAGGACTATAATAAGTTTATTTAACAGTACATCAATTCCATTATTGCTAAAATTCATCTTCTTGCTGCCTTTATTTTGGTGGCATCTCTCCGATTCCTGGACACATGCACAACACCTGCCTTTATATCATGTTTAGGGGGCGTAACCTTTGTTAATAACAAACAATCCAATTTAAGATCAAGTGGGATTCATCATTCAGCACACATGGGTAAGAGCAGATGTGGGTGGTTAAGAACATTTGGTGCATCTGGAGTTGACATATTCTTTCTCTTAACATAAATATAACAGAAAATATAACAGAAAATGTTATAATCCATTTTTTTGCTAATTTGCTCTAATACTCACTATTAGACCACACAAACTGTATGAAGTAGGAAAAAAAGCTGCAAATAAAAGCCAACAGAGGGCAGAACACACCATTAAATGTGGTGTTTCATGGGCTCATACTTACATAGAGGCCTGCAAACTGTTTCTGCTCACACTTCAGTTATTTTAACTCGCACAGGCACAAACTTGAATTATACTGTTTGTGTTTTCACTGTTCAAACCTGTATGATACCAAACACTGAGTGCTTATCTGCAGTTGGGACATTTTCTTATCCTGTATCTCAGGTTCAAGCCCAGGTACGCTCTACCAAAACAAGCTTTGACAAACTGAAGAACGACGTCTGCCAGAAAGTTGACCTGCTGGGAGCCAGTCGCTGCAACCTCCTCTCTCATGTTTTAACCACATACCAGGTATACCACAAATCCCAGTTGTTAGCACACACTCCATTGATCTTAAATGGGCTATACCACATGCGGTTAGGGCCAGGAAGGAAGACAAACATGAAGGGAACAAAGCAATACAAAAACACAGCGAGGAGATTTAACTATCACACCACACAGGGAGATGCTGCTCACTAGAAACGGATCATGAATTAACTGATTGTCAGACTGCTTAAAAGTTAATCATTGCTTTTACCAAACTGTGTGACCTTCTCACTGTGTTCCAGACAACACTTTTGCACTTCTGGGAGAAGACGTCCCACACTATGGCGGCCATTCACGAGAGCTTCAAGGGCTGTCAGCATTATGAGTTTTCCACACTTAAGGTCAGAGAGCAGCTTGACCTCCGTAGATTAGATCTGATCAAAAAAACAACCTATAACCAAAAACTTGATTATTCATCTAGACATTACAAGATCCGATGGACAAGCTCTCTAAGAAGAAGGCGAAGAAGAAAATTAAAGCAGAAGCAAAAGATGGAAAGAAAGCCGAGGCCACAGATGACCAGTGAGTAAATTCTTATCTCATTTTGATCTTTGCTCATGCAGGTAGACCAAACACCAGCAGGGAAAAAAACTAAGAATATGTTTATAAGCACCGAAGCAGTCTACACTGAATGTAAACATATTTCTACAACAGCTGCTTTGCGTACAGTATGTACAAAATGTTATAAACTGATCTCTTTTTTGTCATTTTTATAGACTCATCTCACTAGTAAATGAAAACTCCAGCGATAAGACCAGAGAAGGTAAAAGATTATATGCTTTAACACTCATTCAACTAATGATTATTTCCATTATTAAATCATCTGCTGATTATTTTCTTCAATAATCTGATGAAGTTTGATGGGAAAAAATGTTCCCAGAGCCGAGGATGACATCTTCAAGTTGCCTTTTTTTTCTGACCATCGCTCCACACCACAGAATATTCAGTTTACTACCAACAAAACAAGCAGATATTCACTTTTTTTTTTTTAAGAGGCTTGAACTTTTTTAATTGATTGTTTCAGCTGTGGTTTACAGGCAGTCAGACTCCTTAACTCCCGTCACATATTCCCACTGTTAGCACTTTAAAGGGACACTTATGAACTTTACAGATAACAGGTTGGAAGTGACAAAGTATTTGTACTTCATTACTGTACTTAAAGTAGATTTTCTGGGTATCTGTACTTTACTTTATTTTCTGATTACTTTTTACTTTTACTCCCTACATTTGAATATATGTGCTTTTCTACTCCTTACATTGTCAAAATGGGCTCGTTACTTGTTTCAACCTTGGTGACTTTATAAAAAGAAGACATGACACAAAGAAATTTGGCTTGCAGCAGAACCAGACTGTGTCCAGTGATGTTTTTTTGTCTGTGCAGGATGTTAACAAAAGAGGAACACTTTCCTATTTTGTGTGCCGAGAACTTTTTTCATTTTGTCAAGTTATCAGGAGAGGTTTTGTGTATCATTGACGGTAAAAATGTATTTTTACTTTTTACTTTTGTACTTAAGTACATTTCAGAGCCTGTACTTTCTTACTTTTAATGGAGTAAAGGAGTTGAATCAGTACCTCTACTTTTACCAGAGCCTTTTTTTACACAAGTATCTGTACTTCTACTTAAGTACAGAATGTGAGTACTTCTGATAACAGGCACTCTCACACTTTATATCCTTTAATTATGACTATTTTAAATCAATGACTTTTATCCAGGCCCATTCATTCATTCATTCATTTTTAGATTGCTGTTTTCTTTTTCATATACTTTTTTGTTGTTATTGTCTATTAAGGGAAACAATAGTTAATTTTTTCTTATGTATGAAAGTTCATAAAGAAAAATGACAATACTAAAGAAATCTGAAAGCTGAAATTTTGAACATGTGTCTCCCATTTACAAAATGCAAGTCAATGCATTATAACCTCTGAATCCTTTGATTAAAAATATGTAATCATTTTCTGGACAGACATTAGCAACATTTGCATATTCACCATACTGTATTCACACTCAACTTTTTATTTCCAATTGTTCTTATTGCTTGTTTACTTATTATTATTTTATTGATGCTCTTTCCTTTTTTTATTTTCCACTTTGCTGTAAATGCTAATGCTATACATTTCCCCATCATGGGACTAATAAAGGATTATCTTATCTGAACTTAAATTATTAATGTTTTCTGAGTGCAAAAACTCTGCTTGGTCATTGTAGGAAATGAAGAACTCCTCTTGGCCTATACAGACTTAGAGGGAGAGGAGAAGGACAGCACGGCGTTACTGAATGAGATCCTGGGCGGTTTGTCTGTGGATGAGGGCGACTTCTCTCGGGAGTGGACTGAAGTGTTTGGAGAGGCTGAGGAAGGAACGAGCGCAGCATCTTCTGGACCAATGGAGACCCAGCAAAAGGAAAACTCCTTCTTTCTACCATCTCAGCTGTTGGACCAGAGCTTAAATAATCTGCAGTCTTCCCTCTCAGGTCAGCACATATTTAGTCTGTACTGTATATGGGTCAGTGATGTTTTGCATCCATGTGGTTTAGTCAAATTTAAAGGGGTTAAAGTTTGAAAATAAACGTATGAATAACCTGCACATATTCTTTTTTGTGTGGACCCAGCATAACATTTCTGCTTTCAATTCATTTTGAGAGAATATATTAGAGGATTATGGCAAAAATGTGTAAGTGGTATAACCATAAAAACTTTGTACCTAATACATGCAATAAAATTGTACCAAACATGCTTAACATGCTAAATTCTCAATAAAACACCATATCAACTAGTTTGGCATGATCTTACATTATAACTTTTTATATTAAATAAAGGTAATGGAATACAATTGTTCTAAATATTAAATTTAATCTGGGGAATCATGTCAATCAGGAACCATTCACATTATTTTTTCACATTCATTTATTTTAAGTAATTACTTGTATAACACTTAAATACACTGTAGGTGAATAAAATATTTAATATTTATCATTCTTTTGTGGTTACACCATTTGACATTTTCAGGAGCATTCAGTCTTACTTTTGGTCAAAAATTATGTGAACCAGAAAAAGGACAAATGTGCCCAAAAAGCTCTGAAGTTGCATGATCAGAATGAGACCACTTGAGTTCTCCACCATGAGGGAAAACTCTCCCTCCCTGCAAAACCACCAAAATTAGCCATTATCCCAATTTTATTGAGTAATTTGGTGAAATAAGTATGCCTGAAAACTAAATAATAAGTTACATTGTCTCTCTATGAATGGATTCATTAGCAAATGCATAAAAATCCACTTCTAAAATGAGCTGCATTTTCCCCCCCTTTTGTAGCAAAGTATTTCCACACACAGAGAAAAGTGGCTTTAAAATGATTTATCAAACCCACGTCTGTCAAAGTAATAGAAGGAGGCTGTTTTAACATGGCAATTAGATTTGCTTACCCATAAGTACTATTTAATTGCCAGATACTTTCCATTTCATCTGGGCACTGGCTGCTAGCACCTCGTCTGGTTTTGTTGATTTGGTTTTGTCTATTTCCAGCTTGAAGCTCTGAGTAGCCCCCATTATAAAAAGTTACAGTATAAGAAAATGAAAAGCCCACCGTACGTTTGTGTGGGTTTTACGGGCTGAAATTAGTTGGCAAAGTTAACGTTTCAGTGCTAATAAATGTGTTAAGAAATAATGTTCGGCTGCTCAGAATTTAGTTAATGTAGTGATTTGGAGAGAGCGAGACTGTAAAATATAATTCCTGTATGACCTAATATTCCTGTGAGTGATAATCAAAAGGAAAAGTGCTAGAAAGAGAATAAAGTGGAGTTTTCTTCCCCCCCAATTTTACAACAATATGTATCAGAACATGTCCAAAAGTAACATATGGTGTGTGGGATCAGAGGAAAGCAGCATGGTGACGAGGTTTGACAGGGTCCAGCTGGAAAGATGTAAAAATAAGTTTAACCTGCTTGATATTGTCTACATTTAATTGATATTTCAGCTTGAACTCTACATTTAGAGGCCGCAGAGCTGAAACAACTACAACAATAAACTATCTGAACACCCAAAAGTTAAAAAAAAGTATCCAACACAATTGAAATGAATGAGTACAAAGGTAATTTATGCTGTAGTTAATGTGTGAGTGCAGGTAGAGAGAGACTTTTACTGTAAGTGCAACATAACTGGATGAAACACCAGTGTAAGCACAAAACTAATCAAAACTATCTTATCAAATCCATCTCTGTGCTCTCTAAAACCTGCCGTGCTTTTACCAAGCTCATTCTGTTCTCACTAAATACTTTACTCCGCTGTTAATCAATCACCATATATCAAATGGCAATAATGCAGAACCACCGCAGACGCAGAAGAGCTTCTCATGAAAGAAAACTAAACCACAGAGCAGGAGGAAACTTGTTCCGTGAAGTTAAAGAGTCACTGTGACACCAGGAGTGTTTATACGACAGCGTGATCAAAAGACGTCACTCAATGCAAGAAGCAGCATGTTTTTAAAAAAATGTTTTTCACTGTATCTCTGTTTGTTTTACCAAATCTAGCTGCTAGGACAATTTAATTACACACTGGAGATTAATAAACTAGTCCATCACCAACATGATACCAGCCCTACCTAAAACGATGGGAGTCCAAAATAGGTCAAAAAACATGACCGAACAGAGCAAACAGACAAATACTAAACGGCCCGAGACCAAGAATGTTAAACAAAACTATAACAAGGAAGAAAGTCATTTAATCCTAATCAGCCAAAAACATTTAGATGCCTCTAATAAGACACAATAAAAGCTTCTTTTTTTTGGCCTGCTTTAACTTTAAGTCCAGTCCCATAATGACATTTATCTAAAAAGAATAACACACTCTGGACTTTAATTTAACCCTCCTGTTGTCCTCGAGTCAAGGAAGGAAGGAAAGATGGAAGGAAGGAAGAAAGGAAGGAAGGAAGGAAGGAAGGAAAGAAGGAAGGAAAGATGGAAGGAAGGAAGGAAAGAAGGAAGGAAGGAAAGGAAAGAAGGAAAGAGGGAGGGAAGGAAGGAAGAAAAAGAGGGAGGAAGGAAGGGAGGAAAGGAAGGATGGAAGGAAGGAAAGATGGAAGGATGGAAGGAAGAAGGAAGGAAGGGAAAGAAGGAAGGAGGGAGCAATGACAGACGGAAGGAAGGAAGGGAGGAAAGAAGGAACAGTCAGAACAGATGGAGGTTAAAGCAGGTACAATCAAGGTAACACCAGGAGCTGAAATACCATAATGCACTAATACGCAAAAAATATGCAGAGGCATATGTCAAAATGCCTTGCATTTTGAGTCATTTGTTTGTATTTGGAGTATGGATTTGTTTGTTACCAGATACAATATAAACAGCTCCATCCAGAGTCCTCCCTGGTGGTATTTAGTGCAGCTATGTTGTATTTTCTGGATACACAAAGGATGAAAGGAAAATAAATTTCCCTGAAACAAGATCTCAGTGATGTATACGCAACTTTCAGCCTGCGTTTAATAAACCGCTAACAATGTCAGACGTGATTTTTTTTGCCATGATAAATGTTTTTATTATTGATGTTTGTGTGTCTGTTACCACATCAGCAGAGCGTGAAGCAGAGCGCTGATTTATTTTGTTGGATCGGGCTTCGGCACATTAATCGTTCCCTGTCGATTCGGCTAAATCTGCGTCTCCATTTCAGATTGGAGCAGGATCGTTCCACAGCCCGTCGCTCCGGCAACAGAGCACTCATCTGGAGCCAATCAGAACCCTTCGAAGCCAGCAGTGAAAGGTAGGACGGGGGCCAAATGAGTAAAACATATGAAAAAGATTCGAGAGAAAAAGACGTAACTCATTTAAAGACAACTGAAACCTGTGTTTATGGGTACTTAAAATAACTTGTGGGTTGTTTCCATTCATAACTTTGGACCTCATCCAGCTGCAGGACAAATGGAGGTGTTTGCATTTTCTCCGCAGTCTGTCTCACTGACATTTACCCCCTTTTTCTTTTTTTAACCCTCATTTTACAGAGACGACAGGGACGTCCAAAGACCTCTCTGCGTGGTTCAACCTGTTTGCAGACTTGGACCCTCTCTCCAATCCTGATGCGGTCGGCAAAACTGACGCAGAGCACGAACTTCAAAACGCGTAGTACCTCCTCAGCGTCACCATGACGCCTCTTGAGAGGGTTACCTTTGTTAATGGGTACACGAGCATGTTGCTGCCACTGTGACAAAAACTCTGATCAGACACACACACACACACACACACACACACATATGATGTCTTGGTTTTAAGCTTCAGCTCGATGAGCTGAAGTCAACTATTCGATGAAAGGGGCAGAATTTATCAACTATTTTGATAGATTATTAGTTCGTTATTTTAATAGTTTTTCAAGCAAAAAAGCCAAAAAGCTGTTTTTTTCATTTTCATATATCGTAATAAACTTAATATCTTTGGGTTTTCAACTTTTGGCTGAATAAAACAAGCAAATTTGGATTACATTTTGAATTTTTAACCCCTTTATTAACCAAAGATAGTTTTTTTCCGTATTTTCTTTTGCTTAATTTGACAGTTTTGCAAGTGCAGAGAGAAAGGAAAGAGGAGTATGACATGCAACAAAGCTCCGCAGTTGAATTTGAACTTTAGATGTTACAGTAATGTGGTTTATGTCTTAACCAGCAGGCTATTTTCACTCTAATGGAGAAAATAATTGACAGATTTATCAATAATGACAAGTTATTTACAACCCTAACTGGATCTCTTTCTTGTTCTAACAATATAAAATTAGAAAAATATGTTTCTTAATATAACAAGATAAACTAATATGTTCTTATAAAGAGAGAAAATTTGCTCAAATAAAACCATATGCTATGTTGAAATAATAGAATATGATATGACAGTGTGTTACTTTAATGAGATAAATATATCCTCTTAACAAGAAACTGATGTGATTTTTTTCCTCATGGTGGCAACAACACACTGCTGTAAGTGTCCCACTAACAACCATCAGCTCTCTTGTCTTTTCCATTGTGAAAGAGAAACATTTACAAGACGATCAGACTTTTTGCCTTTTTGGGCCGCTTTCACTGGGTTAAACATTTAATGTTTAGCTTGGTTACCTCAATAGGAGTTTGGAACAATAAGCCTTTCGAATCAGCTGCCTTTGGAAATCTGTAGTCTGTAGTAGCATTCATACTTTATTTCTGACTCTCATTACTGAAGATTTAAAAACAGTCCGCAGGCTATTTTCTGAAATACAGGAGAAAGAAAGTACACATGGCAAAGATCAGAGTTTATAAAATAGTGCAGCGAGTGAAGGAAAGTTAATACAGAGAAATAGTTTTTATGAAATTATATTTTTCTGCCATCAAATCATGATAACTGATCCGAATTACAGCCAATTATTTCACACGTGTGAAGGAAGTTCAGGCAGGAAGTTTCTTTTTCTAAGATTTATGCTTTTTTGTGTTTGTGGGTAAAAAAAATACATATCACTTACTTATCACTGCATGTTGCATGACTTATTTTATGTAGTAAAAGTGAAGTTGAATGAACAATATGTTTATAATGTGGGATTTTTTCTTTCTTTTTTTTAACGATTGGATATGTATTTATTTGTCATTCACAGTTGTTGGTTTTCATGGGAAATATATGCAGTTTTCAGTGTATTGTTTTCAGAGCCAAGCTAACTGGAAAGTTTGAAAATACAATCATATATTACTGATTTAGACTACAATGCTGCATTAATTGAATATACTGTATATCAGAGTAAATGCCTTAAATCTACTCACAAGTCGATATATATATACTGATATAGAGCCTCATCGCAATCATTAGTGGGTTTGTTTTAAATGTTATAACTGAGTGTACATTTATCATTTTTTGTAACTTAGTCTTGTGTCATTTTTGATGTTCAAGCCATGTGACATTTGTTAATATAACCAAATACATTGATTGCCTTACCTTGACTCCTATTTGTATACAAATGTCATGAATATTGGAGTTATTTAGCTGCTGTGTCTGTTTATGGCCCTGGAAAAAGATTACATATCAATCCAAACAGAGATTTTTTGTTTTCTTTATTGAAAAACACACACAAGATCTACATAAAAATGCGTAATACACAGGAGAACTGAATCATTACTGCCAAACATGGCAACCATTTATTTCGTCTTAACTGCAATGCACATGTGATTAAATCAGAATAAGTATGATTGAAACTCTCAGAGCTGAAAGCAGAGCAGAGTATTTCAACTCAATCTGTGTGGAATGCGTTGCATACATTGTTCATATTTGTGCTTCTGTGTGCAAGTGGCTTGATACACCAACGTTTTTTTGGAATGAAACATTAACTAGTTTAAATCTGTCATTCAAAATCAAGTGTTCAATGTTTTTTTCTTTAAACATGTGGTGATAAAACTTGTGCAGGTGGTGTCAAGACACAGCTGCTCGAATATGAATGCTGAACAAAACTGTGTTACACAATAAATGTTAGTGTAGCTTTACCTCAAACAAAAAATGATTGCACACTCAAGTTCTGATTGTTTTAACTTACAAATTGGTCTAAAATAAAAACAGCGATTATCATCTCACTTCCAAGTAAGTGCTTAGGCTTAGTTTAGCAATTAGCGCCTGTATTTAAAACACTATGAACCAGTGTTTATCTGTCGTCGAACTGTTTCTAAACAAAACAAAAACACACATAAACATTATGCTTCTGGCACAAAAAACGTGCCTCTCATGTCCCAAATACATGATGGGCCTTTCATCGTTTTGTAATTTGCTTTGGTACATATTTAAGGGGGTAACGGACAACATAATTGTCAACTTCCTAATTTGGGAGGGTGTAGTTTATGTAGCTAGTTCCATTTACATGAGCGCTCGCTGTCGACCGACCCAACAGCGATCTCTGGAATGTGTCGTAGCACCTCAAACTCTCAACCTGAAGAGGTTAATGCAAAAAATAAATCGGTCACAATCTGTGACATCAATCAGTTGATTCAGTCTGTAATATCCTCCCTCTCCAAGGGAAAAAGAACTTCTGAGAAAGACTTGGGATGTCTCTCTGTAGCAGAAAGTCATAAACACTGGGGAAAGGCAACATAGTCCAAACAAGTACATTCCACATGACCTGAGTTATTGTTCTGGGTAGTGTGGGGCAATAAAACAAGGCGATGGGGGAGTTGTGTGCTTAGCGATTGGTTATTTGGTCACTGAATAAAAACAGCTGATATTTGCATTTTGTGTTGAGCTAACAGAGTTTTAAAGTGATCAGGCAAGAAATGCAGATCTAGGTCTTGGCTTGTCGGCCTTTTGGGTGGAGCCTGCACTCTTAACGACTGCTGGTTTTCACATAGACAGTGTGTAGTACTTTTAAAATAAACAAAAAATAGGCCACGGCCGGTATCGATGTGAGCCAGGTCGTAACAAGTGCAAACAATGTGGTTAAATGTGGGGCAATAGCGTTCTGACTGTAAGACATCTGTGTAATAAATGTGAAACAATCATTTTTCCATCCTGTAAAAGACCTTTAGACATTTGCTCGCTGAACACTGAACAGCTAACAAGCTGCTGTGATATCATGAGTAGAAAGTATCTCTGATATCTCAGTTTTGGATTTAGTTTTTTTCCTTTCTGATTTCATCATCTCGACAAAACTTCTGGCGCTACGTAACAATAATTTGAGCAGTCATTTCTTATTTTTTGTTGGGTTTTTTTGTTGTTGTTTTTTTGTTGTTGCAATAACAAAAGCAAAAGCTATTTCTCTTATGGTTGTTGTGACGGTACAGAGGAGAAGGCTAGGTTAGTGATGGGTGAAGAGAGGCCGTGCCCAAGGTCTAATCTTAACAAACGTTTGACCAAAAAAAAAAAAGGTTTCCTTGATAAATCATCCGAGTTCAGTGGGACAAACACTGGGGCCGAGCAGCAGGTTTACTGGTACCACTGTCCTCCCCAGTGTGTCATTTCTAGACCTTGGGCACTCCCTGCTGGCTAACGTTAGGATTAACGGAGTGCAAGGACTTTTTTTTTTTTTTTTTTTTTTTTTTTTACAATTTTTAAGTTTTTGTTTTAAAACCACACCACCTGGCTCGTTGAAATACTTAAGCTCGGCGTGGTCGTGTTTATATACCTGAGGACTAGCTGGTAAGGAGTACTTGTGCTGAGGCATCTTTCCCCACATCTGCGTCAGGGCTCTGGCTGCTGTTTGTGTTTACGCCTGCTGTGCTTGTGTCGTTGCTCCAGCGGTCAGTGGAGGCCGGAAAGGTAGGTGGCGGCGGAGGCGGTGGCGATGCGGTGGGCAGAGTCGATGTCACCTGAGGCCCCTGGCTGTCGTTGCCGTGGAGACCGGGGTTGACGACAGAGGAGCAGGAGGACGAAGGTGAGACGGGGGAGAAAAGGGAGGAGCAGAGGAGTTTGACGGGGCAGAAGGCAGAGCCCCTGGGAATGAAGTTCACCTTGTTTTTGTCGGGGCACGAGAAGAGAGGGAAGCCTTTTGATTTGCCCGACCTGAAACAACAGAAGTTAAAGCTCAGTGTTTTTTTTGTTTCTTATGTACTATTCATACGACCGTTCTGTTACATGCAACCCACATTCACCTTCATCTCTGCCACCCACAATGAAAATAAGCTTGTTAGCGTTGCTGTACTACCCTCTAACAGGATCACAGAGTCCATTAAACAGCATCTATTATTTCTTTCCTTTTAATGATCAGAACGCTCACACAGCAGACAAAAGAACAACTGTGCAGTAGGAAAATGTCAAACATGAGGGCGCATTTTAAAAAAACAAGACAAACAGATCTTATAAGGAGAAGTGAGCGAAATTTTACTTACACCAACTCCTCAAACACTTTGACCCTCTCGCAGCCCTCTGGAGGTTCCCGTTTGAACATGTAGCTGTTGTTAGGTTTGGGGGAGGTGGCAAACTTTGGGAGAGGAGAACTGCACACATTGTCTGGAAATACAGCACAGAATATAAAACATTTACTTTGTTTCTTTTAAGTTAATACATTTGAAAACAGAAAAACGTATTTTGTTATCAATTCTGGAGCAGTAAAGGGAGGGCTGACTATCATTTGAAGACCTTCCTTTACAGGATAAAGAAAACGTTTACTATATCCTACGAAACCTTTTTATTATTGAACAAAAGACAATTCTCAACTTCTCAAAACTAATAGATGTGCAATAACTTACATCAGCATGATTAAAATAAAATGTAAAACTGGCTAAAATTATGCTGAAATAAACAAGAGGACAAAATAACTGAGTGTTCACTACCTGCTTTCACACAATCTAATACTTGGACCTGGAGACAAATATCTGTCTTTACTGAGCTTACTTTATTATTTACTTAATTGAGCTTCAATCCTTGGGAACAAATATATATCAGTCCGCCGATATTATCAGCCGACATTGGCCTATCACAGATATATTGGTATTGGCATGTATGTTTTCAGATATGTGTCGATATTTTTAAAAAGCAAAATGCTTTAAAGTTATAAAGGAAGCATTTTATATATACATATATTTGTGCACTTCCATAAAGTGTAGGTGGATGGAATATTTAATATTTATCATTCTTTTGTGGTTACACCATTTGACATTTTCAGGAGCATTCAGTCTTACTTTTGGTAAAAAAAAAAAGTTTAAATGTCATTTCATGTGACAAAAACCAACAAAAATACAAAATGTACATGTTAACAAACCTGATGCTGCTTTTAAGACAATATATTTTTTAAATTGCTCATCTTGCCAACCCTCATTTGTCACTGACCCTAAAACTTCTTTCTCCACCATCATTCCACCTTAAGAGCATGGTGCACTGACTGATGCATCGGTCTAACGCTGAAGGCTCACCTTTGTCGATGTCTTCTGCAGAACAGGGGCTTCCATCGGGGGAGTGGAGGTGGTCGGGGCTGCAGGGGCGGGGCGACGGGCTCGAGTCACCGCTGGAGGGGGCCTGGGTATCCGTGTCACGTGTGTCCCCGCTGTTGCTGTAGCGATGCGGAGGGAAGGGGGCGCGACGGCCATCCACCGCATCCATGGCCTGTGAGGTCAGAGTGCGGAAGAGGTGGTGAGAAGTCACACGAGGTTAACGTACACAGATCCTAAAAACAGTAAAGTGGTGGTGCTTAGTGTTGTAAAAAACAAACATCTGAACTCTTAAAGTGTTAACTCCTGTGTGATCTCACTGGATGATATCGCCACTGAATCAGCTACAATGTCCAAAATCTAGGCGAGACTGGTGCTAAAAGGCCTCTGGTGTGTTTGTGTGTCTGTTTAAAGGGCAATTGGAGAAGCAAACACTGC
The DNA here is from genome assembly GCF_963691925.1 of Scomber scombrus. Lineage (NCBI taxonomy): Eukaryota > Metazoa > Chordata > Actinopteri > Scombriformes > Scombridae > Scomber > Scomber scombrus. Next base: position 23,222,431 of record NC_084976.1, on the reverse strand, counting down.
ACCATATGGTAGCACTTGACAGTAGATGAACAGTGCCATGTGCAGAGCGCTCTGCCTCGTCACAACTGATTCAAATGGGAGAGCAGAGGAGGGAGAAAAGGCCTGGTGCACAGCAGGCAGTAAATCTGTAGTGGTGTGTATGTTTGTATGTGTGTGTGTGTGTGTGTGTGTTAGACTTTCAAAGAGGGGAGTTTTACAGACCTGTCAAGGTTTACTACCCCACATCAAGCATGATTTACGCATCTTCTCACCTCTGAGGGATTTAATTCAGTGTGAATATATGTGTGTTTTCCTGCCTGACTGTAAAGTGTACAATGTTAAAGTTGACTGAAGAGTAAGTGCGCGTGAATGTAATACATTTTATTAAGTGTTACTTCAGCCGCAGGTCTGAGTCTAACTCAACCCACTGCATAGTTTAAGAAAGTGCTGAAAAGTGGGCAAAGGTCTGAGAAGGGGGGAGTGGGGCGTAGATGGCCGGAGAGAAATGATAACAATAATAATAAATTATGATAATGAGAGGAAGACAAACAGTGCTGTGAGATTTAAACAAGCCAGAAGTCATTTTTAAATAAACCCGTCTGTGTTTAATTTAGTTTATTTTCACATGAAGACAGTTTTAGCTTCAGTAGCTAACGGCAGCCCTGACCTGCTGGAGGAAATCTCTCCATCTGTGACAGAGCTGCAGAGCTGCTGCTCCACAGGTTCATTAACAATTTAACATTTTAAAACAAGATTTTACCTGCTGAGAACTGCAGGAGTCGGAGAGTTAAAGAGCTACAGGATGAACTGTGAAGAGGATTTCAGCTGTTTTTGTGGCTGCCAGCAGAGTTTTCCTCCCACAGACAGACACAGACAGAGAGATTTCCTCCAGCAGGTCAGTGCTGCTGTAAGCTGCTGAAGTTTAAACTTTCTCAATCTGCATATTTGAAATTGAGCGCGGGCGGGCTTTCCACTGAACGGTGGAGGCTGGGGTTTACATTTTACCATTTTTTCATGACGTAGAAAACTCCCAAACCACCGCCTGAAAGTCAGCATCGACTTTTCAGGGCTGATTTTAAACAGCAGATGACGTTGAAGTTGAGTCATTTTCAACCAATGAAATGCTATGAAAACTTTAATTATACTGTGAATAAATTGAGGTAGAGACCAAATTTACAATATAGCCGAGTATAACATAAACAACACATCCTACGCTCCAAGAAACACAAATAAGACACTTGTGTTAATGTCAGTATTAACATCAGCTTTGATGTGTTTCAGGTTAAAGTGTGCAATATCTATTTAAGTTTTTGTTTAAAAGACCTACAAAGATATTTTTAGATGTTTTTAGGGCGTTTATTTTGTTCGTGTCAATAACCCCACACAGCAAATATCCGAGATCTGGCTTTTAATGGATTGCTGGCCTCTATTAGAGGAAATACAGTCTCTCCTTTATCAACAGACATTACTGACAGTATGTAAACACTTTGTGTCGGAGTCAAAAAGTTTTAATGATTTTTGTCCCGTGTCCATGTCTGCAGCACAAACAGGACGTGTCACGCAGAGTAGAAGTACTCAGAGAACAATAAGCAAAATGTGGAGAGTTGATGTGTGTTATATTTGCCACTGACGAGTTTCCCCCCCTTTGTTTTGTATTGTAAGATCTGTCAATTAATTTGAGACTATTGCAGGTTATAGTTAATGTTTAAGATTAGCTTTTGTTGCATTCATCTCTTAGTTTTTTTTGGGTCATTTTGCAGGTTTTTTTTTCACCAAGTGGGAGATATTGTTGGAAATTCACCATATGTTTTCCTCATAATTACAACTTTGAGGTTGAAATAAACAGTTTTTCTCTCACTTTGCCACTCGTATTTACTGTCTGTAAGTTATGATGTTTAGTTCACTGCATCTAGTACAAGTAGAGCTGATATTGACCTATCAAAGATATTTCAGTATCTGTGAATATGCTGTCCAATATGTGCCATTTTGGGTTTTTTGTTTTATTTTTTTTATAATGGGCAGCATTTTATGTATACCTGATCATTTTTCTTAATTCAAGTTTAATATATGCATGTTCTTTTTTGTTCTGTGTTGTTTTTTTCAATTCAGAGCTAATTAAATGAATTAAATTACCAGTGAAGTTTGCTGTTTCAGGGCACTGACGTCATTTTACACTATAAAGTTTATACTTAAACTGTAAAATATCACAGCCTCCATTACATATCTAGTGTTTGACAACCACATTTAAGGGACCATTGCTACAAAATGTGTGTTTATTCTGTACATTATCGGCCAATATATTGATATCTGTATTTCTTTTGCTCCTTCGACCCCTAAAAATCCAGTGTCAGGCCCTAAGTACAAGTCCAGCAACTGACATTCAGCTGCTCTAAATCTTCCAAAACCTGTCTCGTCTTTAATAATAAAATTCACATGTGCTGCTCAACAAATCACTAAGAATATTTTTAAAGCTGCTGGTGTATATAAACAACCTACCTGTATCCCCTGCTCCCAGTTTTCTCTGATAAACACATTTTCTAGCTCGTGGCTGATGCCTTCCACGCTGCTCGGCACTCTGGATATGAGGGATTTTGGCACCGGGATTGTCGATAAGGCTGATGAAGTTCCCTTGTACTGGAAAAACAACATAAGTGATAAATGACAGCTATAAACATGTCAAAGTAATAGACACTAATAGACTCAGATTTAGGTCAATTGTACAATCAAATACATAAGTTTGCACATGTCTTGGTGTCACTCTGATCTGCTCGCGGTGTCGAATTGTTGTTGACCCAGTTTAATGAGATATTTAATCGCAGGAGGCTTTCAGTTTAAATACATGTCACTAAAGTGGGATTGAATGTCATAGGGATAGAAAACACAGCCATGATTGTGATCTATCGCAGATGGGTGCGGGGCATAGCATATCACTGTTTATGTTAATTTTCCCACAGTGGTTGGTGTGGACCGTTGCTGGGCATCAGTTAATGAATGAACTGCAAACATGGAGAGAGCAGGGCATGCCCAGACACAGTCCTTCCTCTCTCCAGTCCTCTTCTTCTGACAGCAGTGGTCAGCACAGGGACTCATTAACTAGACCTCTGCAGGAAAATGCTGTGCAACATACACATCATAATGCACTCAAACATCAAATATGACCTATAAATCTATATGAATATACAGTCATATTCATTCTAAACCTAATCCCCCAAAAACTTTCAAACAGACTTAACCTGATGTAGCAAATGCACAAATAAAATCCTTATTGATTTATAATTTGGGATTGTTAACCAAGTAATGTAGAGAGCAACCTTGCTTTACTCCTGTGTTCATTTTCAGTTCTCTTATCTTCTGCACCTGTGATATGGTTTGGTCACCGTCTGTTTAATTTGTTTTCTGCTTGGCTGCTAAGCTACCTTATCATATCACTGCTGTCAGGGTAAAATCTTGCATCACTAAAGTCAGAGTTGGTTAATGTTTTCACCTGAAAAGAGCACGCCTGTGACTCAGTTTGTCGAGGCATGAATATTGACATGAATAGCTCACCTGAGGTTGGCATGCAGTGCCATGCTGTGCCTGTTGCGGCAGCTGCAGTGAGCTCTGCTCTCTGTCTTTGCTCTGCCGGCTGACCTGTTTGCTGCGCTGCAGCTGCAGTCTCAGTTTAGCAATCTGCTGGAAGAAAAGCAACATAACTTAAGCAACTGACACATTTCTGAGTTGTGAAGGAAATATCTCTGTCAATGTGTGACTTTAAGAGAGACAAATCATGCACATTTTCAGGTCCTATATTTATATTTTAGGTCTCTACTGGAATATCTTCAGTTCAAACTCCTTATTTATCTTATACTGATCTTTTATGCAGCACCTCAGTTCAGCTCTTAGAAGCTGGCCCTCGGCTGACCCCAGGATGTGCTGCAGGCTTTGAAGCCAATTTGACATTGTAGCCAAACTGTCAAATTACAACTTCCGGGTTCAACAGGAGCTCAAAAGTATTTTTCCCTGTACACAATCATGGGAAGAGGAGCAGCTGTAAAATTGTGAATACATTTTGTTAAGCATCACAATATCCATAAAATGACTAATTTCACTATCTGAATTTGATCCATTTGGTCCGATAACATTTGTAAAGTCTAGAAGAGCCACTAGATCAGTGCTACGTTTGTCCACAAAAATGTTGACAGTAACTATTTATTAACATATTTTTTTATTTCTTGACTAAATTGTAACAACAACGTAAATGATGAAATACTGACAACCAAAATTCTTACGAAATCGTATGCCCTGATGAGCAAAGTTTGTTTTCGTTTTTAACCTGCATTTTATCTGCAAGTGAAAGTACAAATCCTCACTGCCCCCATGCACATATTGCATTAATGTAACTATAATAATGCTGTGCTTGCCATCAATATTTGTATGTTTTGGATGGCTGGGAGGTTTTTTTCACTTCTGTGGCTGACAACAGTTACATGATACTTTATATTTACTTCTGTGTGCATCCATCCTGATTTGACTCTGAATATTATTGGCTAATATAGAGCATGAAGTCAGCCAAGTATGTCTGATGATGAAATAAGTCAATGGGTGTTTCTCTATCTGGCCAAGTATCGACCTAAAAACAGGATACCCTTTGTGAGCTTAACAGAAGTAGCTGTACTATGCAGACAAAGGTGTGGTCTTCAGTGCTGATCTCGTAATCCAGGCAACACAGTCAACAAAGAGACTCACTCTTCTCATGGATGTCCTCCCACACATGTAATCGCAGAGGTTAGGGAGCTTGAGTGCAGTTCACTATATTCATTGAGTGACCGCAGCAGTCGATAATGACAAGTCCAGGCAATCCCGGAGTAATCTCAAAGGATGAGAAAAAGGGAGGTTTTCCTGGCTCTGCCGTGCTATTGATTGTGCAGGCCGGGGCTGTGGGGACTGTCTTGCAGAAAGCTGAACAGTGAAACTTCCTGTCAGGCCTGGTTGCAGTGTGGATACATTTACAAAATCTGATTTGAACATTCAGATTTTATGTGATCACACTGCTGGGAGTCTATAGCTGATAAATGGGTTTTAAAGTATCTCTTTATTGTGGCTGCGTTTAGTAAGATGTGTCTCTTGCCGTTTCCTTTCAACAGCTGTTGACGCTGCTGAAGAGCAATCTGTCGAGCTGTAGTTTACATCCAATTCTCTTTATAATAAAAGCTTCAACACTTTCATCTGTTATCTTAATTTATCAGTAATGTCAGTAAAAATTAGATTCTTGTGCATCCAGGTTTGTCCGACATGATTAGAAGATAAAAACTGACCTGACTGACTGTGGCCTGACCAGATGCCACACAAGTCAACAATAAAGTCTGCTCCATTCAAAGCCCATTACAATATTGTTTAAACTGTACATTATAAACTCATTGTTTGGCATGTTGGCAATAAAATTAAGACATTTAAGGAATGTAGTTTGCGAGCTGTTCTTGGTTGAAGCAGATTCTTTTGAGAGTATTTGTGAGTTGTGAGTTCTGGTCAATATAAACAAAAAAAACCCCAAAACATCTGTGTGCCGTTAATATTTTGGAACAAGTCTTGTGCTAGAAATGGAGAAAAGAATATGAGTCCATTGTGTTGCAGGGGCATCTGTGAGACTTTTGAGTAACATGAGAAATGCTGCAAAAGGTCAATCAGTGCAAGTTGAAGAGGGAACAATATGGCTGTTTCACCCTTGAGAGGAGCTCCTGCACTGTCTCTCAAAAACAACAGGACATAATGAGTTGCGAGGGTGCAGTTTGAGAGGGGAACAGAGGATAAATTTAGACTGTGGTCTGGAGAGCTTGAGACCTAATAGCTCCATGTGGTCTGGCTGGTTGGCCACTAAACCCAGCAGATAGACAGGAGTGGAAACCGACGTTAAGGAGTATAATATTTAGGCTGACCTCAGACCCTGACAAATAAAACACATTTTGAGTAAATGGAATGAGCCTCAAAAACAACAAAAAACGTCACAGTGTGTGGTGTTTGTTGTCAGAAGTTGCTCTGAGGGGAGAGTTAGGGGTAAACAGAGGTTAAGACAGGTGAATCTACCTCTTTAAGATGGTCTGCGCTGCCCCAGGAGGCTGATCTCTGGTGAGGACTTCCCTGTTCTGCTCCCTCATCAATCCAGAGACCTGGAGTCTGAAAAAACACAGAAACATACATGCTGACACATAATCATATGTTACACAACTCTTTATTCTTCTCTCTGACACGCACACAACTTTTAAGTCCCAGTGCATAAACACGTCCATTGTGTGTGAACCCAAAGATATTCAAATAAAATACATTACATCACCCTTTAAAGCCTAAGATTAACTAACCTGCAGTTTTCTAAAATGTGTTTAAGCAGCAGGGTTGTTTACAGACATCAGACAACTGAAAAGGGTCACAGATGTATCCAGAGCTTGTCGAGTCCTGCACAAAATCAACATATATACCCATCGGGAGTTGTGTGTCCTATGAAACGCTCTATCTAAACACTCGCTGTGAAGTCGCTCAAGATGTGAGCATCAACCTAAAAATACCTAAAAATGTAAAACTGTTTGGATAAAAGGAGTTGAGAAAGATGATTGGGTGAAAGCAGTAATGAGTGCCGTGTGTCCAAAAAGTAAAGCTGAAAATCTGGAATCAATGAAAAACGCGGAAAACATTCATGAGATACGGTCCCTGGGGGAAAAAAGGCTGCTTTCAACAGGAAAAACATAAGTCATAGCATGTTTGATTGCTTCCATTAGTAAGCTGGGTTAAGATAAATACATCTGGGAAAGGGCACTAACACTAAACTCTTGATTTTTGTCTACAGGCACCGACAGCCAGTGCATACCAAAATAACCATTATCACCATTTTACAATCTAAACATAGTTCAAGAAAATAATTACAGGCCTGCCAAATATCATATAGTTACCTTATAATTGTGAGCCACAGGTGACATTTACAGGGACTTTACCGGCAGCTAGTTTTAGCCACTTTGAAGCTTCTTTGAAACTCCATAAATCACTATCACCATTAAGCCTATATACTCTACTATAATTAGCAGAGTATGCAACAGTACAGCACTAGTGATAGGCTCACACGAGGTCAATGAGTCTACAGACATTTCTGTTTGTTAATACACCAGTAAGGAAACATCTGATATACAAAACATTCCCTACCAGAGACCATAGCGGCGGTTCTGTCTCACAGAACGTGTCTTTTAGACTTCCAACTGCATAAACAAGGAAACTGTTAAGTTATGTAAATATATGCAAAAAGAGAAACAGACTGAGGATGTTTCATAGGGTCGTCTGAAACCACATACTTCCCCTTGATTATGCATATCAACAGTGCCTCTGGTGCTCAAACAAATCTTCAAACATCTGACGTGTTTTATGGTCTTGCACAGTAGTACGAATCATCTTAAATGTCACTGTCTTCATAGTGGACCGCATTTGACCCCATGCCAAACAGAAAAACCTCTATGGCTCCCCTCCCTCACCGACTAACGCACAAGCCTTTCCCTATCATATGGAATATCACACTGTGAATAATGAGGAACACCCGTGAAGCCGTTTGCGCTGGCTTGCTGGCACTGACCCCCCCCCCCCCCTCTACCCCAGAAAAAGGACAGCGAATTAAATGGGTGCTTGTGCTCTCATAAAAGGGACTACTGTGCTTGGGCCACGCTGGATGGCAGATGTGTAGCTAGCTAGCCTTTAGCATTAACATTTTGTGCATGGCCTATTGAATGGTTTGCGCTGTTTGATGCGTCTGCCAAACGTCGAGGGACTCGATGCTGCAGCCTAATCCGTTCATACTGAATGCAGATTGCTGTAAAAAAAAAAAAAAAAAAGGGCAGACGGGGGCTTTATGGGAGTTGTGGACTTAGCTGTTGAGGAAAAAACTAAATTCTCACAGATGTTCAGTGACGTTGAGTAGGTGTGCTACTCTTTATTAAATGTGAGCTGCTTTTAATTGAGTGATATGTGTCAGTCTTCAACAATACTGGTTCTTGGATGGATCCTCTGCCATATAATCTTGACCACTGCTTTTATGTATTCTATTTATTTCATTTAATTGCAATACCTACCACATTATGCTATTATAGCTGCTGCATCTCTTCTTTTTATACTATGTTCATCTTGTTTTAGCTTCGTGTGTGTCGTGTTTTTATGTGGTTGTCATGTTTTGATTGTCTTTAAAGCACAAATGGGAGTGTCACCTGTAATCTCATTATATGTCAAATATAATGACAAGAAAGCTTTCTATTCTATTTTCTTGGTTGAAATGAAAAGCCAAAATCAATAAATGGAGTTTCTCATCACTTGTGGATAAAGATGTGTTGACAATCTTCAATTAAATAGATATTTTTCTTCATCACTAATAAGTATCACTTCATTTCCAATAGCCTTAAATCAAATTAATCATTTTTTAAAAACTGATTTGAATGAGAGCAGCATTGAATGTGTACTTAAGTTGTTAAAGTGACGACACCAATGTTCAGTATACAAAAAAAAACAAATGGTTACAGTTAACGTTTGACGGTTGATATAATGAGGTGTTAATTTAGCCTGCAGCTGGTGCAACAGTTGTTTGCATTTAACCAACATTTAAACAAATACGCAGTGGTGTGGTTTTATAAAACACACAAAGCGTTTCAAATATTAAAAAGGGACTCTTGACCTTAAATTGATTATTTTGTTTAAATGTCAAGAAAAAGCTAATTACTTAAAGATGTGTGCAGATCTCAATTGTCAATTAAACTCAGGTATCCGCATTACATTTGAGACAAGACAGTTAAAAAAATACTGCAAGCTATCTTTCTTTATTGACTCTATTCCCTACAAACAAATTGTCTGTTAACAGGAACACCCACCTTTATTTACCTCTGAAGCCCTTTTTTTTTTAATCATGTGAGCTTTTTAACTTCCGGGCCCGAGTTGTGTGTGCTTTGTAGACTTGTCTGCCAGGTGTTGTGCCTGATAATTTACTTCTTTCTGTACAGATACAAAAAAAAAAAAAAACCTCTTGTTTCCATAGCCTGCAGCTCGCTTCCCATTATGATTCCCACCCAAAAAAGGGTTACATGCAGGCAACATCCTCAAGAATCCAGCTCTGTTCCAAAGCAGGAAATAATGACTGGGCTTCAATAGAAGTGCAGTGGAATTTGTGCTGGTTTGTTTAGATTGCATGCCGAGACATGCGAGCAGAGTGCCACTGCTATCATTTGGTGGGGTTTAGAAATGAGGAGAACACGCATTCTGATTTGGTGAGTTGACTTTGTGCGTCTGTTATCTCGTGTGTGTGTGTGTGTCTGAGACTCACCGAGCATTCCTGAAAATGGGATAGATATCTCTAAAGAGGGTGTTTTTTGTTTTTCTTTCTGCAAGCTGCATTCATCTACAATCAGATTAATCACACACATATGATTAAATTAAGTTCATATAAAAGGAAAAATATCAAGCACTGCTACTGGATCACCAGTGATAGCAGATATAATAAAGCACTAAAGTAGGATTAATTGTGTGTGTGTGTGTGTGTGTGTGTGTGTGTGTGTGTGTGTGTGTGTGTGTGTGTGTGTGTGTGTGTGTGTCCAAAAGAGAGCCACCAGGCACCAACAGGGTGTCATTAAGCATCTGTGAGCAACTACTACCTGCAGTTTGTGTTGTATGTCTACCACCTTAAGTCTTATCAGCAGCTGTTTGCAAAACTTTAAAAGAGTCAATTCCACATTATTAACCAGATATATTCTCAATCCATATACCAGTCGTGTAATGAAATGAAGTAAACAGACTAAAGTAGCAAGACAATAAGTTTAGTGAGATTTGTTTGTGCTTCTGTTCTGTTCTCAAATGACTAAAAACCAGACTTCTGATTAATTTCCTCTGGAGCACGTCAGTCGTCAGCTGGCCGTGTTACGAGTGCGACAGAAGACGAAAACTTGTTTGATCCGTCTGCCTTTGTCGGTGCTGGTTCTTTGAGGTCAAACTTGGTGTTTCAGGGCCCTAATCTTCATACAGGCATTCTCTGTGCTCTGTAACCACAGGGCTGAGAGCACACACAGACCTATCCCGGAACATTGATTAGCATATGTATGGAGCCCTCTGCTCCTCAACTCCCACACAAAAGGCAGGCGGGCCGTGCAGCCACGAGGGCCAGGTGGTAAGCAGTGGGATTTCTTCTCGCCTCAGTCATAGCCTCGGGGACAGGTGCAAACAACTTCACCTCCATACAGGGCTACATTACAGCTCAAAGGAAAGGCTGTCTTGAACTTGTGCAATGCGCAACAAAAGAGGCCAGGGACCTTTTGTCCTCTGCTTTCTGCTGTTGTCGTCTTATAAAAAGAGCTGGGCCCAGGCATAGCTTGTTAACAGGAAGTGGTCTTTGACTATCCTTGGGGGAGTTTGTGCATTTATTTGTTCAAGGATTGTCAAGTGTGTCACTCTCCCACAACATTAAAGCATTGCCAAATGTTTTCCCATTTCAAAACGTATACAGCTTTGAAACATGAATCTCTTTAGTGGCATTCAATAAAATCACTGCTAATAATGGACACGTCACTGAACACATGACACAAAATTGCCAACAAGATCACTTAAAGATTAAGTGCAATAACATTTTTTTAAACCCAACAGTATAATGATCAAATTGATTTTCCAAGACCTGTCCAGTCTTTTCCAGGCCTGAAAAGAAAAAGTAACCCTGTAATTAGAGGTGTTTACTCTGCATACAACCACTACAAGAGATCCTGCGAGGCCCACTCACCACTTCCTCAGCCTACACACAAAGAAATGCGAGGCGCATGAGGGGGTTAAAGGGATGAAGCTCATGTAAATGAGGCTTGGCGGTCTTCATTCAGACACATGAAAGGCTTCTGTTCGCAAAGACGGAGCAGCCCTCGTCATGATCATACATATTCAATATTCTTTGACAAAACCCCCCCCCCCCCCCCCTTCACCCATCCCCATTACCCTCATTCCCAAAAGAAAAATTAAGCCCTTCTGGAAAAACTGCATTTAGCCATCAGTCACATGGCAAGATTAGTGGGTGATCATGTGTGGGCTGCTATCCAGGAATACTGTGGTCAGGCTCGATGTGAAATCCACCATTTAAATGTTTCATGATGACACTGATGAACACCACAAACCAAAAAACGCGTTGGTCCAACAATTAGGTTATATATACTACAAGTGTCGCTGGAGATTTGATTTCAATATAATATCCATACATAGGCTTTATGAAAGGTTTTAAATGTGCTAAAAATGTAGCGAGGGGAAGAGATTCCCTATTATTTATACCAAAGTCTATTAGGCGCGGTATTGGCAGCAAGGCGGGCCACAAGCCACCAGATTACTATAACATAATCTTTGGCTATGGCTAGTGAATTTGTCTCCGTCACCGACCAACGCTGACAGAAACCAACAAATATTTGGAAGTTCTGATTACCATAATTTGCCCAGTGATAGATGAAAACTGAGTGTTTAATCTGGGGATTTACCAAACACTCTGGGCTAACAGTTGGGTTAAATGTTGAATAATATATGGGGTTGTTTTTGACATGTCAGACTTTAAACTAATTTTGACTGATGTATCACCTTCTTCTCTTCGTCTCTGAAGTTTAACGTCATCAATGGAACCACTTCCACACCACATAAAGTGCTCAGATTTGGGGGATCGACTAGCCGACAGCGATGCTACACTGCTTTCAGCCACGTGTTACTGTTTAATCATAAAAGTTTGTGGTAGACACGCATATCCAGAGTAAGAAAGAACTGGACCAAATGTTTAAAAGCAAGAAGAAAAACAGTCCGCACACTGCAGCTCCCAATGCAGGTAGATTTAATAGGATACTACAAGTGACGTTTCATGCATTGAAGAAGAGCATTGACCTCAAATAATGTCACTTATGGTATCCTATTAAATCTACCTGCATTAGGAGCTGAAGTGTGCGGACTGTTTTCTTGCTTTTGTAGTATAATCATGACATACAGTTATTATGTGAACGCTCCACAGTTAGCATCGGACTTATAGAGAGTTTGATTAACTGTTTTTAAGAAAAAGTATCAAAATCGATGTGTCAGAACCAGACAGGTCGTGTTTTTTGTTGCGTTTTTGTCCTTATCAAACCTGGCTTTGTTATCCACAATGCAATTTGACTGCTGACAGTTTGGTTGGTGTTTTGGGTGTGTTATGCTAATGGTTAATGTGGCCTTGGGCCTCTTGCCTCAAGCAGAGAGATAAGGAATGGATTACAGAGCTCGGCCTGGTCTGGTAACCTCACCTCTTTCTAACTCCACACACACACACACATCTTTTTTTAATTCAATTTTCAAGTTACGTCACTTAAAGCAAATGGGGCCCTTTTTTTATAGCAGACATTTTGACTTATCGAAGCAGGAAGAGCAACAGGTCTAAGATAATAAGAACGCTAACAATGACTCCACATCAACCGTGAAACTGGCTCACCTACATGACAAACACAAAAGGCTTTTACGAACGCAGTAGTCCTCTCCAAGATTTGTGAACACCCTTTGAAGTGTAAAATCAGCAAACCTCCTCTTAATAACATTTTCACCCCATTCAGATTCCCCCTCAGATGATGAATGATAAGATATGACCCATTCCTACTCTAGCCTACAATCCAGATAATGTTTTTTACCTGTGTGGCTTTGTCTTTCATAGAAGAAGGATAGGGTCCATGAGCGTCCCGAGGCCACTGCCCGGTGAGATACGGCCCTGTGATGGCATCCAGGGAAGACGTCCTTCGGATGGCACTGGAACTCCGCACCTGTAGCTTGGACCTTTCTGCTGCTGCGAAATGAGAAAGAAACACACAGCAAACAGGATGAGTCACACACGCCCATGCAAGCGCCAGTACCTGGTTAACAATACTCAATCCTCCCCGACAACCCGGAGGCATCTCTCTCGTTCCACGTGCCAACTTTCCTGATTGTGTCAATAAGACTTAAGTTCAGCGTGCTCCGCTTAAAACGTCAATGTGTAATAAATCTCTGCAAATGTGTATCCAAAGACTCGTGGACTCGTGGGAAGGGCATGTTTTGAGTAGTAAAAACTAAATGGTTTACATTTTTGGCACAAAAATCATATAAAAACAACCATTGACCTCAATTGAACCCTTACTCCAAAAATAAGATGGTTTCCTTGGCCTGGATGGAGCCCAAAATGGATAGTAGATGACTTTTCACATTGAATTAAACACTTTAATTTGTCACTCAGGTCAATACATTATAAAAAAAACACTTAATTATCACCTCTATCAGCTACTGCAGCCATTTTGGTATTCTTTTTTTGTTTTAACTGAGACGACCTCGCCTTATAATCTCTTCTTGTTTTCAAAGTGTGGACAATATTTCTAATCTCATAAGCATTAGTGCAGAGCCAACAGCAGCAGCAGCAGCAGCAGCAGCAGCAGCAGCAGGGCTGGAGCGCTGAGGCCTGGAGCACATGTAAATGGCTGAAGCAGGAGAGTATATCTGATGTTATGAGAGCAGTCTGCTGTGAGCCAGAGCCAGTTAAGCACACACCACCCACATAAGAACTCATAAACAACCACACCACAATGCACATCAATACTGCCTGCATCCACTCAACATTCCTGCAGTGACACACAGTAAGTAAAATCAAAAAAAGAGTGAGAGAGATAGAAACAAAACATGCAAACACAAAGATATTAGCTTGAGGGCAATGTGAAACTACATTGACAGACTCAATTAGACTATGTATGTCATTTCTAAAAAAAAAAATGTTAAAAAAGGGAAATGTATCAAACGCTGAATAAAGGAATAGACTGATGAACAGGAAATGTGCTCATTTACTCCATTTCTTGTCTAAGCAGGCCAAGGCAGAGGCTTTTTTTTCCCAACATGGACACACAGACTAAACTATCTACATGAGGCACCCCCCCCCTCTCCGAGCAGAACTACACAGCAGTTCATTGTTGTTCTTTGTTCGTAGAATACATAGGCCTACCCACCCAAAGGTATTGCCTAAGTAAGCTTACTGGGCTACAGTAAAATTCCCTGAAGCATTGTAGACAAAGGAAGCAGGCTAAATTTCCATCAATATTGATATAGGCCAAGCCAGTGCTCTCAGAACTGGGATTGTGGTTATTTTCCATCGTCCATCCATTTGCCAGACTAGAATAATCTCCTGATGAGAAAAAAGAAACAGTGTGAAAGAGGCCAAGACATCAAAGCAGTGAGAAGTGTATGTGATATTTCAAAAAAAAAAAAAAAGAGGGGAGGGGGGGGGGGGTAACTTTCAGATTGAGTTTTAATATAATAATCCTTTTTATTTAAGCTGTGAAAAAGTCTTTTTGCATTTCCAAGGGATAAATGGGGTGTTTATTAACTGTAGAGTAGAGAATAATGTGAAAACAAACATGTGGTCCAGATCAGTAAACCGTAGCAGAACAGTTTCCTGGAGGTTTTCACATGGCAGCATGACACAGGTTGAAAGAATAGTTTAGTTTGATCTTGTGATCACAAATAAAATCACTTTGTTGCACTTTTGTTATTTCAGAAATGTAAATTAAATATTAGTTCATGTTAAGGCTAAAAAGCTGGTATCATTTTAAAAGATATATATCCTGATTTTGAGCTATTTTAAGTCCATTCAATTCAGTTAAGCTTAATTTATAATTGATCAAATCACCTACACAGTGAATAAGGAAACATTACTATAAAGACTGTGCATGCTTGGTCACTGTTAAGAAGAGATAATATAATGTATACAGTATGTGGTTTAAATGATATTATTTAAACCAAACTACTTACTGACTTAATGATACAATTATTGCTGAGACAATTAATCACTTAATCAGTTAGTTAATTGGCAGATATTTGATAGTTTTGTTCCAGCTTCGCATATGTGAGAATCTACAACATTTATTAGTCATATTTAATATAATAATAACGTGAATATCTTAGATTTTTGGACTGCTGATTGGACACAAAAAGCAATCTGCTAAAAGCTAACTTTCTGAGACCTTTTTGAAACTGTAGTTTTCTGTTTATAAAAAGAATCGTTTTTTAATCGAGGTAATCGGCAGGTTAATCAATAGTAAGTAGCTGCAGCCCTAAATTACATTATTACTCACTCTATTATAAACTACTGAAACAGGTAGTAGGATTATTGATTGTGTAAATACCTGAGATACCCTGTGTCGATGTATTACAGCTCTCATAATCATGACTGAAGGAATAAAAACTCTTTGAACTTATAATTTCGGATAACTTTGTTCATGAGTTGTTAAAAGTTTTAAAAAACTGTGTCCTCTGTAAGCTATAAGTTAAGGAGCCACTGTCTCTCTTACACAATATAAATGACGGTATTAATCTTGGCCATGATCGCTTATAAAAGACATGAGTTTCAGCATCTGTCCTTCAGCTGGTCAGGAAATGGCTTTTAAGGATTATAAGCATCTCTCAATGAGTCCAGAGGGTTACTTCCAAAAAAAAGTAACCCTCAGTGCATGAGGAGGGTACGCTAGGAGTGTTAACAATTACTACTTTTACTGAGTGTGTGAAGAAAGAGGAAAAATTTAACATCACATATAAAAAAAAAAAAGGTTAAACTCAGACAGAAAACACAACACGGTTCCCACCAGAGTTAACTGTTTGGGACAACACACTCATTTTCACATTTGGTCCTACTCTGCAGTTTGAATGGGTGACAATGAAGCAGGGCTGTTTCAGCACAGCTGGCACTTTGACATAGAGGGGGACTTTCATTGTTGGGAAAGTGTGGTAGGAGAATGATGTCATGCTAGTGAACCTAAAAGGTCACGATGTGTAATATAACACTCTTGACTTCATCGTCGAGGCTAAGATCTGAAGAGTTCTGAACATCAGTGTAGTCCATTATCACATTCGCACTGCCTGGAAGTGACATTCATGGTACTGTGGAGGCACTTTGGACTGAATTTTCCACCAAATGGCAAACATTATGTCTGTGAGTGGGTTCAAAGTACTACAATGAATGAGAAATTACACAGTGAAAAGCCTAACTGCTGTCACATCAATCTGGGCTGCTGTGATGAAAGGTAAGGACGACTAAAATTAGGCTCACAATGTAATACTTGTTTGTGTCCTACATGATGTGTGACGATTTGCTTCTTTTTTTTTGTATGGCTGGCATGCACCAACCCTTCATTGTTGTGATCATAGTCATCATCTTAGGCTTCATCTCATGCGTGTTTGGACTATGAGGTCACAGCCATGAAGGAGGGGTCAAGTCTCCATCATCGTCACTGACATGGCACACCAGCCAGGGTGAGAGGTCGCCTCTTTCAGCGGACTGAGGTATGCGAGGCATGCCACTGGGGTGGGAAATCAACACCGACCGCTAGCCAAACACGGGTGAAATTCATCATGCCTGTTTAGTCTGCCCTACTCAGTTGATGTGGAAGAGGCTTCGTTTCCTGCCCTTCGCATGGTACGCTGGTCAAGGTTGGAGGTCATCTCATTCAAAGAACTGAGGAATGTGAAGCATAGCGTAGCGCCGTCACAAATATAAAATTCCACACACACACACACACACACACACACCGCTACACAATAACCACCACGCTGCACTGAAACATGAGGCCTGCCATTTTGATTAAAGGTAATAGAGAGAGGCGATTAAACTTGACTAAAAGGATTGGGCTGTCACTTTTTCATTCAATCTATCGAGTAATTTGTTTGAATTCATTCAACTCAACCCCCTATACACTGTAATGTGTCAGAGATTCAGATTACTATGACTGTCATAAGCAGATAAATGGCCGTCAATGTCCATCTGTCAACGGTCAGAGAGAGCGTACTATCATTCAGTATAGTCTTTGTATTTTCCTGTGTGGTTTCATATCCATTGTACTATTACACTATGTAGTCACATTCATATTTATTTATCTTTGTAAAATTATACTAACTTCCGCATCAATCTTAGCTGATTTATATTGTTTGATGTACTGTTGCTGTTTTATTAAGGTGTCCCTGAGTGCTTTGAAAGGCGCCTTTAAATAAAATGCATTAATATTATAATTATATAAATGAACTATGTCAGACAAGGTTGTAGAGCGTGACAAGCTCACTTAACCAAGCTTACCACCTACGAAAGCTAGCCAGTAAGCCATCAGATTTGTTGTCATTGCAGAAAATAAGGCAGCTGCTTTTTACAAAGTTGGCAAACAGCCTTATCTTTGTTGGTTATTTTGCCATCTGGTGTAGCTCCCCCCCAAAAACAATACTTCCACAAACTACTTCTTCTCTTCTTCGAAGTAGTGATTATCTGATAAACAAGACTATGCTCGCTACTGTCCTCCATTCTTACTAATTAGCTTACCGCCTGTACTGACAGGTCAAGCTGATAGTGAATGTTAAGAATGCCCTCTACTAGATCACAAGATAATCAGTTTCTAACAATCTGTTGCGTTTATCGACTGTAAATTATGAAATTGAACATTAATTTTTTCCCCACTCTCGAACAAAAGTTTGACTTTATAATAAAAAGCAACAGCCCCACTAATGGATGCAGTTGGTGCACAGTAGCTGCTGTGTAGCGTGTGGCGATTTGTAACCTAACCATGTTAAGACCTAGCTAGCAATTATCTATATTTCTCTTATTGTCAACAGCTCTCATGTGCAGTCAAACTATTAATGAATTGGTCCTATTTACAAGTATTGTGTGTAGGCCTGTCACGATAATTGTCACGATAATTACGCTATCGACTTATCGTACAATACTAGACATGACCTTAATATTGCCTGTGGTGTTTACATGCATGTTTGTTTACTGAAGAGAGGTGCGTAGGGAGTGTTTGGTCGAGAAAGCGACTGTTGGCACTAGTGACCAGAGCATTGATTAACTGTTTCGGAAGTCCGCAGCTATGAACGACTCCTCAAGACCCGAGCCAACTTCCTGTGTCCTGTTTGCCACCTGATGAATAAAGTGAAGGGGTTAGCCCTGAAGTAAGCCACAATGGGTTAACCTAGCCTAGCCCAGACTAACTTTAAGATGGACCATCCATTCACATTTTTAGTGACAATCTCAGTCAATCTCAGCTGCTACTAAACTGAGAGCGGAGAAATGTCTGGCTGCTGAGTCTCTCCAAAGTTTTGCTGTTGTGGTGGTCATACATTTGTTTATTTGAACTATTTAACTCATAAAATGCCTTTTCTTGTGAGCATCACACTCGCCCCGACATATAAAAATGTTTCCAGACATTTCTAAAAACTCAGTAGTATTGTATTTGAACCAATCATATCATATTAACTGCAAATGCGGCATTAAAAATGGTCTTAAAATGACAATAAATATCATTTATCTCTATTATTTCTGGGACAATATATCATCCAACAGAAGTAGCTATCGTAAGAGGCCTAACTGTGTGTGTATCCAAAGCCTAATACATCTTATTCCTCTTATTCCCAGTGCCACACCGTTGTTCCCTTATCATTGAAGATTATGGTCACACTAGCTTATTTAGAAACAGCTCTAAAGAACTATTAATCATTTTCTCTGTCTTTTTCAGTTCAGTTCTTTTTCAGTTCTGTGTAAACCAGACACCACTGTGGATGCGCGGGAACGTTTACAAAGCTTCGCTAGCTGGTTGTGCGACATGTCACAACCTCTTGACTTTGTAAATTTCTCAAATAAGGTCTGCAGCACAGAGGAATAACATATATCAGGCTTTGGATACACACACAATACTTGTAAGAAGATCAATTAATTGTTGATTTGAGATTTGTTTGACAGAAAAATATAGAAAAAATAGCTATATCCTTTTAAGTACACAGCATTACAGTAGGGGAATACCTGGTGCTTTTCATTGGAACGGATGCAAGATTCAGAAATACTCACTGTGGTTAAGAGAGCTACAATGAGTTTGTTTTTGTGTCCTGACACTGGAAAAAGCAAAGCTGTACTCAAACACTTCCATATCACAATGTGCTTCAAACATTTGCCAGATAGTGTGTGTGGTTACGTGTGTTTTCTTTTGTAGAGAAAACACAGGGTTTAAAGGGTTTTCCACCAAAAAAAAAAAAAATGCAGTTCTTGCCTCTGAAAAACTATTGCTACCGGTCTGAAAAAAAAACTGCCACAGTGTCGATATTTGGCAGGAGAGGCTGTCACATAAACGAGATTTAGAGAGGAGGCGCTGGGAAATGCTGATTTAGAGCTGCCAGGACTTTCACGTCCTCCTTCAGCGTGTCTCCATATTCCTTTCAAGGAGCAGCTGAGAAAGAAAGAGAGACATGTAACAACAGAGCCCCCCCCCCCAACCCCTCTCTCTGTTATCCATGTGCGAGGAGACAACATGGTGAGGTTTCAGCATATGTTATGAATGAGCCGTGCGCTCTATGCTTGGGCATGTATTACTGTGAGGTCACAATAGGCAAAACACCTGACCATTCGCTCACAGCTATTGCTTTCCACTGGGACTGACGTGGCCCCTTTTTTTTTTACAACTGAAAGCATGTCTTTCTGCCAATTCTCTCCTCCTCCACCTCCTCCTCCTTTTTTTCTGTCAAAAGTCCATAGGAAATAAGAGAGCCAATAGTGCACTCTCATTCTCTTTTAGTGACTAATTGTGCAAGTGGATGAATTGACTAAATAGTTAATGCATCAACCTACTGTCAATGTTGCTCGAGTATTACAACATAACCCATTTAGATTTTACCTTTAAAGCTAATTTCTGCTCAATTACATTAAACAAGTGCCTATAACACACAATCAACTGCACATGAAGGTGTTATGGCATTGCTTCTGTTGAAAATAGGTGTTTGTTGTTGTTGTTTTTTACCTCTGGAAACTGGCGAGTCTGGGGGACAGGAGGAGTCCTTACTTTCAGGGGAAAGTCTCTGCTTAGCGTTTGCACTTCCTGAACTGAGTGTCGGGCTAGATGGGGGGCTTGAGCCTCGGCTGGTCGTGGCTCCTCCATACAGGGTCTGTGCACGGAGCTGGTAGGGCACGGTGGCACGGATGGGGAGCAGACGGCAGCTGCCGGGGGAGCCCGCATTGCTGCGTCTCACCCTGGGCTGCTGGAGCGAGTTGCTTGGGGTTGACATCCTCCCAAAAAAAAAAGAAGTGGCTGTAATTCCTTATTGAAGGGGTAAGAAAATAGCCAAAGTTGCTGCTGCTGCTCTGGAGGAGGTGGTGAAGGAGGAGGAGGAGGGGGGGGGGGGGGGGGGAATGGTAAGATAAACATTAGCCTGTTAGCTTCCTTTTAAAAAAAATTCAACTCATGCGCTCGAAGAAAGAAAGAAAAAAAAAGAGAAATAAAAGCTCCAACATGCCATCAATTTGGTGGTAGACTTACCTGTAAGATGTTAACACATGCCGACCTAAGCCTTACTCATAACACGAAACTTTTAAAAGTAAATTTTTGATACTTCTTGAGAGGTTTTAATTCGTGTTTTCGGGCTCTGTCTTCCCCATCATGTCCACTCTCTCTAAATGACAGTTGTTTCGGCCACACTACTGGCTGACGGCTGTGGGCGGGCCACGTTGGTTGCTTCGAGGCTTCTGATTGGACGAACGAGTTGTACAGTATCGTCGCTGATTGGTGCGAGTGTGTCTATGGGCCCGTACTTTCAGCCAATCACGTCAGGGTTGTGTTCTTAGTATGGGTAAAGTTTTTTTTTTCTTTTTTAAATTAAAGGACAGGTTCACTTTTTTTTAAAAGTGATTCTGAATCATAACTACTCTCTACACCAATTCACATTCATAAATTCTCCCATCAGTCATTAATAAATGTTTGATTAATTTTTATGTGGAAAAAAAAGATATTCACAATCACTATTTTATTGTCCAGGAGAACATTTTATAGAATATAAAGGAATACGACATGTTTTAATGCTGATTTTTATTTTTTTATTTTTAAGTAAACACAGGTTGTGAACTGTGGCTCACATTAGGAAAAGTATCGTCGCTGATTGCTGTAAGTTTGTCTATGGACCAACTGCCAGCCAGTCATGTCAGGATTGTGTTCTTAGTATGGGTAAAGTTTTTGTTTTGTTTTTTTTAATTAAAGGACAGGATCTTTTTTTTTTTTTTTTTGTCTGTTTTATCCTCACATGCTGCTCATATTCTGACTCATAATTAATCTCTACACCAATTTACATTCATAAACTCTCCCATGAGTAATTAATACATTTGATTAAGTTTGATTCATCTTCATGTGGACAAAAAAAATACATTCACAATCACTATTTTATGGTCCAGGAGTACATTTTATAGAATATGGGGAATACAACATGTTTTTTGTTTTTTTTAAGAAACACAGGTCAAACATTTGCATATAAAAATGTGTATTATCTGCACAAATATTTTTTATTTTTTTAAAAAGGTTGCATTTTATTTCCATTTTGTAAACTGTGGCTCACATTAGGAAAAGTATTGTCACTGATTGGTGCGAGTTTGTCTATGGACCAACTTTCAGCCAGTCACTTCAGGATTGTGTTCTTAGTGTGGGTGAAGTTTTTTTGTTTTTGTTTATAATTAAAGGACAGGTTTACATTTTGTTTAAGTCTGTCTTAAAATTACATTCATGTGCCTAAATGAACATTTAATTAGATGTTTCTTGCCATAATCATCCCTGCTGCTCATACGGTCATCATAAGATCTCTTTATAATGTACTTACAATATACTCTTTGTAATGTACAATATAAATCAGGGGTGTCAAATATATGGCCCGAGGTCCAGAACTGGTCCGCCAGGGGGTCAAATCCGGTCGTCAAGCAGCTTCTGTGCAAAATAATCTTTAAAAAAAAGACTTAATATTGTTGAAACTGCTCATTTTTCACAGTAAATAGATAGTTTATTATAGTAAAGATATTATAATATATATAAATATATATATTATTATATATTATTTGTAGGTTATTATGGTATGGTTTTACTGATTCGGCCAACTTAAGATCAAATTGGGCTGTATGTGGTCCCTTTGAAACCCCTGATATAAGTGATATTGGACAAAATCCACAAGTCTCCTAGTTTGTAAGTAATATGAAGCTGTAGCCGTCCAAATGAGTCAAATCAAGTTGATATGTTTCAATGTTAGTCTTTTTTTTGTCACAGTCAGTCCCTCTTCTTGTTACTATACTTCCACCACAGCTCAACAGGGAAACACAAAGAGGGAAGTTAATGCTAAAAAGACTGTAAATGTGGCAGAAAGTAAAGACTCATCATGTCCCCCAGACTCGCAAGTTTCCAGAGGTAAAAACTTCTATTTTTAAACAGATTTTGCCCCATATAGGAGAAAAAATGCCATACCACCTTTATGTGCAGTTGCTTGTGTGTTACAAGCAGTAGTTTTACTGTTGTACAACTCATTATAATATTGTAATTGAGCAGAAATTAGGTTAAAACTAAAATCTAAGAGGGTAGTGTTGTAATACTGGAGCAACAGTGACAGTAGGTTGATGTATTAACTATTTAGTCTATCTGTCCACTTGCACAATTAGTCACTAAAAGGGAATGAGAGTGCACTATTGGCTCTCTTATTTCCTATGGACTTTTGACAGAAACAAGAGGAGGAGGAGGAGGAGGAGAGAATTTGGCAGAAAGACATGCTTTCTTCTATTAAAATGTATGTAAAAGTAAATGTGGCAGATATCCATTTGATATGACTAACTCAGTCTGCTGAAGTCTCATACTGTATAAGCTTAAGATAAACTTTTACATGCATTTTTGAACAAAATGACTGTGTGGACACACTGTGGATTCTGGAGCCCATCACTTACATTGAAAGCACATTTGAAGGAGATAATATTTTTTAACATTTTTTATAGTCATTATGAACAGGAGGAATGATTACAGTGAGGAAAACCTCTTCTAGTGTCCATATGGACACTTGACTGTTGTTTTAAAACACACTTGAACAATTGTGAACTTGTCCTTTAAAATATAAACTATACTTTTTGCAAAGTATTGCTGATGAATTTAGCGTGTGTACTGTATTAATAATATTACATAATAGATATATTGCCAGAGAAAGTTTACAACCTACAGCTAATAAGGAGCTGGCACGGTCTCACCACACGGCCCATTAGCAGCTGTCCTGCAGCTTTTGATTATATCACATGATCTGCCCGAGCAGATGGTCTTTCCAGTTGTCATGGAATTGAAGATGTTCAAATTTCCCTTTTCTCTTTCTTTGCAGCACTACTAATGGACCTCATAAAGTAACTTACTTAACAGTTACATTATACACACAATATTAATTTCAGTTCACTTTTTGTAACCCTGTATACACAATTTACAGTAACAAATCCACCTGTATATAGACCCTGCACTGAGTTTTAATGTCCATTTGTTTAAATATACAGTATATACATTTATTTTCATTCCTACCTACCTATATATAAGATATTTGCTTTGTTTCACCATATTTTAGCTGTATGTCTATCTGTACATTTATAGATTTGTGGTGATTTTTGTGTCAACTACTGTCAAGCATGAACTTCCGGTATCAGCTATTAATGAGTTTTATAGCATATTTAGTTCAGAGGATGTAAGTTTTTCATTGGTTTTTTCCTCCTTCTATCTTCCTGCCTGTATTGATGATCTGATTCTGTGGGAGTTACCATGAGAAATGAATGTGTGACTCAATGTGTTTAGTCAAAGATACAGTATGCACATGACAGAAAACCCACGCCATCTGTTTCTATGAAACATGATAATGAAAAAATAAACCATGTAAACTCATGGGGGGGGCAGTGCTCAATTTGTCAGTCGGAATTTATTTAAAAGGCAAAAACCACAAGAAACATTGAAAGGATGAAATTCCAGCCACTCGGTTTTTTGGGACGCTACACGGCTTGCCAATTTGTCAGCTCCACTCCAAAATAGTTCACAAAAGGACATGCAGGCCTATAAAACCTCCCACACCAGGAGGAGATCCTGGTGAAAGCAGCATACAGTAGCTCCTGTACCCCCCCCCGCCCGCCTGGCCCCCCTCCTCTCCTCTCCTCTCCCT
This sequence comes from Scomber scombrus, assembly GCF_963691925.1. Taxonomy (NCBI): domain Eukaryota; kingdom Metazoa; phylum Chordata; class Actinopteri; order Scombriformes; family Scombridae; genus Scomber; species Scomber scombrus. The sequence goes on along the minus strand of NC_084976.1, from coordinate 23,198,479 downwards.
CCTCCCTACTCCATGACTAAGTGATTTAGCCAGCTCTGGTGCAGGCCGCCTCTCACTTACAATGCCTCCCTGGTTTAGTGACAGAGTGGGGAGGGTGTCAGAGAAAGAGAAAACCCATTTACAATGCGGCTTACACACGGCCGTCCCCCCGCAGACGGCGCCCTTCCTTGGATTGATGTGTGGTATGCATAGTTTCTGGGTGCAATTTGGGCACCACAGAGAGACAGAAAGAAAGAGAGAGCAAGTCTGTGTATGTCGGAGGGTGTAAGAAGGGGGGTTGGGGGGGGGAGGAGTGTGAGGCTCAGGCTGTCTGTTCTCTCGCCCTCTCTTTGAGTCAATAGTGTTCCGGCAGGTGAGGTTCTTTATGGGGGAAACAATCTGGAGGGTCTTGTCAGTGCCGAGCAGCTGCTGTTTTCTGGGGAGCTTCTTTCATGGACCACAGGCCTGGAGTGGGCTGGTGAATACAGACGCAACCTCCCACCCTCCTCCTCCTCCTTCTCCTCTCTCCCTCTCCGCTAAAACCCCACTACCCCTACCTTCTCCAATACCCCCCCCCCTGTAGAACTGGAAGCCCTCCCGCACAATACCAGATAAAGAGTGGCCCAGAGAGACATGAAGAGAGCAAGGGAGTGTTGTTATTGTGCGCTACTCTCTCCAACAGACGGGAGTACCCCCCCCCCCCCCCCCCCCCCGAACAATGCTTTCATGAGGTATGTGAAGATCCTTTCGTAAGACAAACACAGACGTTAAATAGCGTATTAAAACACAAGCCACAAAATATAGCTCAGACGTATTGGCACCTGTGATCACATCTTAACAACCTGATGTGTGAGTGGACATTTTGATTATTTTCTTCTTCTTTTTTTTCTTTTTTTTAAACAGATCACAACAAAAACCATTATCCTGATTCAGGTTAGATTGGAAGAGGCTGATTACAGCAGAGCCTCTTGTAAGTCTCCTGAGTGGGATTTCAGATTTTTCATCATTAAGCAGAGCAGTGAGTTTGCATTTGCTCCCTTTCTGTCATTGATTCAGTTAGTTAGATCAGTAACACACACTGCCTCCCTTCTTGATATCGGGCTCTGTTACAATATTACATTCACTAGACTAGGGCTGTACGATATGACCCAAATCGCATATCCCAATACATATCACCATATAGAACATTTTTCTGTAAATTTAATGAATAAATAGTTTCAAACCACTTCCATGCCACAGAAGTAGCCCCTCTTTTAGGTACAAGCTTCTCAACGTGCACCACCTGTCGCTTGTCCATCTTTTACACAGATTAATTTACTCATACTGAGTAAAAAGCTGAATTAGAGTAATTTATTCAGGCAATAAATTACTCCAAATGATGGAAAATATTGCCATAAAGAGTGTGATGTGCTACACAACAAAATAAACGACAGAGCATAATATGAAATGTAGACACTTTTCTATCGTCACAGGATATATATATATGTATACCGTCATATCGCACAGCCCAACACTAGACTATTAACTTAACAGAATTTCCTTGTATTCGAGCAGTCACTTCAGAGAAGGACACTACTGGCACCCTTTGTCCTTTGCCCCAGTTGTCAGCGTGGTGGGTCACAGCAGTGAACCTGCACTGGTTGGCTTCAGGCTGGTGTTTGGCTTCAGATTCCTACACAGGTTCCTCCTGTTTAGCTGCTGTCTGAAGGCACCAGGTTTCCTGTGGTGTCCAGCTGCATGCATTTACACGTACAAGCTGACACTGGGCACTCAGTGTGGTCTCTGTAGGTGGAAACATACACATCAATTATAAAAAATAAAAAAAAAAGTAAAGTAACGTTGTCCATCCTGACTACATACCTGACTAATTACTGAAATCAAATTAAAATACAATTTAAGAAACAGCTTTAAATCCACTTCATGAATTCTCAATAGATATATACTGCATATGTAAATGTTGTACATTTGTGTGACTGTATAGATCCTCATATGTATTATTATAGATGTATATGTATGGACACAGACCTGTCTTTTCTTTTTCTGGTATGATTTGGGAGTTGTGAGGTTGTCGCTTCACCTTGATGTAAATTTGATTTGATGTAATATTTTGATTAATATGATGTGCCAGGAGACTGCTGGGTGTGTCATCCTGAAATGTTATCCCCCCCCATTAATATCCTAATGGGGATGGGGAGATGACATTCTTCTATTTTCTGTGTTTTTTTATTTATTTTTCCTCTTTCTGGTGTTTTTTTCTGTACGCTTTGAATATATATTTTTACTTACTTGCATGTTCTTTCATTTTCTTGTTGTAGTATTGTATTTTTGTATAATATTGTGGGTTTTTATTGTATTGTTTTTCTTTTGTGGATCCAAGGAAGAGTAGCTGTTGCCCAGCGCAATTGCTGATGAAGATCCTAATAAACTAAACTAAACTACAACAACACAGATGTGAGTTACTGTGTTAATAAATGCCTTATAAAATTATATATTTATGCATCAGTGTTTTACACTGAATTTTGAGAGACTATCGTGGTTGTACCTCAGTCCGACCCTCTACTGGGGGGTCTGGGGGCACATTTTTAAGTCAAATGCATCATTCTGTTGAACTCTGAGAGCAAAATTAAGCAGTTAAATCTATAAAAAAAGAAAAAGAAAAGTGCTCTAAACATTTTTGTGCTTTAGTAATTTAACTACTGGTTGTATAGGTATGAATGGTGATGACACAGCAAAAATGTCACACCCACAAAACAGTTTATAAATGTTCCAAACAGACCATTAAAAAAAAGACATAATGTTCATATTTCTGCTCTGAAACAAAGAAAGCAGAAGTGATTATCTAAGTTCAACTAGTTCACTAGGGGCAGAGTAGCTCTTTGCTGAACGTTTTGGAGAGTGTAAAGACATGTTTGACTCACTATGAAACTGTGGTGGCACAAATTATACTATGGTGGGCCGCCACAGTCTATATAGCTAATGGGAAACACTGATGTATTGAGAGAGTCCCACCTGAACCAGCTGAGCATGTGGCCAGCGTGGCCGCCGTGTCGACAGTTGTGACACCAGGTGAACCAGTTGTTAAACTGGGCGAGTTTGTTCTCCCTTGTTAAGTCAACCTTCTCATCTGACTTCCCCGCTCCTGCCGAAAGAAGAAAACATTACCATCAATAAAATTTGACTACCTATCAACGTAGGTATGAGTGATATCCCTGCAATAAAGACAACTGTTATTGTCCACTGAAATCCCAGCTGCAGCTGCCTCTAAACGCTGATCAAAGTCCACACATTTTCTCCAGCAAATGCTCAGTTAAGTATTATCGCCACTTCAGCTGCTTCAAGATGCATCTCAGTTAGTGGAAACATCAGCTGAGCATCTGCCTACATTACTCCGCACAGGCCGGTTTACCTGGGCAATTGGAAACAGGTGTGCCCATGTTCATGAGGCAGAGGGCACAGCGTGGCAGCGGCTTCCTGCAGCCGGGGCAACTGGTGACTTTTGACTTGGTGGGTGAGCCGCTCACACCGTACTGGCTGAAGCCGCGGCCCTGGTGAGGCATCGCCGAGCAGCTGTAGGAGATGGACTTCCCGCAGAAGTTGCAGCTTACAAACACCTGTCGTAGGAGAGCAAACAGAGAGGTCGGTTGATAAGGACCAATGAACATGAAGGTAAAACCAACAAGCGCACGCTCACCAGCTGTCGGGATTTAATTTTTAGGGTAGCACGAGATAAGTATGAGATAATACAGCAGTAATCCTGGCATGCTTAACTGTGGAATGTCATTGATGCTCTCAGGTAGTGAGAAGTGGCAGCTCAACGTTTTTACTACTAGGCTTTATCAAAAAAAAGGTCTACCAAATTAAATATGTGTAACAAAACAATAAAAACTCAACTACAGCACTGTTTTTTTGTGAAAGGAATTGGAGAGAAAGGCTGTGGTTGCTATGAGCTTCAGACTGGTTGGAACAAACTATTTGTGCTGTAATAACCAGAATAAGCACCCTGTTTTGTTGTGAGGGTAGTAATGTCTAACAGTAAACAAACAAGACAGACTGCTTTGTGTTTGCCAGTTCCTCTACCACATTAGAGCCTGGAGTGTGTCATTTTCTGTCAAGAAACTTAAGTTTTACCAAGACAGCAAACATGCATCTCCAAAGATGTAATTTAACAGAACCCATAATGACATTATGTCAATATATATCAATACACGAATATATCAAAGTACTGAGGGCTGCAGCTAATAATAATCTTCAAAATGTTAAATTTACAAAAGGCATACAACAGAGAGAAGAAGCAAATCCTCCCTTTTGAGAAGCCAGCTTGATAAAGGACTTAAACAATATAACTGATTAACAAAATAGTAATATGTTCTCAATCAACGGATCAATTAACCCTTACATACTGTTCACAGTCAAATTTGACCCATTTTACACCTCAGAGCTGTAAAAACACCCATACACATTTCTTTTAGCTGGACTTCCTAATGTGAGCAAAATGGAAATAAAATGCATCTTTTTTGCATTCAAGCATGTTGTTGTATTCATCATATTCTATCAAATGTTCTCCTGGACCATAAAATAGTGATTGTGAATGTCTTTTTTTTCTACACAAGATTAATCAGATTGATGGGGAATTTATGAATGTGAATGATTGTAGAGACTAACTATAATTCAGAATATTAACTGTATGTAGGGTCAATCATTTCAGCACTGAAATGATTAAATATCTTCTCCCGACATCCGTTACCTGGGCCAGTGGTTTTGAGCTGGGGTCCAGCTTTCCTCTGTGGATGTCGAACTCGGCCCGTTTGTGCCAGAATCTCCACGCGTCCAGCAAGTTTCGGTAGTTTTCGATCCAGCATTGGACTCGAGGGTCTTTCAACACTTCACCCGGGGAACCCTGTTAGGACAAAGTTTTTTTTTCTTAGTGTTATTTCACACGCTAACTTCAGTTTGGGCTTATCATGGGGAAGCAGGCCACAAAAAAGAATAGTCAAAATGTACTTGGACAAGATAGTGAACTTCAACCTGCTCCAACTTCCTGTCTCTTTCTGCACCCATCCCTCTGGTGGAATGTGTACAAGAGGAATGTGTATGCATGTGGGTTAATGCAATTACTGCGTAGGTGATGGATGCCCTACATACTGCAGTAATATATACTCAAGCAGGTTTGAGCAGGAAAAAAACAAACAAACAGCTGTTCTGTAGTGTGTTGAAAGGCCTACAGACCTGCTCTACAACTTTAAATTCACTATTTCTACATAGAAACGAGCGCACGAGAGCAAAGCACTCCGATGAGGCTTGCGTCATATTGTTATAGGAGGTGGTAATTGTGTTTAGAATCACAGCTCTGACCTTTTAGGATTGAACAGGCAAATTTTAGCATGTGAACTGAATCTCTCCAAGGTTGTATTCACACACACAGACACATAAAAGTTCCCTTTTTTCTGTTGAGTCTTCTATTTAATTCATTTAGTTTACTTATTAAACCGTGTAGCCTACTTTCACATCACTTTCACTTCCTGTAGCTTATTGGGGATGTTTCCAGATGATTCAGTTTTAAATTAAAGTGGCACTGCTCTCATGATTCCTTTTACACCTTTCTTCTGAATTTGTGTTTGTGTACCTTCAGCATGCAGAAGCTGGCAGTCTGGACATCTCCAGTACGGTCCACATAACTCTCCATGAGATCTACGCCATCTTTAGTCAGCCCCGTCAGCAGGATGCCCTCCAGGTTACCTGCGTCCTTCATCTCGTTGGTTAGTTTGTCGATGTATCGAGGCAGCTGCGGCCAAACAACCCAGAGTGATTATTTAAAAAATGATGCATGCACACACCTTCCCTTCCACTTCTAATAATAGTCAAAAGAAAATGTTGCTGGACGGTTTCATAAGTGTTGACATCTTGGCTTTGTAGAGTTACCTGTGCATCGCTGAGAAACATACAGGCAAAGGCTACTCGGTCCCTCACAGCGACACTGCTCTCATACTGAAACAGACACAATTAATTTTATATTTCTTGTCATTTCAAATGAACATTTTTGGATGACAATTCTGGGGTAAAAGCTGCTTCTCACATTCAGTACAGAATAAAAGTCTCTACTGTCTCTGCTCTGAGACACAGTTCTGCGGGAAATCAATCATAATTTACACTTAATCAGTTCTAAAAGAAAAACCAAGATTGCAGGGAATAAAGTCAGAGGTACTGACTAAATTGTCACTGAACTCTTATCATAGAGTCATCTTTTTTCGGCCAGGATGAGGTCAAAAGAGTTAAATGTGACAGCAGCTGGTGGCCAGAATCTGATGCAACTGAGTGTGAGAAAAGCAGACACATACACGTTGTTCTGGGCGCAGGATCAATTTCTGAAAAGTGTTTTATAACTTACAGTGCTGCTGACGGCAAAGTGAAACACATCTCGTATTGTGCACCTGTGGTTTTCCCCAATAAAGACCACTGAAGTATTAACTTCTAATTTATAACGGTGTTAAGAATATGTAAAAAAAAAAAAAAAAAATGGCATGGCATGGCATGGGAACAGAACCACTACTGTTAGGTGAGAAACGGTGCCAATTTAAAATGTCAGATTTTCTTCTCGTCTTATATTCAATAACTTTTCTAGTGTTTGAAAAAAAGAAAAAGTGCTTTCAAGAGTCGGTGTTATTAAGAGATTCAATACCAGCACGCCGTCATACGCTCCGGGCTCACTGGTGAGAAAGGCAAACATTACGCAGAGGTAGGGGTTCTTCAGCTGCAGCCTCAGAGAGCTGCACATCTCCCTCCACAGGGACGTCTTCTCATCGGTGTAGCCTGACAGAGCCATGGCAACCACGTTCAGGTTCAAGTCACCTGTGAAGAAGTTAAGAGGAGCGGGTTTATTCAAGATCGGCAGCGTTTTACTGTAAGTGCAGCGCTGTGGTGTTAACAGAAAGTTTCAGTGGTTAACACCAGGGTTATATAGTTGACTAAAACTAAAACTAAAACTATAACTAGTGGTGAAAAAATTATTAAGTTAACTGAAAAAAAATATTTAAATGATAAAAACCAAAATGAACAATGCAAAACTAACTAAAACTAAACTGAATTGCAGGTAAAATCAGCTTAGTTTTTGTTGTTGCCCTTTTTATTGTCCTGTTCAGTTTGACTTCTTCTAATATCTGGAAAACTAAAACTAAATTAAAACTACTTAATTGCTTGTTAAACTAACTAAAACTAAACTGAAATAAAAAAAGTGAAAAACTCAATAAAAATAAAAATTAATGAAAATGTAAAAACTATAATAACCCTGGTTGACAGACACACACATTGTTCATAATGAGCTAGCATCTGTTGCTCAAAATAAGCTCCTAGATACAAGCTTTTTTTTTTTAAAGCCTTTGTTTTATACTAAGCTCACATTACAAAAAACAGGTCTTTGGTCACGCTGCTGCCTTTATTGGGAAGTAGCACTCAAAACAAAACTAACAAAAAAGGATTTAAAGTAGAAAGTGCCTTGAATAGATTTCTTTTTCAGAAGTACAGACTGTCTGGAGGAAACACAGAAATATAAATTATTTATATATATATAGTTTAATTATACAACATTTTTATAAAGAGGTTCAATGACCAAAGTGATATACAACTGAATAAATAACTTTATATTAGAGGCCAAATTTAAAATATGAGCAACATGAAGTAACAAAAGGAAGTTTAGAAGATATGCTAATATAAATCTATAAATCAGATTATTAACTTGTGATAATAATCCAACTAGAAGTAAAATAAAACTATAACCTGCGATCATGTCAGACTAAAGTAAATCTTTGTTTTCAGCGTATACATGTGAATCAGCACATTAGGTCAGCTGCTGTTTGAGAAAGAAACCACACACTGTAACTGCTGAGATGGCTCAGTTGACACGCCTTGTCTAATGAATCACCCCATCAGTCTTGCTCAGGAAACACTCATTAGAACGCGCAGCAGAAAAACGTTTGCCCTACATTGGTGGAATTTTTCTTACACAAGAGGTGTGCAAACAGCAGACTTCTCTCTTTTTTTTCTTCATTTAACCTCAGTGTGAAAAGCACTGCAGCTGATACAAGATGAGGAAGAAGAAGAAGAGGAAAAAAGCTTCTCCTGCTGTTACATTCTTTTAATTCCTGAAGACTTTCATTTCATTTGACGTTTTTTTGTTGTTGGTGTTTTCTATGATTTACACTGAATCGTCTGCCTTATCGCTCTAAAGACCTGCATAGTCATGAGTTGACAATAGTGGAAGTGAATATTGCTTATTTCATGTGACCTTACAATTTAAAATAATGCAGAGGAAGTTCACAGTAGTGAAAAGATGCAAAAAGATCACAGACAGAGGCCGTTTTTATTTTATTATAGTTATAGTTAATTAATTATTGTAATATTAAAAAAAGAGAACAGTCTAGACCTGCTTTATGTGAAAAGTGCCTTGAGATAAAGGTTATTGTGATTTGGTGCTATATAAATAAACTTGAATTTAATTGAATTGAACTGAATATTATTAACAGTGTGTGATTGGTTGAAATTTCACTTCTACTGCTTAATTTTTATCCACTACATGATTTAATTCAGCCTTAAAGGGTAAAGCACATAAGATAATGCACAGATATTCATTTAGAGGAGTTTGTGTGTTAGATATAAAAGGATTAAATGTGTAATTACATCTTTGGTCTACAACATTCCTCCTTCTTTTCATTCCTGTCCTGACATTTGGCTTCAAAGACACACCTGCTTCCTGTCCTCTCCTCTCACTGCAGCGTGCTTTCAGTACTAACCTTTCTCCGCAGTGGCTCCCTTGTTGAGGATCTGGATCGCCCGGCGGATGTCCAGGTTGAACAGAGCCACGGCGGCCGCCCGCTCCCACTCGCGCTCCTGCTCCAGGGATCGCAGGAAGGGCTCCACGTCGATGTCGGGCCCTCGGCTGATCCAGCCGCAGAGACGCAGGGCGAGGCTGCGCTCCTCGCTTTGGTACCTCGACACATCCGTCTGACGGTCCGAGCCGCTCCAGCACCTGCGGCTCTCTGTCGTGCCTGGTCGAAGCAAAGACATCACAATTTCACAACATAGGAAAATACAAGTTTATAAATATTATTTAAGCTAAGTCTGATGTTTCTTTGCAATTAAGGATGCATATTTTCTCTCTCTGATTTATGGCTAACAAACTAAAACCAACAGTGTGTCTGATTTCTTACCTGAGCTGGTCTTCACAATGTTTTTGATACCAGAGTAGACGACAGACTGTTTGTTCCCCTGCAGTTTCAGCTCCATATCCTCTGCACACTGCTTCATATGTGATGCTTAAATAGGAATTGTAACTGTCATTGCTGTTAAACATAACATGTAAGAGGAAACAAATAAAGATGCACAATGAACCACGACAATAAAAACTACAAAACAACTATATTACATGACATAAATCCATTTCAAACCAGATCAAGTTACAAGCTGAACTGGATTTCTCGGCTGAATTCAAGAAATTAATCAGATATTTTTATTATTTACCACCAAAACAATGATTAGGACTAATTGTATTACTTGTCTTGGAGATATGAAGGCTTTTATTCCAGAATAACAGAGTATTCGTCAAAAGTTTCTTATTCAGGTGAATGGGAATGTATGTCCAAAGTTTTGACTGGTACTGTACATTTTCTGCCTTTAAAATAAAAACACATCAACTCAATTCAAATAAAAAGTAAAAAATGATCTTGGAAGGAAAAAAAGATGTTTAACAACCACCATTGTTGATTATTATTGGCTCTTCTTTCTATGAGCAAAGGTTTAGACCATCAGAATAAATTGAAAGTTGACTAATAATCTATTTTAACAACATGTTAATTACTTGTGTTAATATAATGTGATATAAATGCTAATAATAAAGATATCTGCATTTAAATTACATGATTAAAATGCAGGCTTGCCCACTTTTTCACACTCATAAAGGATATAAAACAGGTCAGACCACAGAGATTTGAGCTGGGGGTCGTTCCCTCCCGCCAGCAGGTGGTTCCTCCACACCTGGACGGTATCGTGCCCGTATCTGGACTGAGCCCTCTGCCTCATCTTGGTGGCAATGTCCTTCTCAATCACGCTCTCCACTCCTTCTGCCCCATCCTCGACGCAGTCGTAGAGGTGCCTGCCGCACGCCCACATGAGCGAGGTGGTGGAGCTCCAGGCCAGCGAGATGCGTTCGAACACGGTGAAGTCGGTCATGACTCGGTTGGCTGCCGATACCACCACCATGCGGTTCTGAGAGGACGGGTGCCAGGCGAAGCTGCCGATCTGACTTTCGCAGGGCTGCACGCTGCGCTCGATGATAGTGGGCTCTGTCTCGTCTCCGATAGGCGTGGGAGTGTGTTGCATGTCGTACAGGCGGATGATGTTACTGTCACGTGTCAGAGTTGCCAGCAGGCCAGTACGAGTCGGGCACCAAGCCACCTGAGGGTGAGAAAGGGAAAGAATAACCACAACTTCTACTATAAGTAACCAATAAATGGCATGTTAGGAATAAAAAAATGCCCAAAAAATGCTTTAAAAACAGGACTCATCTCCCCAGAAACTGCATCATACCTTAGTCAGAGGCTTGGGCTGCTCAGTCAATGTGAGCACAGGCTTCTCAAACTTCCTCAGATCCCAGATGGCCACCTGACCCTCAAAGAAGGAAGCCACACGATCATGAAAGTGCGGGTCCACCGTCACCCCCTGGATGGCCTTGGTGTTGACGAACGTCTTCTGGCTGGTGTTTCTCAGGTCAAATATGGCCAGGTTCCTGTGCATACCGGCCAACAGCAGCTTGGGGTCACGCAGCAGCCAGCACAGGGACAGGCAAGCGTCGTTTTGACCTAACTCGTACAACGGTTTGGTCACTACTGAGCTGGAGTCCAAATCCACAGACGAAAGACGGATCTTCTCAGCTGCTACGCTCGCCTCTGGGGAAAACTTACTGCTGATGTCCCATATGAGGACAGAGAAGTCAGCTCTGTGCTTATCCAGCCCGGCGGCCAGCAGATTGCTGTCCACTGGATTCCAGGCTAAAGTGTTGCATTGACGAGCGTGCTTGGGCACAAACTCTTTCCCCACAAGCTCTTTGCATGTGGAGTTGTGGCTCTGACCCAAGCTGGTGAGAACCACTCTGCCATTAGCTTGGCCCACAGCGAGCAAACACTCAGGCTCATGCTTTGGATACCAAGCCACACACTTCATATAAGGAGTGTCAGAGTTAATGGCCAGTAAAGTGGCAGCAGTTTCTTCAGAGAGTGGGAGAGTGCCTGCTTTGGTTTCTGCACTGCCCACAGGTCCAATACGATACAGTCCCAGCTCAGAGTCACAGATGACATAGCGGTCTGGATGGTGAGGAGACCACAGGATGTCTGGTTTGGAGCCACTCATGATTCAGAAACGGCTAGAAAAACCTCAGAGAAATCTGGTCACAACCTAGACGCATGGACAGGATAAAATACATTAGCACTTGGATGAATAATAGTGGCAGAGCGCGATAATAAACACATCTGGAGACATTTAAAATTGAATATGTGGCTATTTAAAGACATATAAAAGTGTTTGGGAGTAGTTAAGAGCAAAGTGCAAAGTTTGTTGACATGCTATCTCGACTGAGCTAATGCTAACGAGTGAAGGACGAGCTATAAATCATCACCTTTTAAAAGTCACGCTGGTTTTAGTTAGCGCCAAACGAGCGAAAATAACAATATTAACCATTACTTACAATTATAGTACAGTGTTTAAACGAGCGAGCCAGTTGCAATTTGACATACACATGTTGAAACAGCGACAACTTCGAGCACCACCACCACCACACTGATGTTGTGTGTTACACCAAAACATGTCCGTGATGGTGGCAAAAGGGATGTCACCTACCCAAAGGTTCCGGTTACGCACAGCTTTTTTGGTTTTGGTTTTTGGCCACAAGAGGACGCTGTAACCAAAGTGTATACATAAAAAAGTGATGTGAAACAGCATCAAAGTCACACACACACATACAGAAAGAAAGATGAATTATTAGAGGGTTTTTTTTAAAGATAACGTAGCATTATTTATAGCAGATGTTTATGAAAATCTATGTTTGAGGGAAGTAGGATGGGTATGATTCACTGAAGTGGCATATATTGTAGTTACTACTGGTACTACTACTTCACAATGAGGCTAATGTCTGATTCATACAGCAACTCATCTGGTTTTCACATTAGTGGGCGAGAGTGGAAATGTAAAAATAATCTCATTTAGGGACATTTACGCACAACATTCAAACAATCACCATGCGCAACAGCTCAAAACAATAACAAGGAGTAAAGAGGGAATTATATAATACAAAATCTGTATAAATGTTCCTAAATCATGAGCAAGATGTTAGTGGTAGTTGAGAGTAAAAAAACCTAATGAAGTGTTCCTGGCTCCTGATGAAAAACCACAACACATTACTTTCTTTGCAAGATAGTTTGTGTTTCTGCATATTATGGAAATCACTATTTTTACTCAATCAATTCAAGAAAGCCTCAACTGTGGTGCTGAGAGTTAACTTTTATAGTTCACTTATTGATATTTGCCTCCAAAACAATCTAACTCCAGTACGTCTGCAGGGACTTTATTGTGTCAGTGAACAGGGGAATTCACTCGGAAAATAAAACCCTTTCGGCCAGTTGTCAGGCGCTGAACTGGACCGTCGCTGAAATGTTGGAGCGGCCCCAGAGCCCCCGGCTACACACACAGCAGCTTAGCTGATGTTCTTCAGTCTATCTCAGCCCGGTTTACAGGACCTGATTCTGCGGCGAAATGCCACCCAAAGAGCCACAGCTGTCTGGACTACAAGCACCGTCTGCAACCAAATGAAGTTATAGGTAAAAAAAAAATATATATATATATATATATATATATATATATATATATATATATATATATATATATATATATATATATATATATGTGTATATATCTTTCCTACTGGAACTTAAACTTTATTTGCATGTTTAGTGTTATTTGTAATCTTCATTTGTTTACTTGAACTGTGATGTTAGAGTTTGAATGACAACTTTAATGTGCATTAGGTTCATGTTAGTGAAATAAATGCAGAGTGTTCTTTGCATTTATAGATGCTCATTAACAACTTGAATTTCATTACATAATCTCTAAAAGTTGCCTTATTTGAAACTTGGTTAATCTAACTAGTTTTGCCTATTTAGTCTGCTGTATATTTCACATCTATTTGAGTTATTTTGACATTCTAATATTGAATGAATTTAATAAAGCACAGTATAATCTGAGGGATTTAAATAGATTCCTTACTGTTTTGGGGGTGATCCCTGTTTCGGGTGTGGTTAGTAGGATGCATGATGGCACATAAAGCAGGTGAATCTTATTATACTGATGGAATATGTTGTATTATTGTATCCCCTGTGTGTTATAATACTTCATTGATTTGTTTTGCAATATGTTATACAATTGCTTGTTTTGTCCTGCTAGGATGGAAATGTTGCAGAGGAAGGGAAACCTGAGGAGAGGAGTGGGGCTATGTCTTCTGCTGTTGGCTCTCATACACGAGGCCACAGGCCAGAGAAGAAAATCAGGGCGCAGGAACAACTACAGGCTACATGATGATGGAGGAAATAGTAATGGAAATGGTAATGATTAATATAAGGTATCCACTGTAAGTAACAGGTAACAGACTCCAGGTAAGAGGATCATACATTCATTCAGAAACATGACCAAAGGTGACTCCTTGCTGGGTTGATATTTATTCTGTTAACTGATTGATGAGCTGATAATAAGACAGAACAAGTGACAAAATGTTTAAAAAATAATAATTAAAAAAAAATAATAATAATAATATTAATAATATATCATTATTATCATCATTATTATTATTAATAATAATAATAATGATGATGATAATAATGATAATAATAATAATAATAAAAATAAAAAAATTTAAAGGATAAAAACAAACAACAATTTAACGACATAATTGGGGACCAATGCATGCAAGAGAAAAGTTTTTTTTAATTAAATAAATAAGTTAGTAATAATTGATAATAATAAGATAATGTAAAATAAAGTAGACAAAAATAAATTAATTTAAAAAAAAATGTAACCAATATTTTCTTTGGGTATCTTTTTTTCTCTCTCTTACAGTTTTTGCAATCGGTGCAGCTTTTTTATGTCAGAGATTGAACCCATTACTTATTTTTTCAAATTTTCTCTAGATATCGCGATAATTTCATCATTGTGAATACTTTTGGCCGCAATAATCGTGACACAGGCTATTCTCACTATTAGACATGTTGCATCATCATGTGTGTAGTTGTGTTTTTCACTGTCTTGAGCCACGTAAAGGTCCGCGTTTATAACCAATCAGATAATCAGGTTCACATTTAGAGTAAAACTGAATAGATCATCTCAACCCTACAAACAAGAAGACGACAAAAGTCTCCATGCCTTAAGAGATGCTCAGCCTCAAATACCTGTATTAGTGTTTCAAAACAGCTAAGAGACCTATGACGATGATCTCAGATGCTTTTTTAACCATAATAAGATTTAACATTTCTTTAGCATCTTTGTCATTTTTGAGTATGTCATCATTTTAAATGTTTGGCTTTGGCGACTTCTAGTGGTGGTATCAAAAACTACACTGTGGTAAACTATAGGGTTGCAAATTATCACTATTTTCATTACGTTTAAAAATAGGAAAATATTGGAAAAAGCCTCTCAAAATTTCTCATAACCTACAATGATGACTTCACTTTCTTTGTTTTGTCCAACCTGAAGATGTGTGAATTTGTGTTGTTGTTTTTTTTTACAGTTATATCAATCAGCTAACCCTCACATTTAAGAAGCACTTTAGTTTAATAAAAGACTTTAAATATTAATCAATTGTCAAAATCATTGTTTAAATTTCTGTCGATCGACTAATCCATTATTTGATTATCTTAACAGGACTTCTGCATGCTCTTAAAATGTTATAGTTGAATTGAATTTTGACACAAAATATTGGTTTTATTGATTTGATTGATTACCACAGGCCTTGAATCTTACTTTATATGGGTACGACTGGTAAATAGTAGATCCTTATTAGTGGACATCTATGGACAACCATGTCAGTTGTTCATTAGTCTTATAAATTTCATAAAAAGTTAGACATGGCTTCAGTGCTAAAAGAACCTTGTAGCTGCAACCTTTCACCATATTCTGGTCTTTACAGTTTGATGAATCTGTCATTTGACCTGTGATTTGGGGATTTCTTTCTCCCACAGGTCTCACATGTTCACTGGAGGTGGCCTTCATCCTGGACAGCTCGGAGAGCGCCAAAATATTCCTGTTTGAGAAGCAAAAGGCCTTTGTGTTGAGCTTCAGCACCCGCCTGTCCATGCTGCAGGTAGCCGGCTGGACGCTGAAGGTGCGAATGGCTGCACTTCAGTACAGCAGCTCGGTGGCCATAGAGCACAGATTCACAACCTGGAAAGACCTGGATTCATTCCACGGTCGAGTCAGCACCATGAACTACATCGGCCACGGCACCTACACCACCTACGCCATCGGGAACGCCTCACAGCTACTGGTGCAGGAGACGCCAGTGGACAGCGTCAGGGTTGCGGTGCTGATGACCGACGGGGTCGATCATCCCCGCAACCCTGATGTGATCTCAGCTGCAGCCGAGGCCAAAGGTCACGGCATAAAGTTCTTTGCTGTCGGGTTATCAGATATCGCCCAGCAGAGTCAGAATAACGCCAAGCTGCGGGCCATCGCCAGCACACCCGCTCAGCAGTTTGTTCAAAGCCTCCTTGACAATCAGCTGGAGGAGAAGCTGCTCAAAGAGATGGTGAGTGTTGGCTTCAGGTGAGACGGCCTCAGTGAAGATGGTGTCTGTGTTAACACGAGGAAAAAACAAGACAAACATATCAGGATGTTTTAACACCAACCCAGCAAATTTGTTAATTATGGTATTTTGTGCAGTTGGGAAATAAATGTAATGTACTAATTACTATAAATATTAAAGTGTAGGACTTGAAACTCTTTTACTTTGGTGACTCCTAGTTGTAGTATCAGGAAAGACACTGGAACAAGCCATAGATGCAGAACTGAAAGCAGAAGCAGAGACTGCAGTAATTATTTGACAAACAAGAACTTTAATAAAACTAAATTACTTAAAGATGCTGTAATTAAATTAAATCATTTACACATAATGGCTTTAATGTGTGGCCTGTGACTTAGCTTTGGTGTTGCAGCTCAGGTTGTTGGCAGCGTCCTAGAGTTTAAATGATTTCAAAGTCAATTCAGTCTACTTATCAAAATATGTGATTCGACTTTACTTGTCCTTAAGTTGTTTGTCTCAGCTTAAATAAGGCACAGAAATGTTTAAGATCCCCTGCAGACATACAGAAATACTCGGCTTGGAACAATAATGTGTCTGATATGTTTCTTCCACAAAAACTATATATGTACCATAAAATCCGGTAAATAAGACACAACTTTGTATAAGATGCAGTTGGGGAGGTGCCATGCTGGAAAAAATGCTTTTCTATTAAAGACTGGTTTATTTGAATGCACCAGTAGCATTTATTAATTTATAAACACATACTTTTATATAAGTTACTCCAAAACTTTATCAATCTACTTTTATTTGAAACATAATCAAAACACACATATTACACCTGAAACAGTGTGTCGGGTTAATGGTCGGTTAACTACCGGTAATGAAGTTAGCATGCCATTTTTAAATGGAAAAAAAAATCATATTCGTATTATTTACCAGTTTGTACAGTATTTAAATAACTATTTTAAAATCCATAAAATGGCATCTACTTCTTCTCCCTCATGGGAAAATCCAGAATCTATGAATATGTAAATAATTTTAACTTCTGAAGTTTAACTGCTGAATACAAGATTACTCTTACTTCACTTTAAAGTCAATTCTCAGTGTTTGTGTACTGGAGGCTTGAAGTTTCCACATCACATTTGTATGAGTTGAATATTGAACCAGGACTGGCTCCAAACTACTTGTGATGTCACAAATCCTGCTCGTATGCCCCCGCCCCTTAAAATCTGATTTTCAGTGAGCACAGAGAAACTTTCCACCTTCAGTAGATGAATATGAAAACAGCCTTGAAGTGTCAAACTCTGCACATACATCATTCTGCATGGTGAAGCTCAAATTTTCAACTGTAGGAACAATAAATAAAACACATTTTTGGACTTTAAAATCAGAAAGAGGTTAGTAGTTTCACCTCATAGCAGGAGATCATCAGTTTGAGTGTGTGAACCAGATTGAAGAAGGGATTTTAAAGTTTAATACCACAGAAAAACATACTAAGATATAAAATATTACCTTAATCGACCAAGCCACTGGCCACAGAAATGGGAGTCTTAAGCACTCCACTGTGGCTGGAAACTGCTCTTAAACTTCTAATAAAAAGCTAAATAAATTAAATGGAATAAAGCTAGAATACAGAAGATAAATTAACGATTAAATGAGGAATTGATTGCAATGATTTAACTTCTCTTGACTGCTGTTTGTTTCTGAATTCATCAAATGGCTTTCAAACAGATACTGAAATGCTAATGAAAAGTTTTCCTCAATCAATGAAATTTAAAAGTGTTTCTAATATGAAAATAAAGACAGCAGCAAAATTCTGACTAATTAGTAATAATACTACTGTTTGACCAACGTCAAGTAGATGCTGCAGTGATTCTCAACCAGTTGTGTCTTTAATATGTCTGCAGCTTTTCTTCACACCAGTAGACAAACTGACTGATATCACTCAGTCTCTCCCCCTTGTTTGGCTGAAGGTGGGAAAATCAGCCCCTTGTTGTGTCTGGTTGGATTGAAATCGCGCCGGCTCTTGGCTCTCCACACGGTTCTTACAGTGTGTTTATGTTGCCCTGTTCCTGCTCACCCTCACATCGGGTTCAAATCTCAGTGACAGAGTTGTGTCTGCTCTGGTTGAGAGGGTAGGGGGTGGTGGGGGCTTCCCTGCCTGCTTTGCATTTTCCACACACACAGAAATGTCAAACATCTACAGTAGGTCAGAGTCTGTCTGAGAGACTGGCATGGCTTGTTCTGCTTTCCAGAGATGTGTGATATGATTCATTCACATTGGTAACTTGTGAGAAAGACACTTTACTATGTTAAAATTGTTAAAGGAAGAAGATTTTTAATAGGAACCACGGTTTACCTAAACCTTAAATGCTGTTCTGGATTCAAATTTGGCCCGTATCTATCAACATGTATTTTTGTTAAATTAATAGTTAAATATATAGTTTTAATAAGAAGTTCTTGTAATTTTCACTTTCAATAAAATACATTTAAATAATGAATGCTATGTTATATTTTCATATCATAGGTTAAATAGGACATGATATTGTGTGATAGTAGAACAAAAACGAGTGCTGTAAAACCTAAAAAATACACTCTCTGCTCTCTGAAACATCAATCAAGGTTTAATCACCCATTTCTAAATAGATATGTGGTTCAAAATTTGGTATAGACACTTTTTTATGAGGAGATTCTTTCTGCAAGGGTGTAGAATATGAACAGTATGTAAGGGTTAAACTAATAATTCATATCAGTGAATAACATGAAGCTGTTAATCTGGAAATTGCACTAACATGTCTTGTCTGATGTTGTTTTGCATCCAGGGTGCAGTTGCATTTGAAGGGGTAAGGATTTTCAATTAATTCAACGTTTACATTGACTCTGTTTAAACAGTGTAATAGGCTGCACTGACTCATTATATTTATTTGTCTCTGTTAGTGTCCACAAGCTCAAGTGTGTTTGTGTGAAAGAGGAGAGAGAGGCCCTCCAGGAAGTCCAGTAAGTTTTGTTCTGTTTTTTAGAAATCAACAAAATATTGTCACCAAATTTCAGTTTTGTGTTTGTGTTGTTCTGCATTTATTCATCTCAAACATACATATAGCATCACCTCACCTTTTAGTGTCTAACTAACACTGACAATGCACCATTATGAATTTTAGGGTAGAAAAGGGGATCCAGGTTTCAGAGGGTCAACTGGTTCAAAAGGAGCAAGGGTAAGTTATAATGTAAAGAGGCAACTATGATGCCCAGTCTGTCTTAAAACAACAGTCAGGTGCCCATATGAACATTGAAGTATTGCTGTCATCATTCCTCATGTTCATACTGACCATTAGACGATCCCTTCATGACGCACTTACGACGTAAATGGTGGAGGACAAAATCCACAGTCCTCCCTCTGTGCAAAAATGTATTTAAAGGTTTATCTGAATCTAATATGACGCTTCAGCCATCCAAATGAGTCAAATCAAGTAGATATCTTTCAGTCTTTTTAGTGCCAAATTCTTCATTTTTGCACAAAATGAGGGCTGTGGATTTGGATCCTTCGTCTATTACATTGTAAGCACATTTGGAGCGAATCTTTAAATGGCCATTATGAACAAGTGGAATGATTACAGTGAGTTAAATCGCTTTCTCTTATCTCAATTCATTTGGGCTTCTGACTTTTGTTTTAAGACAGCCTTGAAAAATTGCACACCCGTCCTTTAATGTCTCATTTTATGCAGCTAATTGTGAGTTGATTTCATTTTATAAGGGGGAGTCTGGTGTGAACGGCCTACCTGGAAGTGATGGTCCTGAGGTGAAATATTTCCCCTTTTTCCCTTTTGCACAACTACCAAGATGTTACATGCTTCTAATCAGGAGACACACTAATTCTGATTTTATATTTTAATGCTTTACAGGGCCGTCCAGGTTATAAAGGCAACAAGGTTGGTGTCTGTACTCCTCTTACTTCTGGCAATAACCTTATCAGCTCTACATGTTCTTAGAAAATAGGGTCTAACTCTCTCTGTGTGCTCTTTTAGGGGGATAGAGGCGAATGTGGCACTCCAGGGGAAAAGGGTGACACTGTATGAACATTGTTAACTACATTATTTTAATAAATACCGAAGAATTTGTCTTCATAATTAATTAAGTGTCTTCTTGCAGGGCCCTGAAGGACCTCCAGGCTCACGAGGACCCAAAGGAGAACTGGTAAAGTGGCTGGGTGTCTTCCTTTTATTTAACTGATAAGTATATTATAAATATGGGCAGCCAAAAGCAATCTTTGATCATTTAAACCCTTATAAATAGAATTTCTGTAGATTAAATAGAGTAAATTATATATGAAAAACAGCATTTTTACTGAGTTTTGGTGGACAAGTTTTTTCTCAAGCTTGCAACTCCATGTATAAACATTAGAAGTTAGAAACAAAATAATAAAAATGTCTAGAAAATGTCTCATTAAATGACTGTTAAACTCAATTCTACTCTGCTGCCTCTGTTCCCTGCATGCTGCAGAAAGTGACAGCTTCAATTCAGCTTTTATCAGTCAGTCTGCTTATCAATAGCACATTTGATCAAGCTTGCAACTTCACATATAAGCAGTATAAAGCAACTCAAAAGATTAAAAGAAAATAGTTGAACAGGTCATGAAATAATTTGATAAACTTTCCTATATCACCATTTTAAGGGACTTACCATTAGAAATCTCAAGTTACTTTGTCATTCCACTTCATATAAGTCTTTCAGCCTCAATTTCATGATTTTCTTTTTATGTTATATTTTAATTTCTGTCACGTCCACCCTCGTCCTTCACACCCCTGAACACAGTCCACTGTCTGCTGTTCATATTGATACACAGACATCACGATACATCAGACGGTCCGTTCACTCTTCAATATGAAAAATGGAAGTGGAATTTGTCTTTTATTCACTTCTGCACTAATGGAATGTGAATATTGGATTATGAGTAATCCTGATACTAATGTGGCTAACCAAAGCAGTGAATCCAGGCTTGCAGGATATTATTCTTTTGCAGGAACAGACTTTGTGTGGTGGGATTAGTGCAGGGACCTGGCCGCCCAGCACCACTCTTCCTCCTCTGTGCCACTGGCACAGTGTCAGTATAACCTTGTTATTTTGTGAGCTCGGCCTGAGAATCGAAGGACATGAAAGCCATGAATGTTGATTTTAATCCTGTTGTATTTTTCATTTTTCATGGTGGTGGGTTGGTTTTGACGTGCATTTCAATCATATAACGTGGGGGCTTCATTTTTAGCTTCATACATGATGGCTTTTGGGTTTCTTTCTTTTCGTTTTATGCTGCCGGATTTACATTTGTGCCGCATAAGAAAGAAAGTTGTTGCATGAGTAAAATTAATATATACTCTGGTGTTGTAGTTAATGTTAGTGTTAAAGCTGAGTTGTGTTGCATTGAAGGTTGTATAAGCTTTTCAATGTGTTTTGCAGGGTGCGTTAGGACCACCTGGAGAAATGGGACCGGAGGGCACAGTGGGACCTAAAGTAAGTTTCCCCCAAAATCTCATCATGCATTGAAATATGGGATTTTTAAAAATTGTTTCCAATAGCAACACTTTGATTGTTGAAACTGCTGATTGCAAGCACTACAAAATCTTATCACACACAGATGAAGTCACTAAATGAGCCGCAGAATTATTTCTTATTTTGACGCCCCCTAGTGGTAGTTTAAAATTAGACACGGTAAGCTACTACACAAAAACTAAACCATCTATATGCAAAAACAGATATGAGTTTTCATTTATATCTTTGTGGGTCTCTGAGAGGGAAGGAACAACACATTACTCACTTTTAAATCCCACGATATTAAGCTAGCGAGGTTACGTAGCTTCACTATTATTTGAAGCAAGCAGTAAAGAGAGATCGAGTATGAGGATCCCTGGATAAGCAGATTTCGAGAAGCTGTTTTGAGAGTGAAAGTGCAATTTGAAGGAAAAAATACATAATATTACAAGAATAACGTTATATTTTATATGAGAAGAAATGAATGATTAGGTTTTAATAATAGGCTATTCTCATAGGTTTTGATCTTTTCCTTAAAATATAACATTTTTCCTATAATAACAATAGGATTTATTCTTTATTCTCGACATATAAGAACACTTGAATTGAAATATAATTGTGTACAATGCTTTGTGCTTAAGTGTGTGCTTATTACAAAAGTTATGCACATCAGAGACCCTGACAGAGATATTAAAATAATAGTTTTCATATGTTTGGGGATATACACTTATTTACTTTCTTGCTGAGAGTTTGATCGATACCACTCTCATGTTTGTGCATTAAATACAGAGCTGGAGTCGGGATGCAGTTAGTTTAGGTTACTATAAAGACTGAAATCAGGGTGAAACATCAAGTCTGGCTCTTGTGTGAGTATTACACACATAGTAATACCTCTGAAGCTCCCTAATTAATATGTTGTTTTCTGTTTGTTGAATGCGCACACGAACAGAAGCATAAAAATGAAAATGTGTGGTTTCAGAAGTATGTTTTGGGACCTGAAGTTAATCTATCAACACCCATAATTTACAGATAATCCTGTCTGTAAAAACATGATTATTTGGTCAAACAAAGAATTTAGTTATTTAAAGTCATTCAGAAATTCAGGAGGTTATTCTTCCCTTAAATTGATGTAACAGTGTCCTCCATTTGTAACGTGCCATTATTCACATGCAGCACTTCCTTGACACTTTCCACACAACATATGTATTGTCGGACACCATTTTTGGCAAAAAACGACCTTTAAAATGTTTGACCGAGGCTAATAACATGCTGATGCATCCATCGCCACGGAGCTGTCCCGCAGCTCTTTCACAAAGATGTCTTTATCCAGATGAAGTGTAATGTGATTTATTGCAGGAAAAAAAAAGAAATTATAAAAGGAACAAAGCAGTGCTCTTTATCTCTTAAATGCCACAAAAGGTTGCAACAAGACTATAAAACTATGTGGCTTTACTGATTAAAAAGAGGAGTTTTTATTATTATTGATATGTGTTTTTAACAGAATTTCCATCAGATATCAGTGAGATATTACTCTAAATGGCACAAACATAATTTTGTAAAGTTTCACAACAGTGTAAGCATTTTAATAGACAGGGATGAACTCTGTTTATTTAATTCTCCATGTTGAAAATGTTCTGCAGATAAAATCCCAAAAACCGCAAACTGAGGTTGAAGGTATTTCTTACAGAATATGATGCATTAAAACCATCGCAGGACACAAATAACAATGTAAAAAGTTTCTTTAAAAAGCTGTTTGCATTTGTAATGATTACACTTGAATGGTTGTTATGTGTATGTTCTTAGTCTTGGTTGAGTTGTGAATGTATCTGTATGCACTGTACAATCATGCTCAACACAGTATAAGGGCAGCGTCATCAGCAAACGTGCACATTTTACCGAGAGTGTCCTTCGACCAGACTTATTTTTATTCATTTAAAACAAAAAAATGTGTTCCTGTGTAAACTATAGAAAGGAAAGATGAATGGTTCATGTTTTAATTAGCTGTTTGCAGTGTTAAAGTACCAACACATGAAATGAAAAGCTCTGTGTACTTGTCACAGGGAGACAGAGGGCCCAGCGGTGCTTCTGGACCACCGGGGGACATTGGTATTGGATTCCCAGGAGCCAAGGTGACGCATTCATATTTAAATGACTATCAAATCCTCTGATGTAATAATTGGTGTCTTTCCTCATGATTTTATGTAATTTCTTAAAGAATAAGTCAAAGTTTTGTTGAGTATCTTCTGTAGTTTTTTCTTACATTGGCTCATTTAACAGACTATTAAAGAAACACCCCTTTAATAATAAGTACGTTTCTATTATAGTGAGATATTTAAACAGACAGTTAATAAGCACCAGAGACAGAATAAATATTATCGCTTTTTACTGTATTGAATATTAATATTACATTGAAGATGTTTAACCTTACTGACTGGTGTACCTGCAGACCCCAGAGGTTAACCTTTTGTCATATATATTATTATAATCTTTCGTGATTTTTGCCAATCAGTTTGTTCCTAATAATGTCATATCATTGTTTTACATCTGTGTTATAAGTAGTGCTTTTTTAAAATAGCAACATATTGGTGTCCTGTCAAAAGCACCCAATTCCACCTTTATAGTTTTAACAGATGGAGCTGTTTATTGAGTTCATGTTTGCCATGGGTCCTAAGTATCACACACTATCATTTTGAAGACTTTGTGGAAAGATTGTATTCCGATAAAAGCTGCAACTTGTATACAATTTATATCTTTGTTTTACACAATATGCAAATTAAGTGTAACTTTCCTGAAATTATAATAATAATCTGTTTTGTTTTGTTTTAGATGTCATGAATTATATAACTAATAATGCTTCAGAAAGAAATAAGTTAACATTTTGCTATGATGGTTGTTTCTTACACTAGTTTATTCCCCTCTAGTCGTAGTCCTTGTATGTTAAATATGTCGGATGAAGGTTAAAAGTGCTGAGATGTGATTTTTGATGTTTACAGGGTGAAAAAGGCATTCAGGGAAGAGCAGGTCCTACAGGTCCTGTCGGTGTCGGAGAACCAGGACTAGCAGTGAGTATTCATTTCATGATCCTGTATCGTTGTGGTGTAAATTGCATCAAGGTCTTGTACATAATTTATTATTTTCAAGTCCATTTTATGTGTAACTATGTCTTGAAAATATAACCAGGGAGGTGACCATAAACCATAAATGTAAAACTACACTTGGTAAGATTTTATACACAAGTACACTCTTTTTATCTGTTTGTTATAATTTAGACACTTGTCATGTACATGTATTTATGAGGGAATGAGTCACAAATAAAGATCTACATGGAAAATTTCCTCAACAGCAGTGGAAGAGAGAGAAAGCTGGATCACCGATGCTAGATTGTTTTTGCTTCACTTCCACATGGTTTCCTTCGTTATTACGCATCACAGGCTGGCCAAGATGCCAAACATGAGCGTATTCTGTGCACTTTACCAACATCTCATTCCAGGGCCATCTGTTTGCACTATTAAAAAAGGGTGAAACGCGCTCCAGTCTTTTTTCTCTTAAATCTCATTCCAGGTTTTCTGGGAATTAAAACCTTTTAAAGATTGTCTGCTTCCTGCAGCATGAGTATGGAAAGTTTCCTGCTGCAGCTTCTGTCTAATGTACAGCCACAGTGTTTTTTAGTCTCATAGATCTCTTGTTTAATAAGAGACTTTTGTTTTATCCTATACATTTAGATTTTATTTAAACTTGCTTTTTTGTTCCAGGGTCCCCCAGGACCAGCTGGAGCACAAGGAAACCTCGGTCCGCCTGGGGAGGGGCTTCCAGGGCCAAAGGTCAGCCAAGCTTTTAACATTTTGACCATGTGTTGGCCTAAAGCAGCAGCTCAAAATAAGTTACAGTGACCCAAATATATGCAGACTTTCATTTCAAACAGATCTGACAGTGTATAATTTACTGACTGCATCCTCCTCCCGATTTGTCATATTGATTAGCTGCTGTAATTTTAAAAACTGAAGTCTTTGGTCATAAAGCTGTTCATTAACAGGTGGAAATGGTTACAGTCAGTTCTTGTTTTTAGCAGATGTTTCCTGAAAAATGCTTTTCTTTTTTCTCTCCAGAGCGAAATTACATAAAGAATAAATTAAATAGACATAGTAGCAGTCTGAATAGTCAGAGTGGATATAATGGAGCTGTCTCCTAATAGAGCTGACATCAAGAAGCACCAATATACTGCAATATCATATAATATAATTAGAATTGATTTCTACTGTTTGAGGAGTTATAATCAGACACGATGCTGGTTTGGCAGCATTTGAAGGGTTTCCTCTGCTTTTCAAACACCTTCAAACCTCAACACTTACAGTATCTTTAGTGTTGCGTCTTTGCATATTCTGTGCTGAAAGACCAAAGATAATATTTATATAATTGATAATGAAGAACATATTGTAGCAGAACATATTGATTCATGAAAAAAAACTAAACAAGAAAAGATTTCCCTGATTGCTCCAAAACATTGTGCACTCACTCAGGAATTTACATTATTATTGTTCTAATTATGACATTTGAAATATGTTGGCCATGTGTGAAGCTTTTTCAATGATAAAAACTGTATGTTAGACTTATTGCTTTGTTTTTATTTAGGGTGATCGAGGATACGATGGCCCCAGGGGCAATCGTGGGCTGCCTGGTGCTGGGATCAAAGGTGACAAGGTAAATTTGAGATTGATGCATCGCCTAAAGTCCACTTGAGGAGAGGTCTTGTCATGTTTTAATATTTTACTCAGATACAGAGCTGGGTCTTTGATTGTGAAATCTTTTCTCAGGGAAGTCTCGGGCCACCTGGGAGTGCAGGTCAAATTGGTGCTCCTGGTATCGGACTTCAAGGAGAAAAGGTAAAAACTAAAAATGAACTGATGTCAGACTGGTGAGTGCAGAATATTGTGTTCCTGTCCAAAAAAATCAGCAGGAAATGTCACCTTCTGCCAGACAGATAAGGTTAGAAAACTCAGTTTGCCACTACAGATTTGTGCTTTCTCCTTCATATCTCATTTCTCTCAGGGCGATCAGGGCCCAGTTGGACCTACAGGCCCCAGAGGAGCTCCAGGTATCGGAATAACAGGACCAAAGGTAAGACAGCAGGGGGTCGTCCATTAAGTGATGGTGTGTTTGTCTCAGAAATAAAAATAAATCTGCTAATTGTGATTGACATTCAGCTGATTCTTGGTTTGATTGCATCTAAATTGTGATGCATATTTTATTTATCATGTAAATATGAAACACAGCTGGCTTGTTAATCAAATGCCCGGGACTTTGAATCAGACTGTGTCCATCTCAACAATGGAGGCAACATTATGGAGGCTGTTACTGGAGGATGGTTTATAATCGGAAACACATTCAGTTCAGGTTTATTTAGGATTAATTTCAGAGATGATTTTAAGCCTGAACTATGAGGATAATGTCCTTTTAAAATTAAAAAATTAAAAGAGAAACTGGTACATGTGTACATTTTTCTGAACCATGATGGATAATTAGACAAAGTTATATTACAAAAACTAAAATAAATATAAATGTTTTTCATGCCTTTTTTTTTTTTTTTAGCTATTTCACTAAAGCTAAGCTAAGCTAAACTAAGCTATTTATAACTAAATAGTTTTAAATTTTCATAATGTGAATGCATTATCATGATATCCAGGCTCCGATATATCAGCTGTACGCTACGTGCCCAACATCAGACAGATAATGTTTGTGACTACCTTTTGAACATAGTAGAACATTTAACAACTAAAGAGACAGATATTATAATATAACTTAATAATGTGATATTACTTCAGTTTTGTATTTACATCTGGTTGCTTTCTCCACGAGTGGCAAAAAATACACATTAAAGCAGATTTAACTTTTATTTATCACCTGCTTACCCTCAGTACTACTATACAAAAATTATGATTTCCCACTTTCTCCCTTAATTTTCTTTCTAGGTGAAATTATCTTCCATATTGAACAGTGACATGTTTGTTTTCATTTTCATTGTTATTTTTAGGGTAATCAGGGACTCCTGGGTGAGCCAGGACTGCCAGGGGAGAGAGGTGTGGGAGAACCAGGACCTAAAGTAAGTGTGCTGCTCCCTCTAAACACCACTGCACCACTAAATCCACACAACTCTGTAGAAACTAGTGTGTATTTAATTGTAAAAGATAATCATCTAAAGATAAATCTAACATTGCATGTTGAATATGTTAATTCTTCTGCAGTTCTCTTACAATACACTGCAGGCCTATTCAGAAATAATCAATAATATAGTCGTTAAGATGATCCTGATTACAATTAGAGTGACAGTAAAACATTAATTTTATTTATGTTACAAAAATATAAAGATAAGAAGGTTAAAAGTCAGGGCTGATGCCTGATTAACACTCCAGTGTGATTTTGAAGTGAAGAAACAAACAGTTTAACAGAGAATAATCTGTGTTATATGCAGTCAGTAATCTCTTTTGTTTATTTTATTTGTGTATTCACATTAAATCAGGGCGATCCAGGAGCTGAAGGTTTATCAGGTATACCAGGTCAGCCAGGAGAGGACGGATCCTCGGGACAAAAGGTAACACCACGATATATAAAATCTGTTGTCTCTTTTTAAAATTCATTTTTAATATCTCTTACCAGTTTGCTGCTTCATTGACTGTTTTTAAATGACGGCAGGGTGACATTGGGTTACCGGGGGCCCGAGGACCTGACGGAGCTCCTGGTAAAGGCGTCCCTGGAGAAAAGGTAACGGAATAAAGTTTTAATGGTTTGATGTATAAGTAGAAATTATATGTGAGTTTCTAGACACATGACGATCTTTATATGATGTGTGAAATAAAAGTTTTAAACGTTTACCTCAAAGTCGATCAATATGAGCAACTGTGTTATTTCTGCAGGGAGTCAAAGGGGACAGAGGGACCAGAGGCCAGCCTGGTTCAGTCGGGCCTGTGGGACCAATGGGGCAAAAGGTATCTGTATGCAAAGCAAAAGCATTTAGCATGAAAACATCAGTAGATCTTAGCCATGAAGTGGTGATTCAAATGTAAAATCTAAGAGAAATGATGTCCAAAAACCACAAAAATAAAACTTGAGTTGTAAAATATAGATAGAAATATAATGAGGCTGCAAGTGAGGATTATCATTTCAGCTCTAAGATATCAACAAGTTAATACTACAAGATGTTTGAGGTCAGTATCCATATCAGAAAGTAAAGCTAGCTGATATTCTTTTTTACACAACCACTTTTCGGAAAAAAAAGCTCAAAATTGCTTAATAAAGACAAAGACATTTTACAGTTGAAAAGTAAATTTGATTATCAAAGATGACAGAAAATGTAAGTTTTTGAACATTAAAGCTGCTATAAATTACTTTTTTTTATTATTAACAATGAACTATAAAAAAGGAATTAAGGGTGTAAATTTTCATTAAAATGAGTGTTTAGTCTTTAAAAAAATGTTCAAATGTATTCACTTAAATGTATCAATTTCTGTTGATAATTGATATCTCAAGACGAGCTAATTATATTGGTCCATCATTTTAACGATCAGTCTCTAATGATTACAATGATTAAACCTACACAACAGACCATAATAAGATATTTTCATACTTTCAAGGTGTTAATCAATAGTTTTCTGAGTCGCACCTCCTTGCCTTCAGTGTTAATCTGTGTTTTTTGTTTTAGGGGGAACCAGGGAATGTGGGGCTGCCAGGTCTGTCTGGACCACCAGGGAGGGGTATACCTGGTGCCAAGGTGAGCCCCTGTGATGTTAACAGGTGATGAAACTGTTAGCAGCAGTAAGGTTGATTCATTGATCTACTTTTTGTTTTTCTTTGTCACAGGGGGAACCAGGCCCACAAGGCCCAGCTGGAGCTCTAGGAGAGCCGGGGATTGGTATGACGGGACCAAAGGTGAGTTCAGCGCAGATTGACTCTCCTCATTGACGCTCCCAGTAGTGAACAGTAGTGACACAGTGGTGTGTTTTTGGTTTGTAGGGTGACAGAGGGTTACCTGGGCCCACTGGAGCACCTGGGTTTAAAGGTGAAGGCTACCCTGGTCCCCCAGTGAGTATAAACCCCCTACATCATACATTTACACTCAGAACCATGTCCAAAATTAGGGCATTTCCTCTCATTCGTGTGCTAATATCATCCAGACTGGACGACTATGACTCCTGCTGCTGAGGCATCTCTCAGGCTACAATTTCCTGTTTATAACTAATCCAAAACACTGCTGCCAAAGAAACAAGACCACATCACACCTTTGCTTGCATCCTTACACTGGTTCATTACAGGATAACCCTCAAAATTATTCTAATAGTTTATAAATCTCTCCATGGTCTTGCCCCGACGCATATCTCACTCCTCACAGCACCACCTAGACCCCTTGGGTCCTCCCACTGTGGCATGTCTGCAGTACTCAACAAAGATTATTTTTTGTTCTCTGACTTTTAATCTGATTTCTTTGGGTCCTAATTTGTGTTTAAACTTGTTTCATGTATGTCCTTATGCCTGTTTTTGTGAAGCACTTTGATGCAAAGCCTGTTTGCTTTATAACATGTTATATAAATAAAATAAACTTCAAAATAATTCGTCGTTACCATCGCACATTAAGTCCTTTTTAACAATGTGTCTTAGGGACTGCCGGGGCCTCCTGGTTTATTAGGAGAGACCGGATCAGATGGCATTGGTTTACCTGGACCAAAGGTAAAGTGGACAGACATTTTAAAAAATTAAAATAAAACAAGGACAGTGTCATCAGTGAGATGGGAAAGCAGTTCATTACTGTTGTAGAAGTTACCTTCACTTATATGATTCTCAGATTTTATATATCGTGGAGATAATTTTGTATGTTTTACTCTGGATAATTTCTTTTCTGATTTACCACAAATATGCCTTTTATTGTAAGATGAAAACTCAGTAACTAATTATATGAAAATGGAGAATATAGATGTGTTATGATCCAAGTTTTTCTATAAGGATCAGATTCTGCTAGTGTAATCAATGAACTTTTAGTAGATACTAAAACATTTATTCATTTATTCATTTACTGTTTTCTGTTCAGGGAGACAGAGGCTTGTCTGGACCTCCTGGACCTGCAGGACCACCAGGAATCGCTCTAATTGGTCCTAAGGTAATCTGCACTGTTTAAACTATAACATATAGTATATAAAGCTATATTAGCTATATTACTTGTGGATGCTTTGAAATCTTGAGACACACACAGTTTCTTTTTCCTGCAGGGTTCGGTCGGCCAATTGGGGCCTCCTGGTCCGCAGGGGTTACCTGGAGAGGGTATACAAGGACAAAAGGTAACATAACCTGTCAGCTGCTGATTATGACAGTCTGATCAGTTAACAGTATATAACCTGTTGTATGACACACATTATTATTATGGATTCCACTGTTTTTCTTGGAATATTCCCCCTCTAATTGGCTTGTACTCGTTGCCCTCGTTGGTTGTGTTGGTTAGGTTTAAGCAGTGAGATTGGTTTGGGTTAGAATAAAAATATCAGGGTAAGCCAATCAGAGGCAGAGTAGGATTGGTCAGGTCAAGAAAAGCAGTGAGACCAATAATAACATGTGTGACACAGCTTATTAATGACAATTGGACTTTTGTGTACCATGAGTCACAATTTTAAAAAATAATAAAAAATTAGTTTTACTTTTGTTTCATTTTCTTTCTTTTCTCTTGGTTATGTGTGTCTCCTTTTCTGAA
Organism: Scomber scombrus; assembly: GCF_963691925.1. Lineage (NCBI taxonomy): Eukaryota > Metazoa > Chordata > Actinopteri > Scombriformes > Scombridae > Scomber > Scomber scombrus. The sequence continues at coordinate 23,167,427 of NC_084976.1, read as the reverse complement.
AAGCTGATCTTTGGTGTTTGTTTGTGTTAAATAAATAAATAGAATTGAAAGATTTGACCCCCTATTCAAAATATAATGATAATAACAGCTTTTTCAAGGCTTTGACAGTATGCCACTGGTTAAGACTTGCTAACAAGATAAATGTATATCACTATGTCTCTTCTATTATAACATTCAACATATTTTCCTCCCAACATAATTTGAATAATTAATTCAGTCTTGTTATGTTCTGAATGTCTTTTGACTTTTTTTCCAGGGGGAGCCTGGATTTCAAGGGATCCCTGGCCCCAGAGGTCCTCCTGGACAGGGTCTACAGGGGGATAAGGTAACGCTATAATGTCACCAGTGTGAATCTGTACCACTGCAATCATAAGACTTGGCTTTAAATGACAGATACTAAAAAAACACGGCATCACTGACATCCAGGTGATGGATTTGGACTGCAGTTGTACAGATACAATCATATCATCAGGGGCTTTGTGACAGTAAGAAGGGATAGAATGCTGCTTGCTATCACTTTTATGCTTTGATGATATTAGGGTGATAACACAGCTGTTTTCCTCTTGCAGGGGGACCGAGGCTTCAGAGGTGAGAAAGGCAAAAAGGGAGACAGAGGCGAAGCTGGAGAGACAGGATCCATTGGACCTTTGGTAGCTACTGGATTTTGTTTTTAGACACATGATTAAGTGATTGTTCATTCAGCAGCAGATTGCCTTGTTGAGTTAAGACGTCATTCTGTGAACTCAAGTCGACAGATTAGACTCTTTGACACTGAACACCAACCAAGTGAATGGGTGATAAATTGCCTGATCTGTTTTGAATCACAGGGCAGAGTGGGACAAAAGGGAGAGCCTGGACTTACAGTAAGTATAATACATCACTCATCATAAAAGCCATACAGTGCAATCAGCAGTACTGGCACAGCGGCCTGATTTTCATCGCTTTATCCCTGTACGTCAACACAGTGGATCTGAAATGAGGTTTAAGTGCTGACTTTCAGTTTTAATTTGAGGGTGTTCACTTCAACATCAGATGAATTGTACAGGGCTTGTAGTACAAGAAGTAATAAAGGAGGTAAAGCGGGTCATCCACCAATCAAACAATCAGTGGTTTGATCCCCAACTCCTCCCTGTCAAAATGTCAAAATGTCTTTGAGTAATATACTGAACCCCAGATTGCTCCTGATGGTTTCACCAGCACCTTGCATGATAGCTTCCCATCATGGGTGAGGGAGCAGCACCCCAAACAATGTGAGGCGCTTTTGATAAAAGTGCTTTATAAATGCAGCCAGTTATTTACCATTTAACTAGCCAGGGTTATTGAGGTTGTTTTACATCCATTTAGGGTGCAGAATGTCAGTCTTAAAGCCTTTTTACAGCACGCCCCCCGCAGTTTTAGAACAATACAGCAGGATAGTGATCCTAAACATATAGAAAAACCTTTATGAGTCACATGACCTCAACCCATGTGATTATGTGTTTCACTTGCTGGTGACCGAATAAGGGCATGTACAGTACAGTGGAGGCTTGACAAAGGATCGCGTCATTAATTATTCCTTAAACAACTGACACTCTATTATTGACTGTAGTCAGCAGTAGATCTGCAGGCGCAATGTCACATTTAAACTGCAATAATGCACAAGCTATGGAAACTGCAATTTTTGCTCAATTTTAGGGCACCATATACAGTAGTGCATACATTTTACTTATAGAATTTGGACTCAAAATGTTTGGTCAGAAACCTCAGACTAGAGTCACTGACTGCAAAGGATCAGAAAAATAAAACCACATATGTTGATTTCAGAGTCTACATCAACATGTCCATTTATATTTCTGCTTTGCACTGTTAAACTGATTTGGAGGTCAACACTATCAAACTAAAGCTGAAAGCTAAAACTCTTAAAGCCACTGATTCATTTCTGATAGCGTTGTAAATCGGTGGTGTACTAGCACTGACAATATTGAACCTGTTGTCTTTCACAGAGGGACGAAATCATCAAAATAGTGAGATCGATATGCAGTAAGTGATCAGAAACACACTTTTTAATTTGTGTCTCAGTTTTTGTCTTTACATACTTTCACCCACAGTTTGCATGTGGTGATTAACACAGTCTGCTTCTGTATGACCTAACTCTGCCTCTCTGTTTCCACAGGTTGTGGAGTGACATGCCGCCACACACCCCTGGAGCTCGTCTTCGTGATCGACAGCTCAGAGAGCGTCGGCCCTGACAACTTCAACGTGATCAAGGACTTTGTGAACGCCATCATTGACCGAGCCTCGGTCAGCAAGGACACCACGCGTGTTGGTGTGGTCCTCTACAGCCACATCAACGTGGTGGTGGTCAACCTCAGACAGGAAGCCACTCGTGATGAGGTCAAGTCTGCGGTGCGCTCCATGACCTACTTGGGCGAGGGCACGTTCACAGGCAGCGCCATCCAGCAGGCCAACCAGGTGTTCAAGGCAGCGCGAGCAGGTGTGAGGAAGGTGGCCATCATCATCACAGACGGACAGGCTGATAAGAGAGACTCGATCAGTCTGGAGAGAGCGGTGAAAGAAGCTCAAGGGAGCAACATTGAGATGTTTGTGATCGGGGTGGTGAACGAGAGCGACCCTCTGTATGAGGACTTCAAGAAGGAGCTCAACCTCATGGCCTCCGACCCCGACAGTGACAACGTGTATCTGATCGATGACTTCAAAACACTTCCAAGTGAGAATTTTCACCATCACTTGAACACATTAAAGGGTCAGTTCATCCAAATATGAAAAAACAAACATATTCACACTGTGCCCTTGTAGATGGTTCAACTATTATTTTTTACTTTCAATGAAAACTGCTCACAGTGAGTTCTGTTGATGATCCAGAAAACAGAAACACTGTTATTTAATCATTAATTATTAATAATAACTTAAACATAAAACATATTTTCTCAGTCAGCTTCTTACTGCATCTAATGCATCCTACATGGAAATGCTATTTTCTGCCCAAGTTAGAGCAATTTTAATTTCCTGTGAGCTCTTCTGACTGCTTTAAAGTGGGCAAAGATCATTTAGAAAATGGTGGCATTGTGTAACTAATCAGAATATTTGATGGCAGCTGGCTGGTTGTTTGGTTACTGTCAATCAAATCGAGTCAAATCACACCCACACAGTCCTGATAAAGCTGCATATCTTAAAACTTAGGCACATACAATCTTAACTATCTGCATGGCTAGATTTGGGTGAACTGATCCTTTAATGGAAAAATACTCAAAGATGAGCACCACCGCAATCACCCAGTTAGCCACTGATGGGAAAGTGTGTGTGTGTTAGTAGAGGAACTGAGGATTAGAAAGTTGAAGTGAAACCCAAAACAAACACCCTCATGAACAGCAGTGGGTTACAAATTATGTGGAAACAAGCCCAGTAAACCTTTTCACCATCTATCCCTCCACCTCCACTAAGTAGACACGATTTAGGTTCAATGAGTGTCCAGTTTAAACACTTTTGAACTGACTGAGAGTTTTACAATAGACTGTAAATGTATTATTATTATTATGTATGTTGGGCTTTAGAAGTAAAATTGGCTTCTTAAACAGTTTCCTCTGCTGACACTTGGTGGCAACAAAGAGCAAAAACTTCCAGTGCAGCTTTAAGTGGATGAGACGCTGCACTGCTTTGACTAAAACACACTGTGGCCCTAAAATCAATGGACAGCCACATAGTTTGTAGGTTAGTTTGGGAAAATTTAAACTGCTTATATTTTAACAGTGTTTTTACTAAGCTGCTCCAAATACAAATATGAAGCTGAAGCTAATAATTTATTATCTTATATCCTTATTTTTATGTATTATGTCAGAAAAATAGTGATTAATGGTGAAAATAGTGTTCAATTTACAGAGAAAAGTAACAAATCTTCACATTCAAAAAGAGAATATTTGGCTTTTTTTACTCACTAATTGCCCTCATTGATTATCAAAACCATGAATGTTAACCATGAATTTCGTTGATCAGCTCATTGATTAATCAACCCACACATTTCGATCGTAGTGTACTACATGGTTATTATTGTTGTGGTCGTCTCGTCTTTCAGCTCTTGAGAGGAAACTGCTGAGCCGCATCTGTGAGGACACTGACAGACATTTGTTCAGCTCTGTACCAAGCTCCAGACTTCCTCCGGGAATCCCAGAAGTCTCCGTTGGTATTCAGAAACCCCCGTACAGGACCGACACAGACACACCCACCTTCACAGGGGACTTCAGGAGAGTTCAGAAAGTGGTGAGGAGAACAAATCTGCACTTTTTCAGCATGCTTTTGTCAATTTAGCCAAGTATCACTCGCAATATTCAGTAAAAATCATCTAAAACTTGTATTTGTCAGTATGACCTAATGTCCTCTTTCTCTTTCTCTATAAACTGGTTTTCTTTATCTTTTTTATTGTCATTACATGCAATTCAACTCTTTAAACTGGATTAGCTTCTTCACATGATTGGAAATCTCAAAAAAGCACAATAACAAGGAAGTAGCAAGCAAGTAAGGATGAACTATTGCTTGATATCACTATTATTTAAACTTCACTTAAGTTATTTTAGAAGTAGTGCCGGGAAGCTGAATGTAAAACATTTATTAGGAAACAGTATGTATAACAGAATAAACTCAAAGGTCCACTTACTAGCTTTCAACAGCATCTCAGATCTTCATTCATCTTCTAGCCTTTAGCTTTCTAGGTTTAATTTAACCAGTTAAAAGGCTCATTTAAATTAAAATCTATCGTTCAAGAGAGATCAGGCCGAGAGGTCAACATGAACATTATTACAACTATAAATACAAACAACATTAACAGACAACTGTCACACATTACAAATAATTAAACACAATATTTAGTTAAAATGCAATTAAATAGAGGAGACAAAATCAAGTTAAGATGCATAAATTAAGTCTGATTTTTAGGTATAAGAACAATTCATTCATTCATTCATTCAATTTTTGCACAACTCCATTCTAACTAGGTGAACCAACATCTGTAAAATATCATAACGCAGGCTGTGTTTGTTTCTGCACATGTACTGTAAGTACGCAAGTAAAGTGAGAAGGGATTTGTATATAAAAGTCAAAGACAAGACAAGATAGTCATAACCAGTAATAAAACAAAGCATAATGGTATCCAACATCTGTAAGCACTGATCAGCTGCATCCAATCATGGTAAAAAAGTTGTTATTAAAGTATCGAGTGTTTTCTTGCCTACACATTTATTTCTAAAGAAGAAACTTCATCTCCAGGTTGGAAACAGTATTTTTTAATGTGTGATTTGAAGGACCTTAGTATAATCTCACCTGCATACCTTGTTCCAGCCGGGACCTCCAGCGCCACCCGACCGAGAGCCCAACACCCTGCAGAGACTCAATACGGACGACAGGACCCCGTCAGAAACTCAGAGGTTTCCGTTCTTCGACAGGGAACCCTTCAGACCGGTGACAGAGTTCCTGCCACAGTTTGACAAGAAGAACCCGGCCAACCGCATGGTGATGACCGGAGCCATTGGGCCGGCGGGTCCCACTGTGAAAACCCCGTCTGTGGAGAAGATGCCACCGCTGCCTCCACCGACTCCTCCGCTGCTGGCCTTTGACACCGAAGACTCAGGTAACTGCTGAGAGTCAGCAACAGAGTTACAATAAAGGAAAAAGAAATGTGCACTGAATGTTTTATGATTTATAACACTTAAAGTTCTCAAACTCCTAACGAGAGTGCTGTGATTCATGATTCAAGATTCATGTTCACCATTTATTAAAACAGGCACAACATGGACAGATTGATAAGTAAGAAATACCAGTAATTCTTATTGAGCAGACATGTTGGTTATTTCCAAAATATGATGGTTCGCTTTCAATAATTTGTGTCTTTTGAATAAGTTTGAGTCACTACTTTAAGGTTTTAAAACTTTGTCACCTTTTATTTCTGTGTGAAAATGTTTGAGACAGTAAGATCAAAGTCCAAATCTCATAATATTACACATTTACTGACATTTTATCTGAAATGTGAAGATTACGGTTTGAAACACTAAACCAAACAATCAGAATTAAATGAATAGCTCAACATAAAGACTGGAAGCAGGAGTGAACAGCCTGGCTCTGTCCACAGATAACATCGGCACCTCTAAAGCTGGTTTAACAGGAAGTGATTCGCTGGGTTTTTGTTTGTTGGCCAGGAGCAGAGACGTCATGTATTGTTGTTATCACTGTGAGGTTACCAAACCAGAAAACCAGACTCCAGGAAATCTCATCTAACTCTAAGCTGGAATGTAAAATGTCAAACTATTGTTTTAAATCATTAAAAACAAATGCAATAAGTTTACAGTAATTCAAGAACCTGATATATTGTAGACTTTCTGACATATCTACACATATATCAAAATCTATGTGAAAGTTGTAAACCTTAACTCACTTCAACCACAACATCTAAAATATTTGAGTGAAATTTGAACTTCTACTCACATGGTTTCTGTAGCAGAAACTCACAGATTTATTTTTATGTTTTAAAGTCTTTGTTTTTTGCCGTCAACAGAAGAGCGCTGCAGCCAGACGCTGGATCCAGGACCGTGCCGGGACTACAAGGTGAAGTGGTACTACGACACCACGGCGAACTCCTGCGCTCAGTTCTGGTTTGGAGGCTGTCAAGGAAACAGCAACCAGTTTGAGACTGAGAAGAGCTGCAGAGAAACCTGCGTGAAGGGCTAATTATGCCTGTAGTCACAAACATACATGTTCGGAAACGCTCATAAAACATTTTTCTGTGATTTCACGTGACTTTTCCATAAAGTTCACTTCAACTTTTAGTGTTTTTTTTCTTCTTGTAGCTACTTTGACAAGGAGGAGAAACAAAGAGCAGCTGTTGTAGTGTTAACATTTTCAAATGTTCAGTAGGCTGAGTATTATCAAAAGGTTTTTTTTTTCTGTTGGCCTGAAGGATTTGCGTTTTGTGTATTATTATTTGTGTACTGGGTGAACAGTCAAGCTGCAACAGCAGAGAAAACTCTTCCTGTAATGTTAGTTACACACTGATCTGTTAAAAATAAAACCAACCTTTTAACCACTAACCTTTCTTATTCCGAAAAGTAACCCTTTTGTATAATGCAATGATGTATTTTTTTACTTTGTTTTTAATGTTTATTGTTGTATAATGTCGTTAAAGGAAAAACTAAAGCAAATAAAGTCAGAATTTTGAATCACTATTGTTGCGTTGGAGGATTAATGTCCTTTTTAGGAGTCATTCAGCAATATAATGACTGTAAAGTAAATTATGATGTAGAGAAAACACACACAAAAGGAAATAGCATTGATTATATTTGGCTATGCTCCTAAAAATGTGATGGGTTTTCTCTCAAAATGATAATTAAAGCAGGTATTATTGGTGTTTGCAGGTTTGGCAAGGAGTAGAAAAAGAACAAAAAGCCTGTAAGAAACAGATCTTGTGTTAAAGTTGAAGCACAACGGGAAGATGACTCACTGAGAGACGCTTCCTTCATCAGAAAGTTTCAAGTTGGACATGATTACACGTAATTAGCGAGGAGAGGCTATTCTCTGAACAAAGCACCTTCAGCTCGAGGTATAAAGAGCATATTGAGTGCCAATTTAGCTGTGAAGCTTTCGTCTTGTTGACTTTGAGGTAACATCTCAAGAAATGCAAATGGCCAAGCGTGGTAGGTGATATTTTGTATCAGCGCTGCCGTCAGAGCTGTTTTATTAATTTCACGACCTACTGCTACTTCCTGTCTACGTAAGTTAATGAAAGAGGCTTCAAGAAGTAATGATAATAGTCAGAGAAAGCGATAGGAAAATATACATTTAATCTCTTGATTTGATTGCACATTCAGTGTGAATCATGAATTCATTCATTCATTCCTTCATTAATCATTCATCATTAACACACAGAGAGACTTCATTTGTAGAAGACAAGAAAAGATGACATGATGATGTTTCCGGGCTGCTGAGATGGATTAGGATCCTTCCCGTCGAACAAGCCGAAGTAGACGACGGTGTTGGAGTCGAACCCACTCGAGTCCAACTGAAAGAAGAAGAAGAAGAAGAAGGATCCACATGCTGTTAATGAAGAAGTAATGTTTCTATCTCACAGAAATCTTTGTGATGTTATTCATGGTTTTTTCTGACAAAGATGCGAAATATGCGAGTGGAAAATGTGAATAGCTCATTGAAAAACCTTAGCAATGACCTTAGCAACCAAGGCTACAGAACGGATTGCCATTTGTAGGTATGTGTGAATAATCTGACGTCCCCATGAATTCATCTCCTTTTTACCTTTTTGGACTTTTGGCCAAGTTTAACAAAGATATCTGACATCTTAACAGTATAAAAAAAACAGGAAATCACAAAAAGCATTTATCAGACACTAACCATTAAAAATTGTTGACTTGTTTTTGGTTGACATAAAACTGGCGATGTAATTTTTTTATGAAATTACTTATTATAACAATTATTATTTATACAGATCATGAATGTAGATTTGTCGACTGATTAGAGAAGAAACATGAATCTCATATTAAGTATGTTAAATATAGCAGTAAACAGTAAAAAAAAAAAAATCCTGAATCTGTCATTATTATGTCCAGTGTGTAGTTGTGTATTTGACCATTAAATCCTTGAGGAAATCTACACTCCAGACTGTGCTGCACATGATCGCTGAGAACACCAGAGCGCTGCGGCCAGAAACATGATTATATCAGGAGTCTTTATGGTCAATAACTCACTTCAGAATAATTAGGCGCTCCTTAATTCTAACAGGCTTACTTCACTCAAATGTTTTACTTCAAGTGTGACTTTGAGTGCACTGCAACGCCTTCTTGTAAATCTACTGAAGGAACAGAGACTTACTGGGCTATAAATGTGTCCTGACTAACCCTGAATAACCCTGAATATGTGTGTTAGATAAAAATGAAGATGAATGATCTGATAATTTCAAAAAAGCAGAAAAACACCTGCGTTACTGAAAACTGGAGGTTAAAACACACTGAAGTGGCACTGGTGAAGGGTGGAGATTTATTCTAGTACTGTTATTATCCTCATCACTCTTCTTTTGCCTCTGATTTGGTCTCCACCAACACCTGATTGGTAGCTAGCAGGTCTCATACAGTCGGTTTATGGAGCAAAAAAATACTGCTGGAAACGAAGTTGATGAGAGAAATTACAGTGAACCGAAACAGATGCTAAAACTGGGAACTGAAGAGCTAGTGATAATTCTCTGAGGGATCAAGCGACCTCTTTAACATTACATCTTTCATTTAAAGGGGACATATTATACACATTTCCAGGTCTAAATGTATATTTAGAAGCTCTACTGGAATATCTTTGCATGATTTACAGTTAAAGAAACTCCTAATGTATCTTATACTGGCTCTCTATGCAGCCCCTCAGTTCAGCCTCTGTCTCCAACACACTGTTTTAGCTCCTGTCCCTTTAAGGCGCCCCTCCCGATGAGCCCACTGTGTGCTGATTGGTCAGCTCCCATCTTTTCACAGATCACCAGCTCGGGATGCTACGTAAACAAAAAGTATCAGTCGGATTTCATTTGGGGGTTCTTTAGTTTTTTGTTTAAAATGGAAACTTCCCAAATCTGCTCCGAAATATTGAAACTGACTTTTGACTTGCAGGGAGCTTTGAACATGTTTAACATCAACAACTGACATCATAAATAACCAGTGTTGGGGAGTAACTAGTTACATGTAATGGTGTTACATAATTTAATTACAAAATAAAGGTAACTGTAATCCGTTAGTTACTGAAAAAAAGTGTAATTAAATTACAGTTACTTATGAAAATGTTGATGACAGACCTTTAAGATTTTGCTCAGGAGGGTATTTCTTCATTTTTAAAAATATTTTACATGTTACTGAATACATATATATTGCTGTTTTTAATTATTTGAAATCAATATTTTTTTTATATTTTAAAAATAAATCATGATGTGGGCTTATTTGGAGCACACATGGGCTAAAATGGCGTCACTATACCAATTAAGCTCATGCCAGACTTTTGACTTTTTTTAATAAAATATTTTTATTTTATATTCCAAAATCTACATGAACTAATGAAAAAATTTTCAAACGAGAGATAAATCTTGTTTTAGAAGAAATGATCTCCCTTATAACATTAATTTGATTAAATAATTGATATAGTTACATTACATTTAAATAGGGTAACTAGTAATCTGTAATCACATTTCCCTAGTAACCTTCCCAACCTTGTAAATAACATAAAATCACAAAAAGCATGAAATATCCACTTTAAAAATAACGATTAGTGCAGCCTTAAACAACAGCTATTGTGAATAAAATGATACAGGGTTTGAGGGACAGACCTGTTTGGTGATGTCGACCCTCCATGGGTTGACCTGCAGTCCATCACACCAGCCTCCTCGCCCATACAGCCACGTGCCGTGTTCGTTTGGCACCGCGCCCTCTTTTACCCGCATGGCACAGCCAAGAGCCGTCCCTGATGATTCACCCCGAAAAGATACAAAAATATGACAGTCAAGTACAAGAAATGACCCCATTAATTAGTCCATCCTGTCCTCAGGCTTCAAAGCACTGCAGGTTTTCATTCAAGCTAATTAAGGGTGAATGTCAGAGAAAAAATAGGCAAATCAGAAAAAAGGAAGAAAATTAATTAACAACACTTTTGATAATTAATTAAAAGTCAATTATCAAGCAAAAGTACATTTATAAAAATGTACAGATTTGCTGCTTTTATCTGTTTTATATCAATAGAAACAAAATCAAAACAGGCATTTTCTTTTACTATTCTGACATTAAAAAACTAAACTTTAATTTAATTTAATTTATTAACTGAACACATAAATTAAAGATTACTCTATAATGAGAATAATCATTAGTTGCAGCCCTGTTTAGAAACAAGAAGAGGAAAGAGCAACAACGTGAGAACAAGTCGGCCTACAGAGAAACATTTTACTGACTAAGTTCAGGATTAAACTTGAGCCTCAACTTGTCACTTTGAACATTAAAAGCAAAAACTGACATTTTTATTGCAAATTTACTATAAATAGATCTGAAGGTGAAGCATATTATAGATATTTGCTTCATAAAAACTCACTTTAAAGTTCATAACATCCTTTTTACTTTTTAACAAGAACAAGAGATGTTAAAAAATTCACTTAAATGTTGAGTCTGAGCACTTTAAGGACTTTCTCATTCATATCAACTCAACTTTTTATGGATTAGAAGTCCTTATAGTGCTCATAAAACTGGAAAATTAAAATTGTACAGTATAATTACAAAACCATTGGGCAATCTCTGCTGATTTTGACAACAACCTACAGTAAATTCCTTTAAAAAGAGCTCCTCACCGGCAGTATCAAATGTGAGAGTGTTGTTATGAACTGAGTTGATCAGGAAGTGGTGGGAGGTGACACAGAACTCCCCGCAGCCGTATTCGTCGCTGCCGTGGCCCGTGATGACGCTGTAGAGCTCCACCTGAAAACAAAACGGACACAGCTGCTCAACACACCTGCACAGACAGGACAGAAATGTAAATGTATGGTATGATCTGAGTCTGATCTGTTGCCTTTTTGGTTGATGCCGGGATGGAGAATTTGATTGGCTGGTATTGCTTGTTGTAGTTTTTGTCGAAGGTTCCTCCGCTGTACAGTGACGTCACTCTGAAGGGGTGGAGCTTGTCGACGCCGTGGTTACCTGTGATCGGACAGAGTAAGTTATAGATACCTGAAAACGTAACATCACGACAAACTGAATAAAATGTGATCGAACATGATAACAGAGCTGAATTGATTAGTCGATTAATCGATTTGATTGAGTCGTTTTCAATATCTCATAAATACCTTGAAAAGCAACAATTTGGGACATTGTGATTAGTGTTTTTCCACCATTTTCTGACATTCTGTTACCCAAACAGATAAATCAATATATCAAATAATTTTTATTTATAATGAAAATCATTTTTAGTTGCAGTTTTACTAGCACACACACAGCTAACTCTGGCTTATTTACAGCATCTTGTCTGTCTCTGTCACTTCTCTGAGCATTGTCCCTATCAAATAAACAAAATAAATAAATAAATAAATAAAACACTACACAATATTACATTTTTAACTGCAAAAATTACATTGTTCCACTTATTTTATAATTGCATGGTTATGTCTTTTTTTTGCAATAAATCATTAAAATAAATCATAAATAGTTATTTTATAATCATTTAATATCTAACACGTGCTTGTTAAGCTACTAAAATGACACTTCTGTTCAGATCAGATTTTCATCTCCTATATCACTAAATGTTGGATGTCACAAAGATTAGATGACTAAAAACATGTTTTTGATGCTCAAATTTGTTGCAAAATTTTGCACATTATTATTTCCTGACATTTAACAAGTAAATAAGAACATTTTGTTAAATTTCTTGGTAGTTTTTTGTGAGTGACAATGAGTCAAACATTGTCAAAACGATGCTGCCAAAGAGCCAAACTAAATTATAAAAATCTACAGCACATGACAAAAAGTCTCAATGGACAAAAAGAAGATAACTGGTTTCTAATCATAACTAACAGGCTTCTTCTGTTTATTCCTTCTCCGTCATACTAACGAGGAATCTCAGTTTCTCGTCACTAAAAGCTTCGGCCTCCTTTCCAGAGAATCTCTTCCAGTAACCACAAAACCACATCCACAGACACGCTGTTCCTTCTCGCTGTGAGGTTCCTGTTCTCTGCTTTTCAAAGATGCTGAAAAGTGACGGTAAATGGACGAGAAATGTTCTGGGATGATGATACTATTATTTCAGTCGCAGCTCTCCGTTCTCACAGTGGGACAGTCCAGATCTGTGCACCCAGTTTTCTCAGAGTTTCTCCTAAATGTCGTCTTGTGTTCATTACGAGTCTCTTTATTCAGTATGTGTGGTAAACCAGTGGATGGAAATGGAAAAGTGCAAATGCAAAGAAATGTTTGTTTGTTTTTTTCTATTAAAGCTTTTAAATGCAAGTATAACCATTTAAGCATTTCCATTTCTCATTTTGAGTTTCATATTTGATGTTTCCCTTACTTCTTATTTCCATTGTCTATTTCATCTTTACAATTTAAGCTCTAAGTTTGACCATTTCTATTTAAGCTTTTGCATTTTAAATTTCACTTTTTTCACTGTCACTTTCACATTTTCATTCAATTATCATTTTACCTTTTAAATGATCTTTTTAGATTTCCTTTTTCATTTTAAGTTTAATTATGACCTCGTTATTCCTAGTAGTGTATATGTAAAATGTAAAATAATAATCTTTTTTAATTTGATCTCTATTAAGTTTCAAGTTGGACTTTTTATTTTAATTATTACCAAAATTTCCTCCATACTGTTTTTGTGACATCATACAGTATGAACTTTGTGAATTTTACCAACCAGTACAATCCTACTGATGGCTGTAATCTGTATCAAATCACCTATCATTATATATATTACTTTATATTGATTGTAATATGAATATACAGTATTTTGCATTTTCTGGAAATTCAATTGAGAACCTTTTAATAAAGAACCAAATGACAAAATCTGTTTTTGGACATAAAGTGCCTGAAAAATTGAAGTTCTTTGTTTCATTGAGACAAAAAAGTCTGTAAATCTCATTATTTTCATGCAGCAGTGCTCTGTTCTTCACATTTGACTTAACTCATTCAATCTAACATGATCAGCATTCATATGACTGGTAATTACTGATCATGTGACTGCAGTTACAAGGAGGTAGGTGTGTTGAGAATCCTCCCAGCATGCACTGGGGCAACAGATTCACGGACATACAGTAAATCTGAGAGTTTGTGTTTGTGTTCCTGCATCATTACTGTGCTGTTTCCACACTTTCGTATATATCCCCTTTTATGACCTTTTTAAAAAAATATAACCTCTTTTTGAAACCATCCTCTCTCAGTATATTGGCTCTTTTCCCCACAGACAGGCTTCACAGTTTAACACAGTTTATACCCGTCTGATTGCTGAGACTGAATCTGAGGTTGAGGGAGACGATCCACGGCATCGCCCAAGGAACCGTCTTCATGGTGAAGGTGCATTTGTTGCCGTCCAGCAGGGGGAGGAGAGGGGACACATCTGTCAGCCAGCGCCCGATACCTCTACCAAAAAAGCACACACACATACACACACACACATCAGAGGTGCAGCTTATAACCAAGCAGAGTTTCAGAGAGGCATTTTTTCATTCCTCGAAAACAGGCTCTGCAACATTGTTTAAAAGAAATATCATAAATCAAAAGATCAAGCTAGATTTCAGATTAATGCACACCGTCTGGTTATATTAACACACATACACACAAAACATTTAATTATTAAGTTGTTTTATTAGTTTATATATTACAGTAAGATCAGAATCATTAGCTGGGTCTAAACCTTTGAATCCGCCCACTCAGATTTACAGAATCAGTCATTTGGACGATAAAACTAAAGAAAACCCATGTCACAATAAAACTAGTTCATCACAATATAATTCCAGCTGCCCTGCTACAGTGGGAGATAAACTCATTGTCAGGGCCCGGTAGTTCTGTAATGTCATTTTGGTAGGTTTAGTTTTGTGTCTTGTCTACTTCCTGTTTTATTTTTGTGTGTGTGTGTCTCTGTGTGTGTGTTTTCCCTTGTCTTGTCTAGCTTCTTCCCCTCCTGTTGATTGCCTTCCCCATATGTGATAAGCTTGTGTCTGGTTAACTCCCAGTGTATTGTGTGGTGTGCTCTTTCCCTTCGGTGCCAGATCATCTTGTCAGATTTTCGGTCCAGCGTCAGATTCCAAGTTGTTTTTTTTGCCCAGTGTTTTGTACCTCAGCTCTGTGAATTGGATTTTCAGTTTTTTTTTTCAATTTTGGACTGATTAAAAAGCTTGATAACTCTTCTTCTTTGTGTCTCTGCATTCTGAGTCCACTTTGTCTGTGCCTGATACTCATGAGCAATTTAATTTAAGATGTATCTTTATTGATCCTCCTTGGGAGAAATTCAAATTGTGTCGTGGGAGTGGGAGGTACAAAAAATCTGGTACAGTAGAAGCATTTTACTCCCATCTGATCTAAATGCTGCTTTAAAGCAATAGTTTGAAATTTGGGTAAATTTAAATAGATTGTAAACATTCAGACTTTCTGACACAGATATAGATGTGTTTTCTTCCACAACAGCTGTGGATTATAAATATGAATAGCTGTTATCTCGATCATCTCATGTACTCGTGCCACGTCAACCTCTTACCTGCGGAAGGCGGTGATCCATCGGCCCAGCTCCATGTTGCAGTACGGACTGAGGTGATCGCAGCAGACGAACAGCTGCACCGTGTGATCCCACTGAGCACAGGACCCGTCTCTCCTGCCGGGACACGACAGGGACGCGTCCAGCTCCAGTGTGTTAAAGTCGGCCGAGCCTGCAGAGAGACACAATGCAGATGTTAGTATCAGTAAAATGCTAAACATGGCTGATAAAATCTCTGTTATATGTTTTATTACTATGTGTCCTGCTATTTGGGGTGAAAATTCACACTGTGATTGTAGTTCAGAATTACCTTAACTCTCCATGTTAATGTTGTTTTTCAGAGCAGATTTACCTGTTTGGTGGTTTCTAATGGGTGTTTTTACTGGAGCAGTCCAAAGAAATGGAATATATTATCAGGGTTAGACCTAAATCTGTCTCTCCTACCACAGCTACACTGAAAATAGTCTGTAAAACTATATTGGGAGCTGCAAACCTCCAAATAATTTAATCTACCTGGATGTCAGTGGAAATTCAGTTTTAGAAGCTTCTCCATGTAAACATCAAAATAATTACAATGATAAACACATTTAAAACCACATATTAAAGTTACCTAACGGCAGGTCGACTGTAGCCACCGCTCCTTTGTCCCCATGCATTTGGACTTTGTCAAAGACAGAAACAACTTTGGCAGGACTTTGAAGTTTGGTCCAGAGATCGGCGTAGAAATCAAACCTAAACAAAAACAGTCAAAGTCAAAGATAAAGAAAAAATACTTTTCACATGCACTAGCTTTGTTTTTAATCAATCAAATGCTGCGAGAGTAAATCTGCTGTTTTTATCGCCATGAAAAAGCGATGCAGATTATACTAAATGTAATATTCTGTAGCATCAGACAATGTAAGCTTCATAGCTAAAAGGCTTTTTAAAGAAATTAGGAGATCCTCAAAACAAATCTCTTGTAGTCTTGTTGACAGCTGTGTTGGTTGAGTGAATGTTTCAGTCACTGAACTTCTTCAGACATATGCTGACAAATGCAAATATACATCTTAAATAGAAACGGCAGAGTATATTAGTGACCAATTATCACAAATATTTCATGAGTGGCAACAGGCTGCACCTCGTTATATTTTCTATAATTTTGATAGTTTTAACATTTTCTACTGTTGACAGATGTTATTATGGACCGTCTCAGATGATTATTGAGCTGATAAATGTGATTTTAATATTTTCAATACATTTCTGGATACTATACTGATTTGGACTGAAGTCAGGAGGAGGATTTCACTCTAAACCACGAGGTGCAGCCTGTTGCCACTAATGAAATGCTTGTGATAATTTGCCACTGTGAGCCCTGCCGTTTCTATTTAAAGGTGCATATGTTCATTTGTCAGCATATACCTGAAGAAAGTCAAGAAATTGGTAGAGAATTGAATGCATTTCTGAAAGGTTTTGTATTGTTTGTACAGTTTGTGGCTTCACATTGATTTTTGCCTACAGTTCATACTTTTAGTATTTTTAACAGACATTCATACACTGCTGGACTTCCCCTCATTACTTCCCTGCAGGGAATCCCCACCACCAGTTTGACTGCAGCTCTGTTGCTCTAATAAATCAGAGCAAGTTGAAAAAAATGTAGACCTGAGGATCAAATCTTAACCATAATACACTGTGAACATTTTCACATCCACTCCACAAACCCAGCATGGTAGGAAAATGGTACATTTTATACTGCCAGTGTGAGTAAACACACAGGAGAAGTGAAAAAGGGAACAATACATGACAAATGAAATAGAGCTGCTGTTTATCATAACGCACACTGAGTAACCAGCTGATGTACAATTTAATACAATCCAGTACAACAACGCTGCAATAGGTAATAGTTATGTCTTTGTAAAGCTCAGCTGGTCTCAGAGCTGCTGCAACCTGGGACAATCATGCTACAGTGACCTCCATCTGTATCCTCACCACTGCGCCTGCCAGTTAACGAAGCTGAATGAGGGGTACAGGAACCATCCCATCTCTGCCAGTGCCCCCTGTTGGTCAATGCCGATGAAGAAACTTGGGGAGGGGGTTATCTGGAAGGAGACGTTCACCAGCTGCCCAAAGCTACAGAGCAAAAAAAGACAATAATAACATAATGAGAAGGGAAACATGAAAAAAGGCAACATTTTAATAAAGAACAGTGCAAAACATTTTTGTTGAATACTTATGTGAATATTTTTAAATCCAGGTTAGAAACATTTCTCTTTTCATGTGCTTATGACTTAGCTCTTTTAAAGCACTTTAAATGTTAGTCTTTCATTTGCACTATGTATGCTCTTTTAATAATTTTAATGTAAATCATTATTTTATGCTCTATTTTAGTCTTTTTATTCTGTACTTTGTTTTCTTTTTATTATAATTTGGTTCTTTTTATAAATTGTATGTTTTAATGTTTCTAATTATTACGGTTCAATTATACTTTTTTTTCTTTTTATTATAATTGTTGTTGGGGGTTTTTATTGTATGTTTTTATGCTTCCAGTTCTTACCGTGAAATCATCTTGCCTTGCCTTGATGCATTTCAGGAAATAATATTCTTACTCTGCAGTGTTTATGTGACATTTTGGAAACAATCTTCAACTTTTAAAGAGAACAGTTAATCTACTATATATATCTGAGTGAGGAGGCTTTTAATCCTTCTCGTGAGCCGGTCTTACCGGAGCGCCTGGGCGACCGAAGGCTCCAGGTGCACCATGGCAGCAGGGATGTTCAGCTGCGTGTAACATTCCTCCCTGACGCAGTTCATATCCTGGATAGGGTTACCAGGGAGGGCGTAGACGAGGACACCGGAGGCGTTGGATTTGGCCATGTTCTGCACCTGGTGGGAGATAAAAAACAACAGGAAGGAATTTATATTTAATTAAAGTCAATTCTGCCTGCTTTTCAGATACTTTGAGGAGGGAATCACATTGTTTGTGTTGGTGCTTAGAACAGAAACTTAAACTAATTTACTCCATACTTTATTTGGTTTCATTTTAATTCTGTTATTTTTCCTGCCTAATTGTAGCACTTAAATGTTTTAACCATGCAACGAGGGCTGGGCAATAGAGCTTAAATCAAATATCAAGATATTTCTGACCAAATACCCCAATATCAATATTGTAACAATATTATAAGGATGACTATCGGTGCTTTCACAAAATATTTAAACAATGAGATCTTTGATAAATAATCATCAGTAAAGTGGATATAATGACTAAGTGGGTAAAGCAAATAATAAAACAGCTAGAACAATCTGAAAAGACACTTCTGCCATATCACGATATTACAATATCCAAGTTCTAAGACGAAATATAGTCTCATATCACGATATCGATGCCCTACATGCAACTTACTGAATTTTCGCAGAAATCGCAGTAAAATTGGGAGGGGTAAAAACAGATGCAGCAGTGACATGAACAGACCTTAGTGAAGAAAGAGCAGTTGCCCTCAGACACCCACGCCACAGCGCCCGCCACCGAGGGGGACGGATCACACCCATTTCCTGCATCAATCAGCTGATACAACTTCTGAGTCCATCGCCCCATGAGCCAATCGTATCTCGCATCGAGTCTCTTGATAATCACAGGCATCTTCCATCCTGTCGGGAAGAAAAAAGGAACATTAAAAAAAGAAAATCACAGAGCGCTTCCTAAACAACATGATGTCTAGAAGGGCTTTAATTTGACTGATTCTGCTATAATACAGTATTTTTGGTTGTAGTGTTACTTTGTAATTTAAATCAATCTGGTGTCTTTAGTCCTCTATGACTGTAAACTGAATATCTTTGGGTAATCGTTAGCTGCAGTATTAAATGGTAAAACACAGATATCCTTATTTACATCTGCAACACCTGCTCTGCCGTCTCTTACCCTCTGAAGTGAAAACAGCCTGGGAGAGGCCGCAGTTGTGTCCCATGCAGCTCCAGTAGTAGAGGATACTGGGGATCCAGTTACCCAGAGAGAAGACCGGCACCGGAGAGAAGTGCAGCCTGGACAGAACCTCCTTCTTACTGCAGAAAAAAACAGCGTGGTTAATTAAGAAATAAGCCAAAAGAGGCCGTGGTTTACAGTGATTTTACAACTGCTAAGGCGTTATTAGGCACCTAAAACCCCCTCAGCAGGTCTCCGTCCTTATAAAACTGTGTTGAGCTGGTTGATTATTGAGTAGTCATAAAAGTTTGTAGTGGACATGCACATCCAGAAGGTGAATAAAGCAAGTGCTGAATCAAACAACACATGAAAAACAAGAGAAAAGTCAGCACACTGCAGCTCCCAATTGCTGGCGATATCCTGAATACCTGCATTGGGAGCTGCAGTGTGTGGACTCTTCCTGTTTATTAAGTAGTGCAATAGATGTTGGGACAAAGGAAAGTTTAAAACGGCTCCTCCAGTCCAGTCAGCCTTAGTCATGAGCTCTAATTGTCTCTTTGGTTTTATCAGTGTTGAATAAAGTAGTGGCCGTCACACCAAACCTTAAAAGCGTCAGTCATCTACGTTCTGCAGACTTAATATAATTGTATCATCCAAAACTTCAATGACATAATTATTTTTGAACTCACACAGCCTTACTACAGTGTTTGACCTCAGAGAGAGAGAGCCACTGACTTTTAGTTTATTAAAAAGGAATAAAACCATTTAAAAGGATTAACATGCACGTGATTTAACATCTGGACAAGCAGGTAAGGTTGGATTGTGTGTGAATAAGATGTGAGCATGAGTCTGAGGGTCTTCACAATGTTTGCTGATTAAATGAGTCATTATTGGCAGAAGGACATCAAACTTTTAGAGATGATTGTGGATGTTTTCCAGAGAGCTGAAACACTAAGACTGTTTGAGGACTTTGGAAAAATAAAGCACAAAGCAGCATTTAGTTCAGATGAGCGATGTTTTACTACATTAGTGCTCTTAGGAAAGGTTTTTGATTCTGAATCATCACTATTATACGCTGCTTCCTCTTTTCACTGTGGTTTTTCTATGTTTGGTTGGTGCTGCCAAGAGTTTTGAGCCTGTTCCTCTTTCACATGTTTGCAGATGTTTTTCAGACAATGCTCTTCAGATGATTTGACCTTTTGCTCCTGTTGTTTTTAAAACTCATATTTAATCAGAACTCATGTTGTTTTTAATACTTTGGATTCCCCTTATGTATGAAATGTGCTATATAAGCCTAAAGTCCCCTTTTGTATTGTCAACATCTTTTAAACTTCTTTTTTCTTATTTTTGTGTGTGCCTGTTTTCATTTGTTTTTACTTTATAGTTTTCACTCATTGTTTTCACTGTTATTATATGTTACTTTTTCTAGCAGATATTTCTCTTTTGCTCCATGCTGTTGTGTCCTCCCACCTAGACTACTGTATCATGCTTAAACCAAGGCACTGTTACCTGATTACAGTTACTCCAAAATTCACAAAAACCTCATATCATCCTGGCTGTGATGTCACTACACTGGCTTACCATTAAATTTAGGATTTAATTGATCCACTGTGAGTGTTCACACAGTGGATTTTGTGCAGAAATGTATTTAAAAGTTGATGTGAAGTGGATATCTGACATATTTACAGTCTTTTTAGCATCAAATTCCCTCTTTGTGTTTCCCTGTTGAACTGCAGTGGAAGTATATTAACAAAAAGAAAGACATTAACACTAAAAAGACAAAAATGCACCAAAATGAAAATGTTTTAAAATGTTATACTTTTGTATAGGTGCTACACATTTTTGTCCATTGAGGCTGTTCTGGGTCAAATTTAATCCGTATCGACATGGCTTTGTGTTAAATAAATAGTTAATAGTTTTAACAAGATAGTAGTTATGAGGATTTCTTTTTATGATGTAGCAGTGAAGACTGATGGCTCTAATGGTTATACAATAAACCCCACAGTTCTATAAAGTTCTTGTAAGCTTCAGTTTCAATAAAATACATTTAAATCATTATTGCTATGTTATATTTTAGGTAAAATAGGACATAGTTTTGTGTGATAGTAGGTATTTTTTCTCTCTTCTCTCTGAAACAATCAAAGTTTAATCACACATTTATTGATCAGTAAGATAGGCTATTGATGCTTTCTAAACAGATCTGTGGTTCAAAGTTTGGACACTTTTTTATAAGTGGTTCATACTGCGAGGGTGTAGAATATGAACTGTATGTAAGAATTAAAAACATGTTTGCATTATGAAGGGTTCTTCAAATAGTCAGTATGAACAGGAAGAATGATAATGATGAGAAAAAACTATTCAATATCTATTTCAATGTTCATTGTTGCACCTGACATCAATTGGATATCTGCCACATTTACAGTCTTTTAGCATCAAATTCCCTGTTGAGCTGCAGTGGAAGTATGGTATCAAAGAGAGGGACTTTGGCACTAAAAAGATATTTACTTGATTTGACTCATTTGAAGCCTCATAATAACTTAAATACATGTTTGCATTAAGAAGGGATCTTCTAACAGTCAATATGAACAAGAAGAATGATAATGGTGAGAAAAAAAACGTATTTAAAAGTTCATTCTTGCACCTGACTGATGTTTAAAGACACAATTGAAACATTATGAACCATACAACAGGTGTAACAACTGCAGTGCTCACCTGTGCATGGCAGCCCTCTGCAGCTGGCCCCTCATCCAGAGAGCATCACTGACTGCAGAGTCGTCCAGAGACACAAAGAGCACCTGAGTGCTGTCTGGCAGGTCCTGCACCAGACTGGACAGGGACGACTCTGAGCTCCACATGCACTCCAGAAACCCAGACTTGTTGGTGAAGGCGTGAATGACCAGAGATCCCTTCACAGCACCGGGTTGGTAGATAAACTCTCCATCCAGAGTCGGGACCCTTAAGGCGGCTGCAAGGTCTCCAGGCTCTGGCAAGGCTGCAACATTCATACTGGAGGGTTTCTTTGACCTGAAGCTGAAGCTGTCATCTTCAGACACCCAGACCACCTCATCTTGACTCAGTGTAGTCTTCTGCTTGGGTGTCTCAGCTGCTTCACTCACATGAGCCGTCACAACAACAATAAGGAACCACAGCAGCGAAGACTTTGAACGCAGCAGAGCCATATTCCTGCAGACGGCAAGTGGCCGTGAACTCACCACAATCTGCAAAGTCCGTGCATTGATTTTAACTCAGTTTCTGTTGATTCAAAGCTGGAGACACTCTTAAGCTTTAGGACTAAATGCGTTTACGGACTTCCTAATCTGCACCCCAAGGTGTTTGAGCTGGAGGCGGGCCGTACTAGCGGCTACGGCGGCTCCGGTGGGACAGAAAGCATTAAAAAGTCAATAGTCTAAATTTTGGTTTCGGTTTTCCTGTCAGTCAGCAGCAGTGGTGGAAGATGCATACAGTAATCTATAAAAAAAAAACAACAACTCCATTACAAGTAAAAACCCTGCATGAAAAATCATACTTAAGTGTTATTTGCTTGATGTAGTTAAGTATTATGAGTGATATAGTTCAAATATTGCAGTAAAAGTACATAAGTATTATGAGTGATGTAGTTAAAGTATTACAGTAAAAGTACATAAGTATTATGAGTGATGTAGTTAAAGTATTACAGTAAAAGTACACAAGTATTATAAGCTTAATGTAGATAAAGTATTACAGTAAAGGTACATAGTTTTATGAGCTTGATGTAGTTCAAATATATCATAGTGTGTCATATCATGTACATAAAGTAAATCATTCAATGAAGCTCAAATATCCAACTGAAGGAACAAGAAGAAAAACACATTTTTGAGTGGAGGAGGACTTTAACTGTCTGTGCAGAGTTAGTTTATCACCGTGTAAAACAACCATAGAACTACCATCAGAGGTGGGAAGTAACGAAGTATTTGTACTCCGTTACTGTACTACTTCTACTTAAGTACAGAATGTGAGTACTTTTGCCACCTCTGTCTACCATTATGACCCATATTATACCCATTGCAATGTCTCAGAAACTCAAAGACCAATGTGACCTTTCCATGGACCCACATGAATGTCATAATAGTTGTAAGACAATTATAACAACAACAGTAAACAAATGTGAGTCACGCAGTGTAGGCTAATTGCCGGAGGCGATTATCGACGCACATCATCCACTCCAGCTGCGCGTAAAGGCTCTGTGTGCGCAAAAGGTGCGTTTAAGGACTCACATGGCTCAGCATCAAAGAAGACACGCCGTTGTTTCTATCGGCATTTCAAACTAATCCATCAGTGAGGTGCACCTGCATGTAGATTAGTTTTAATCCAGACTAAAAAAATACAGATTCTATATTTTTATGCAGAGACATTTGGGTGAAATTACGCACAGGTTGCAATGGAAAGAGTTAAACTCGTTGTAATAGTTTTTCTGCTTTTGACAAAGGTTTTCTGTCAAGAAATGGATGCTGACAACTGGAGAGAAAGCATCGGAGAGGTAAGACTTTTCACTTTTTCTTTTTTAAATTTTTTATTTATTTTTTCCTCCATTCATGAAAAGAATCAGAAAAACCTATTTTAAGGCAACTGGTGTTTCTCCAAAGATGTAATGATGGAAAAATCTTTAAACTAAAAAACAACTGACAATCTTTAAGGCTATCAGCTCTAAAATGAGATTATTTGCATATAATATCATATAATAAAAAAATACATTTGTGTTTAAGATAATCACGCTGTACTTATTTCTCTTTATCATAAGAACAAATGGCCAGACTCTGAAATAATTCCGGATATGTTATTGAGAATGACCAGAAAACCAGGACCACGCCGGTATTTCGTGCTCAAGGGGAAGAAACTCTCTGGTGGAGGTATTTGATGTCATTTCAAATGAGTAAATATATATAAAAGCACTCATGAGAGATAGATCGCTCATTTTATTTCTTTCCTCCCAAACAGCAAAGACGCAGACAGCACGAAAACGTAAGGTTTATTGTTTTCTTTTTGCAAGATTTCAGCATTAAATGTCAATTCCTTCATTTTATTTCTGTACTTTTAAATTAACCAATGGGAATTAATGTCTCTTTTTAACAAAAGTTTCATCTCCAGGTCATAAATTTCAAACCTTTGTTGGTCTGATGGGTAAAAGGAGCTTTGATGATCAAGGTAAGACACTTCCAACAGTGACATAAAGGGACATTTCAATGTAAATCTGCCTGGTAACAGCTGATTTCATCCCTGCAGGAGCGCTGTGAGCTGCACAGAAGACTGACGATCTACATTTATTTTTATTTTTGCTTCATTTCAGACTGGCTGCTAAAGGTTTTATTGTTTTTCTGTCATTGTTTCATTAAACTTGTGGCACTGTCAACAATGCTGATAACAGGTGGTCGAATACCGCCACCTAGTGGTGAAAATATAACTGTAACAGGCTTCAAGTGTTGTAATTTATCACTAAAACATATTTAATAGTGATATTGTGATTATATTACACATGTTAAATATTATATCACCACCTCACAACGACTGTCAGTTCCCATAATAATAATAAACCCACCTCACTCCTCAGTATCATCACAGGTTTATTAAGTGACTTTGTACAATACAAATGAAAAATAAAATTAAAAATACAGAGATGGAGTACATAGCCAAAGCAAAATGCGGTGTTGACTCTTCTTTCTCACTGATCGCAGTAAAAGAAACGTTGTTGTTGGGTTTGTTTGGGGTTTTTTGGGGGGGGCTGGGGGTTGTTTGTTTGGCGTCCAGGATCACTGTTATATATGAAAGTTTTTTGTTTTTTTTAATAAACAGTGGACGCTGCTTGAGTCTCTGAGGATTTTTTCTAAACATACAAAAGAAGTTATTTACTTCAGCTGGCTCGGTATATATAAAAATAAACTAAAGTGAAATATAACACTTATGACGTTATAAATTGTGGTCCAAGGCTAGTGGAGATAGCTAAATACAGAGGAAAACAAAAGCGTTACGTTTCAGAAATAAGCTTTAGCCGTTATTTTTTAATCTATAAAAAGGCCCAAGGTGCATTTTTATTGATGTTCTTATCTTCAGGTTGTTGTTTTTCTTTCTCCTCTTGACACCGTTTTTCTTTTTTTTTTAGGCTGTTGCACTGATAAGGAGGCAGGTTAAAAGGTTTACCGAGTACACTCAAAAAAAAGAAAAAAACAAAACAAAACAGAAAGGATTAGTTAATGCCTCGTCCTCTTCTTCTTGCTTCAATAATATGATGGAAGATCGGGGGGTTAATGTTCATATTCATGTTCATACACGCTTACTGTCATCTTTCCTGTAAACAAATACAATTCACCAGAACTTGATTGTACAACAGTCGGACACGTCAGTCGTTCTAAAAAGCAACCTTGGGGAGGAAAAGAGAGCAGCAGGGTGGGGGCGGGGGACAGTATTCAGTAATAACAACAACAATAATAATAATAATAATAACATCAATAATAATAATAATAATTAAAATAATAATATGAGTTTGGCCTTTCTAAATCGGGGTTATTTAGTTTTTTTTCCTGTCGTTAAGGTAAACACATTCTTTGATGATGATAAGTCCCGAAGCAGCGAGGGGGCTCTGTGGTGGTGGTTCTGACTGTACATGCAGACCTAACTCCACCCCCCCCTCACATACCCACATATACCCCCCAGTACTCCCTCTAGTGGCTGGGAGCAGGAACACAGCTGTGCTGGCAGACAGAGCAGTAGGAGGAGGAGTAGGAGTAGGATCAGGGAGAGAGGGAGGAAGAAGGGGAGAGAGAATGGAGGGGGGGGGTTGGGGGTGTCAGTGCCACACGCTGGTGTCCTGACCGGCAACGTTGGCAAACAAATTTAACTTGAGTTGGGGTGGTCCTGCCGACTGTCCTTTAGAAGATCTTGCCTTTCTTTTTGTTTTTCTCCAGAGTTCTGCAGAGAAGAAAGAAACACAAACACAATCAGTCATTTTATTTCATACCAGAATAATACTCACACCTCTATACACAGCAGGGATGTCAAACATCAATATTCCTTCCTTTATTCCATCTGTCCTTTCTCCCTTTTCCCTTTCCTTCCTTACATCTTTCCTTCCCTACAATGACAATAAAGACTTTCTATATTCTATTCTTTTCTTTCCACATAAGGGCCGGATGGAGCTGTATGTGGCTCTTGAGTGAAAATGACTGACACCTCTGATATATAGTATAATATTAAGTACATATAGTATAGTAATAAGTATATATAGTATAGTATTAAGTATATATAGTATAGTATTAAGTATATATAGTATAGTATTAAGTACATATAGTATAGTATTAAGTATATATAGTATGGTATTAAGTATATATAGTATAGTATTAAGTATATATAGTATGGTATTAAGTATATATAGTATAGTATTAAGTATATATAGTATAGTATTAAGTATATATAGTATAATATTAAGTACATATAGTATAGTATTAAGTATATATAGTATGATATTAAGTACATATAGTATAGTATTAAGTATATATTGTATAGTATTAAGTAAATATAGTATAGTATTAAGTATATATTGTATAGTATTAAGTATATACAGTATAGTATTAAGCATATATTGTATAGTATTAAGTATATATAGTATAGTATTAAGTATATATTGTATAGTATTAAGTATATATAGTATGGTATTAAGTATAGTTGTAATAGTATGGACCATCAATCATTGTTATAATAGTGTTGAATCAGCATCTCTCTGACAGTCTTAAATGAAACTCAACATTAAAATCATCTCAAAGGTTGTTATGTGTTGCAGTGATTTTGGACTGGATTGAATTAATTTATATAGGCCTATCTGTTATTTTGTCCACCTCCCTTTACTGACTGCTCCTACTGATAACTAATCAAGATTTTAAAAATTGTGTTCAATACAGAATTTGTCAGCTCCATTTTGGACGTAAAGTGACAGAAAATGAAGTGAGTCCAAACTTCTGACTGTATATAAACCCTAATAGTGCCTGACTTTGTGTATATTATAAAAGGTTTAAATACACACACAAACACAGACACACACTTGGGTTTGTTAAAAACAGCTGAACCATTAAAAGAGTGACAGTGGGAGTCGGTGGTACCTGGAGGCCTCCATTTTCTGCTGCTCCAGGCGCTGCTGGGTCTCCCAGTTTGCTCTCTCATCCTCAAACAGGCGTCTCTTGTCCTCCAGGTCCTTGTGCTGAGCCTCCAGGTTCTTCTTCATTTGCTCGTGACGCCGCTGAAGCTACAGAGACACCAGACAGAGGAGGACATTAGTACTTAAAAGCACATAAACTGAAAAAAGGACTTTTTACACAATATGATACTTTCTTTAGTTTTGACGAATGTGGAGACAAACTTTTAAACAGACGACACTGTAACTGAATTAAAGAGAAACCAAAGAGTCTTACTGGGCTATAACATCTCAACTGAAAACCCCTGCCCATCCAGAGCGTGTACGAGAACCTCCAGTGAACCAGAAACTCGTGAAACACAGAAAAGTCCATCTCCCTATAAAGGGCTCATTCTAAGGTACGAAAGCATAACCACTTTTTTTCAGGCGATTATTCACTAATTAAAACATACTTATGAATATTATATTAAATTTCTGCCAAGTTTGTTCCTCTAGATGCCGCTAAAACAAATGATTATGGACACCCATATATCAAATATGATTCACTTGGTGTTACAGGGTACATTTTTTAAAATTTAAATTGTCTCAGATTTAGCAAGATGAATGTTTTTTCTGTTCAACCCCCCCCCCCCCCCAAAAAAAAACAAACAAACAACCAAAACAAGTCATTTTAATTATCAATACATCTATAATTGGTCTGCAAAACCAGACCTCTTTTACACACTTTTTATGTAACAAGGAACCTCTTTCATATCAGCAGTGTGAGGCATGACTGGACAATTTTCAAAGTTTAAGCATCTTCACTGTTTTCCTGATTCAAAATATGCTTTGTAATGTTTGTGCTGCAACGCAATTTCATTTTGTTGCAATAATCTAAACCTGTGGAAATAATAGCAAAGACTAACCCTGCTACAGTCAGCAGGTCACACACTCTCTCTCTCTCACACACACACACTAACGGCCTTTATCTAAATAAATGATTTCAGAGACATTAAACACACACACACCTTTATCTAAATAAATGATTTCAGAGACATTAAACACACACACCAAAAAGCGAGAACTGACAAACAAAACATTCATCTTCACACTCGCTCTATAAACTCTGCTGAAACATGTCTGCACAAGAGGAAGGAATGAGCTGAGTCAGAGAGGAGTAACTTCATGAACTGTGATACTCTATAATCCATTTGTGTGTGTGTGTGTGTTGTTGTTTTTTTACCTCTGCTTCAGAGTCTTTGAGCTTCTGCACTTTCTCCTTAACTTTCATCTCAAACACCTGCTCCATCTCCATCTCCATCTTCTTCATCTTAGTCACGTGCTCTCGCCTCTCCTCCTCCATCTGGGCCAGGGGACTCCTGTAACGGGGAGCACGAGAGAGAAACACACACACACACACACACACACACACACACACACACACACACACACACACACACACACACACACACACACACACACACAGAAACACACACACACACACACACACACACACACACACACACAGAAACACACAAACACACACACACATACAGAAACACACACAAAGAAACACAGTTTTAGACGAGCACTATGAGGCATCACCAGCAGTGGTCTACTCATCAGTATGCTCATTATTAGCGTTGTCACGATAGCAGCATCAAAATTAAAAATAACTATTTATTTAACTTAATTTAGTTTAGTTTAACAAGCTAAAACCAGTTTCACCCAGTCTGAAATCTGTTCTTGAAGGCATGCATGTTGAAATCCTTTACAGGAAATGATAAAGATGATAAAAAAAGAGAAGAGGAGGAGGAGGAAGAGGAGGAGGAGTGGAATAGAGAGACAGATTCTGGCTTTTAAAGAGGGGGGTGTCAGGTCAAACGCCGGAAAACATGCCAACTGGTTGACTAAAGAGGGTGAAAGTAAAATACAAATTGATTTCTCTTCTAGAGTTGTCAGAAAGAAACCTTTGTTGAAGTTGTAGTTACAGTTTAATATTTATTTTGTAAAGTTTTGAATTGTATCGTGACAACATTAACCCCCCCCCCTCCAACCACAGGAATGCAACACGTCGGAATACAGGAGGAAAACAGAGCGAGAGGTTCAAGTTTTAGGAATGACGGGATCCAACAAGGCTGTGACAGGAACAGGAAACCAAAACAAACCATTTAAACATCACCGGAGAGGAAGACCAAAAACGCTAATGCAAGGAACCTGTGAACACTGAGCGTTAGTGCAGGTGGTTAAATGTTAGTAAAGCTCATCAGGGTTGTGTTTGTAGCAGTGTTAGTGAGCAGAGACCTGTCGTGAAATATGTGGAGATGAGTCGGGTATGAAAAACTTATTTTGGTGCTTTGACTCAGGGAGGAACAAGATGAAACTATACAATCTTAAAGCTGCAATGTGACGTTTTAAAATGACAAAAACATCAATTTTGGGCTCATGTTTGTCTGAGACATAATTTTTAGCATAATTCTACGTCTCCTGATACTGAAGTCTTAAGGGTTTTTTATGGCTTTTAGGCTTTTGTTGTAATCCTTTAAATGCTTTTGGGGTAAATATAGCAATTTATGACTAATAAAGTGAGGCAAACAGCCAGGGAAAAACTCAAAAACAACTCTAGAGAGTAGTAAGCTAATAAAATAAACACTCTGAAGCTAAACCTGTGCTGACTCTAGGATGTAAGGTGGTCGGGTGGTGCTTATTTTAGCTCAAATCAAGTTCAAATGTAATTCAGGGGCTCAAAAATGCATGAACTGTAATAGCATATAGCAAGGATAGTTTTAAAGATGGACTTAATAGTTTTATACTTATTATTAGAGATAAAATACCTTTTTTTAAAGCAGATAACATGTTAAGACTTAAACAACTTAAGGTGGACTGCTTTAATTTTAACGTGATTATAGTGTGTCTCATAAATGGCAGGTAAGCGCTCTCCAAACACTTCATCATGTGCAGGTCTCCATTATCAGTCCAAGCAGCAGGGCTACAAGCAGCGGCAGGCGAAAGCAGCGATGAATATACCAGTGGAAACAAAACCAAAACTTTATGCCTTCAAATTATATTCATAAAGAAGTTTTGGTAATTCACAGTTTTCCTGCTGCTGCTGCTGCTCCTGAAAACTTCTGCTAATAAAGGAAGGAGGAGGAGGAAGAAGAGGAGGAGGAGGAGACGCCCAGCCAAAGAGGGACAACAGAGGAAGGATACAGAGGAAAGAACATCTGAAACAAGGGATAAATGAAGAAAAAAAAAAAAGACCACTTACATTCCTTCAACTGTGTCACTTCTAAAAAAAACCATAAAAACACATACAACCAAACACACACACACACACACACACACACAAACACACAGGCGCGCACACACACACAAACACACGAGGCATGCAATGATGAGGTCATGCACTAAAATGAAACTACAGTCCGTTAAATGTGCTCTGTGTGTGATTCAAACTACTCTTTACACTGTGAATGGAAAAAAAAAAGAAAGCATGGAAAAAACAACAATGTCGGCTTTGTGAGCTGGGTGTCAAACACATTAGCAGCTGCACGTTAGCATCAGCAGTTGTGAGGCTTATGTTCAGCTGTAATTTTTTTTTTTTTTTTTTTTTGCTTAGTGTATTAGAGCCAGCTGTTTGTGAAAAGCAGCGTGGTGCTCAGAATTATTACTCTTGGCATACTCATCCAGCGAGGGGATGGGTACTTGAGTAAGTGTGCTTCAAATATCAGAAGAAGAAGAAGATAAATGGGATAAAAAATGAATGAAATAATGACTCCAGCCTGACTCGCTCTTACTCAGTTACCTGGAATCTAAGATACATGATCAGCAAAAGAAGAGGAAGTAATGTGACAATGACTCATCACAGTCAACGAGGCCACATGTTTAGTCATGTTGCTTTAACACATTTATCCTCCTCAGTTTAACACATTATTTAAAGCCAACAAAACACAGTAGATTAAACATGAATTAAACTACACAAGTACTTATTTGCAACCTCTGTACCTGTAAAATCCACACAGATTTCATTCAGCATATTGATAATACATCCTGAATACTGTGTACTATTAACTTTTCAAACCCTGTTGTGGTTTTAGTAGTTTTTAAATAAATACTTAATCTTAATTATTAATCTGCAACCATTTCCCCAAAATATGACTTTAAAACAGAAACGAGCCTCCAGATAGTCACTTGATGACTCTTAAAAGAGGCAAAAACTTCAATACCGAAAATCTATTGTTGTTTAATAGCACAAAGCAGACTGAACCTGTCTTATCTGAGTACTACTACTACTACTTCTCTGAGTCCAGGACTTACTTGGTGGAAAGTTGTCCTTTAGCCCTGTTGTTGTCCACTCCGTTGTAGGTGACGGCAGCCAGCTTCCTGCTGCGGTAGTTTTCATAATGGACGTTGTTTGTCACGTCCTTCAGGTCCTGCATGTGAGTTCTGGGAACGGACAAACCAAGAATTTTAAATATTTAAAACGCTCTGTGAGTAATGATTCAGCTGCTCTTTCAGCTACAAAACACTGTCAAACAATATTAATGAACCGTGTTATAGAAAGAAATATCGACTAGACTCCTCAGAAAGCATTTAAACAGTTTTTTAAAAGCCCACGTTTAAATAGCCGGCTGTTTTAAGTATTTATTGAGTGATCCTCGTTGTATTTTTAGTACCTGATGAGCATATCTCTGAGGATGGTGAAGTCGCAGTGGTCACTGTTCTCGACTAGGAAGGAAAAAAACAAGAAGTTAGTCTTTG
This sequence comes from Scomber scombrus, assembly GCF_963691925.1. Taxonomy (NCBI): domain Eukaryota; kingdom Metazoa; phylum Chordata; class Actinopteri; order Scombriformes; family Scombridae; genus Scomber; species Scomber scombrus. Next base: position 23,135,403 of record NC_084976.1, on the reverse strand, counting down.
TACTTATAATGTTAATAAATTATCAGAGTGAAAAAATATGTAACCTTGTTTGTATCATGGACACAAAACACTGGAAACATTTTAACTGTGATAAATAACATGAATATAACAAATGTGCTGTCCCAGTTTTCAGGAATGCTGTCTGCACCTGATGTTTAGAAATGTTCGTACATATTAGATCAGTACACGACATTCTTATCTTTATTATATTTGGTGTCTTTATCCGTTGTACAGTTTAATTTAAATACATTTAGTTCTTTGTGTTTCTTTAATTGCATTTCAACATTCAAGTTTTCTATGTGTTGATATTCAACTAATTAACATTCATACCTTCTGCAACCCCCCAGGGGTATTGTCTCCCTCTGACCCTCTTGCTGTTCACCTCGATGATGGTGTTGCTTCCTACTACAGCCAGCGGCAACTTGTCCTAAACAAAACAATCATATTTAGGATAATTAACACAACGAGTGTATGAGTTTGGGTTTATATGATGTGTGGATCTGGCAGGTGAGACACAGTACCTTGATCTTCTTCACCAGCCTGTTCTCCTCTTCGTCATCTGTCTCGGGGAACTCGTAGATCTTGATTTTGTGCTCTTGGATTTCCCGCATGATCTAGCAGGAAAAGAGGAGAAAACTTTTAGCAACTTCTGGCAGATATGAAACAAGTTCCATCATGTACTAATGTTTTTTTTTTTATTGTATTTCTTTATTGGAAACCAGTAAAGTACAGATGACAAGTATAATGTACAGATATATGTTCCAGTAGTTTGTGGGTTTTCACCATATCCTAATTTTGAGCAACGAAAAACAAATTGAGTATTTTTAACCAAGACAAGACATAAGAAGTTATCTGGCTTTATAGTTATCTGGCTATAAAGCTCAAATATATATATCTATCATGCTTTCAGCCGAGACAACATTATAATATGATGTTATATAATTTTATATGTGCAGTCACACTCAAAATGGCTCATTTCTGTGGTCACATGCTCTCTATGTTTTGCTATTGAGGTATGTTGAATTGGGACATCGGTTAAGGTAGCGACAAATTTATAATTTATTACTTCAGGACAACTTTATATATATGTGACACTAGATGCAACACAATCTCTGTTGTAGTTTAAATGTACATTATGTTGCAGCTTTCAGTTTTCATCATACATGTAGTGCTAATATAGCAACTTCATATTAAATACTGAGTTCTTAAACCAGAGTTGCCCTTTTTGTTTTTTTTTAAAAATCATCTTATTTTTCATCTCTGCTTTAAAAACGATCAATTCAATGTTACTTGAAGCTTTCCTCATTTAAAATGATTTAATCTCCACTCAAACTTAACATAACTAGTTAAAATATGTCGGCATGTATCAAATACATGTTTACTATCAAGCTCAGTATGTCCCAAAAAAGCAAAAACCAAAAATGAAAACAGCTTATTCTTCCAGGAGTTATGTCCTTAATTTAAATGTGTACTTAACCCTGTAATGCTAGCTTAATCATATTTCATACATGAGTTTTAGAGACCTCTAAATCATCATTGTAATCATATTTTTTTCCCTGAATAACCATATGTATACAATCAGATGCATGTAGTACACAGATAAAGCAATGACTAAACATTTTGTAGCTAATTTAATGGTAAATTCCTGTTGAAAATGTGTGTATAAAATTAGATACAGCAGGTATAGAAAGTCATTCATCTGTAAATCTGTCAATTTTCATTGTATTGCTTTTCATGTAACTGTGCACTACATCTATCTGGTTGTATACACATATTATTATTATGCATAAAAAATGTTTGAAGGTGGTGATATGAGCTTAAAAAATGTTGTATTTAATATGTTTTTGTGTGTTTCAAAAAACATGCTATGAAAAATAAATCGCAAAAGATTTCCAGTTTATCAACTATGATACAAACAAAACTCATATATGCAAAGTCTTATTTTATTAATTTTTTGTGTAATAACTTGCCATTTTCTGGCAATTATTTGATGATCAAGCTTTACAGGCGTTAACAGAAAACCGTACACAGTACAAGACATATTAACCATTGTTGGACAAACAGCTGTAAAACCCCAAAAGGTGTTTGTTGTTTTTTTTTACTTTTTACTCGACTTTGCTCAGAGATGCACAGTATCACCGGAAAAAAAAAAATGCCTTTGAGCTACTTTTGCTGCTGTCGTATGCAGCTGTGGAAACCACTGACCTGCTTCTTGAACTGTTGGCATTCCTCTGGGGTGAGGGTGTCTGCTTTGGCGATCAGCGGGATGACATTGACTTTCTCATGCAACCGTTTCATGAACTCGATGTCCAAGGGCTTCAATCTGCAGAGAGAAAAAGATAAAGACGAAGCTTTTACATTCTGCGAACAGTGTCAAGTTGTACTGAATTACACTGTTCCTGGTATTGATATTTTAAACAACGTACAAGCCTGTGAAGCACATTAAAAGCACAAAATAATGAATCCAACAGTTGTGTTTAACCTGTGTTACAACAGGAGGAAGTCTGATACTTTGAGGTTGTGCTGCTGTTTGATTTTAATAAGATTAGTCATCCGCTCATCCTCCAGCTAAAGAACAAGTGGAGATAAATCAAATATAGAAAAGCATCAATGACGCCATACTGATGTTTGTTACATCCTTGTACTCATGAGAAACTGTCTGTTTTTGCATCATACACATTGTATTTTACTATAAAATATAATCTCATCTTCATCTGATTCTCTGATGGCACAAGTGGAAAAATATCCTGAAATCTGCCCTGAAGCAGAATTTGTTGTTTTTAGTGGGGAAGAGTGGGATGCATTTTTGTCATGTCGCCAGGCAGCCGTGCAGGTCAACACAGAGCACAGAGCTGCACTGATGCTCTCCAAAAAAAAAAAAACAGAATCCACATACTGATAGTGACTCGCTGAGAGGAGAGCAGATTTTACTGATTAAAAAGAAACACATTGAAGATCTGCATCAACAGGGTATCTGCACATTTTTTAAGAGCAAATTGAATGACTTTTAAGATCTTTTTTAAACCTTTTTAAGGAAAAACAAATACCATTGCTGACACATATTATAATGATGCAAAAGCAGGATTTTACTGCTGTAGTGGGTTGAGATGGACCTCATTTTGAAGTCATTTATAGGCTATAGTACTGTAACTAATGATTAGTTTAATTATATACTGATTAGTTTTTACTTTAATTAATAAGTTGATTGATTGGTTATGTTAAATAATCAGAAAATAATGATAATAATGATACATAACATAAACTGAACAACTAATTTAATGCTTCTTACAACTCCAGACATTTAAAGACATTTTTAGACTTTGAATATCAACAACTACATTTAAGATATTTTATGACTTTTTACCCTGATCAACAGGCAACATAATTCACGCTGTTGCATACACGATGTTTATGATAAACTTTTATAATAAAGCAGACGGCAAATAGAACCAGCTGGTCCATGGAGGAGTCACAAAGAAGTCAGCGTGTCATTTATTAGCAGTAAAACAAACATCAGATCACACTCACAGCTCATTTCTAAATGTTAGACATTAATATTTCACTGACGTATCGCACAGAGCTCGACCGATCACCCTTTCACAGATATATCGTACCAGCATAGGCAACATTTTATGTATATTTGAACCTTTTTCTTAAATCAAGTTTAATATATATGTATGATTTTTGTTGTTGTTGTGTTTTATTATTTAAATCTCATTAAATCTCTCTCCTTGGCCTTGTCACCTTGTAAACACACTTTATTTATTTGATTTGATTATTTTATTGCATGGCTATTATCTTTATTCATGTTTTTTATATATTTTATATGTTATTTTATGCCTCATGTGATCTGTTATGTCTTTTATTTAATATTCTGTACAGCACTATGGTTCACTTTGGGTTTTTTTTTAAGTGCAAACAAATAAAACAACAAATAAAATGCAACAAATAAAGTTGGATTGGATTATTTATAGGAATTTTATTGAATTTATAATTATTAAATTACATGAGTAGTTTACTGTTTCAGTGCACTAATGTCATTTTATTCTGCATATATAAGATTATCGACCAATATATATATATATTTTTTTTTTTACTATCTATCAGTGTCAGCATTGGCCCCAAAAATCCAGTATCAGTTTTTTTCTCTACGATAACTTTACACAAAGTGACCACAGGAATGTGCTGTCGTCAAAATACAACAAAGAAAAAACCCCAATACGTCAACTATCATGTGATTCAGTGTCCGTCAGACTAAACACGTCCTCGTCCAAGAAGAAGCTGATATCGACCCCGAACAAGCACAAAATATCCCAAACCGTCTTAACTCAAATAGGAAAACACATTTAGTTAGAAAACAAAAAAACCTAGTTAACATGAACATTTTTAAGAAAGGGGAATGTATATATAAAATTATATTATTTCTATTGATTATTAAAAGATAAAATTCAAAATAAGCTATGACCTGAGTATAATAATATAATCACAAAATATCACTGATAATATGAGACAGGCTTATAGTGAAGTGATTTGAACAGTTAAAGTCAGGATGTAGGGACGAATGTCATTAGGATTTTATCTTTGTTATTCATACTATTATCAGTCCAGTTCAAAATCTTACTCAAACTCTGGTTGCTTTTCAGGAATAAAGAAATTACTATTATTTAAAAGAAAGAATAATTCCAGAACAGGATTAGAAGTGATTTATATATTTAATATAACTAAATATTGTTTCTAGAGCAGCAACAGCACAGTCACTATAACTCAATAATATCTTACTGGAAACAAATTTAAAATGTCTATAAAATAAATTATATCCCTGATATCAAAACACTAAAGTTTAGAAAGATTAAGAACACACAGACATCAGTCAGTATCAGTCTCTCCTCCTCTGTCCTCCTCTCTCCTCCTCTGTCCTCCTCTGTCCTCCTCTGTCCTCCTCTGTCCTCCTCTGTCCTCCTCTGTCCTCCTCTGTCCTCCTCTCTCTGCTGCTGATTTGAGCCAGTGGATAATTTTACAAGAATTTGCAGCTTTTTTAAGATTTGTGGTTAAACTAAATTAAACAGACAGCTTTGGCTTTAGCTCGTTTATGAAAAATGAACTACAGTTTCTGATTGTTTCAACACATTTTATTATTTATTTTACTCAAAGCTTTTATCGCACTTTGAATAACATATGTAGATGTCGTCGACTAGAGTAAAACTTTATCTTTCACTTCACCTTTAAGTCTTATAATATTGGGGGAAACCCTGACTTTTATAAATTGCATCCACATTTTGGCAAATTCCACAATATTCCTCGTTTATTTTTATTTTATTATCAAACTCTGCGATTCTGTCCAAGTTTAACTCGACACTGAAATCATCGAACCCGACCTGATGTTCACAATCTCACCAACAAACACTTTTCTTTTAATTGGATTCAACCACAGTTTTAGAAAGGCCGTGATTATTGATTTAAAAGGAGAAAAGATGTGGGTAATTATTTCTTTAATGAGTCATCGCTCCTCCTCCTCCTCCTCTTCTCAACACTGTAGGAAAACCAGTCACCAGAGTTCGGCTCGGTGCTCAATATCTAGATTGTCTCTCAGTGATGGAGGTTATTGTGCTGCTGAGTGTGAGAGAGAGCAGTCAGCTGGTGTTACGAGGGGATGTTTTGTTTGTGTGTGTGTGTGTGTGTGTGTGTGTGTGTGTGTGTGTGTGTGTGTGTGTGTGTGTGTGTGTGTGTGTGTGTGTGTGTGTGTGTGTGTGTGTGTGTTCTTGTCTGAGAACATACACTGCCTATCCTCAAGGCTAACGTACTCCTTGTCTGGGTACAGAGGACAAGCTTGTACAAACACAATGTTGCATAAAAGGGCGAAGGACATACTAAAAAAGGAGAAGAAAAATGAGGACGGAGAGGAAGATGGAGGAAGAGAAGGACAGAGACTTCTTCTTCTGCTTGTTTACAGTATGTCACGGTCAACAGCTTTAAGGGCATGTCAGCGCGCTGTGTGCATTAGCATACACACAAATTAGGCAGCTCTACACAGCAGACACAAACAACACTATCCTGACCTACAATAGAAAATTCTCCCATTGGCTCCGACAGACTCCAATATATTCTTAAAAAGGTCAAGAGCGTTGGTGAGGGGCAGGCTTAGATTAAAACAAAAGTGTATACATGATGCTTTTTGTGATTTTCTGTCATTTATATGCTCTTATGATGTCTAATGTCTTTGTTAAAGATGGTCGAACTCCAGTGAATGTGTGTAAAAATGCTCCCTGAAAGCTCCTCAGGGTTTAAACTTTCCTGACAAGCTTGACGAACATGCCCATAATCGGTCATCACTTCTGTATTCTTTTTTATTAAGGTTGTTCACTTTGTCCACTCTTAAAATCCAGATCGGATTCAGGCTTGAACACGAATGGATATATTGGATGTTTTGTGTAAACAGCAGTAAAAAGTAAAGTAGCAAGTAAAATCCTTCATGTTCAGTTTGCATCTGAAGCTAACTAATTAGAAGAGAGTTAGCTCATCAGGAGCTAAAACAGCCTGTATTAGAGATAGGCTGAAGTGAGGGGCTGCATAAAGAGTCTGTATAAGATAAATAAGGAGTTTTTTTAACTACAAATCATGCAAAGTTATTCCAGTAAACCCCAGAATAAAAATATGGACCTGGAAATGTGCACAATATATATCCCCTTTAAATCCCAAACTCCTGCATTTAAATAAGAAGAAACTGCAGAAGAAACTAGTGGGTTGTGAATAACAAACATTACCATTAAAATTCCACAATAGTCATCTCTTTTTTGAAACATTTGGCAATCTGTATCACCTGCCGGGCGTTTCTCCAGCAACCCCCCCCCCCCCCCCCCCCCCCCCCCCCCCCCCCCTACCTCCACATACTCCCTTTTCTCCTATTACAAGACTAGACTCACTCTCACATGATCATTTACAGCAGTGGCCGAGGGGGGAGTAGCTGTAAGAGTAAAACAACACACACATTTACCACACACACACAAACACTCACTCAAGAGCTGCCCAGCATCACCACAGCTGGCTGAAAAATGCTTAAAAAAAAGGGGAGGGGAGCTGTATTTGCTACTCTAGATTTTAAAGACACATTCAAGGATCCCTCCCAGTCACAAACCTGCCCTCTGACCCTTTGAGGCTATGTTGACCCCTCATTTCCCTTCTCGCACTATTTTTTACCTCATTTCCTCTCACTATTCACCCTTCCAACCTTTTCCTTTCTTGAGATGTTCAGTCCTCACTTCCATCCTCGTTCTTTATATTGATAAAGGCAGTGATATTTAAGAGCTTAATTCCTGCCGAGAGAGCATATTTTAGAGAGAGAAAGTTGTTGTTTTTTTTTTACTCACCCGTGTCCCGAGGGGGCTATGAAGTACAGGCAGCAGTGGATTCGGCTGTCGGGCATCTGTCGTCTGTTCACCCGCGATTCTGAGTTCAGATAGTCTTCAAACTTGCTGTCTATGTGGTCGATGATCGGCTGCCAGCTGTGCAACACAAAACAAAATCTCCCATTAAAAGACAAAGACGGCAGAAGGATCGCCGAATTACAAGAGGTGTACGGTAGCTTTAAGAGTAGAAGAGTTTTAATATTCTGAGTGAAGCAATATTATCTATTCTGAGATGAAGAGGGAGGAATACTTACCAGTTGCTGTTGTCGACGGCATCTCCGAACCCTGGGGTGTCAACTATTGTGAGCAGCAGCTGGACGCCGCCTTCCTTTATTAAAACTTTGGACTGCTCCACCTGACACGGGAGAAAGAACGAAGGGAAGATTAAGTTTCAGTTCATTCTCTGCAAACTGCGCCTCTTGAGACTGAAACATTTTATTTAGCGACACAACTTCTATTTAGAAAAGAAACACAATATGGAAGTAGTGGTGTAAAAATCAATATCACAGTGAAACTAACAGCATCATTATATTTCAGATAGAAAAACATTAGGCACTGGCAGCATGTAGCAACAAGCCGTCTCACACTGTATCATTACTTAACTATGCTGAGAAACCTAAAAAAAAAAGCTCACAGACATCTGGAGATAGCAATGTTGTCAGTCAAGAGGCAGACAGATAAAGTAAAGCACTTGAGGCACTTAAGATTCAGGACGACGGTATGTAATTAGGGGAAGATGAAGATAAGGGGCGTTTATGGCAGGGAGCTGACAGTGAGTCAGACTTGTTTCAACCTACGAGGAGATATATTTACTGCGTATCTTCCAGAGTCAATCAAAGCCCATCATAGTGGAAATTATTCCTTCAAATTAAATCAGACGTTTAGAGAGCCACAACAATTTGATAAAATCTTAAAAATAACAATGAATCTTTTCATCTTATCTAAAGGACTTTCCCACAAAACTCCCACAATTTTTATCCTTTTATGATATCCGAATGGATTTGATGTCAGAACATGGGGAGTAAATACTTATGTTCTTTTTTACATCTGGCTTCAAGTATGGTGAAGTGAGAAAGACATAATAATAAACCTGCTTCTCTTTAATTGTAACACTTTGAATCAGAATGTAAGGGTCAATGACATGATGCAACAGGGTGTCCATTGGTGTAACCAGTATTTTTCATAATAATCTGATTATATATCGGAAAATAAATGTAATCTAAAATGTGGAATAAATATAATCCACCTAACAATGCAACACTATGGTTTTCAAAAGATTTTACATAATTTGTCAAAACTTATTTAGAAAAAATGGTCGTTTTTAGGATACGTCCTGCTCAATATTGACAAAATGCTTTAAAATTTGAATGTAGAAATACTCCATCAATGTTTCTTTTCATGTGATGTTTTAAAATTAAGTATTTACTAGTAGTAATTATTAGTACACTTAAATACACTGTAGGTGGATAAAATGTTTAATAGTCATCATTCTTTTGTTATTACACCATTTGACATTTTCAGGAACATTCAGTACTTACTTTTGGTTTAAAAAAATGGTGCAAATGTCATTTCAAATGACATAAAACCTACAAAATGAACATTTTAACAAACCTGATGCTGCTTTTAAAACTATTTTTTAAGATATTTTTTAATTGCTCACCTTGCCAACCCTTATTTATCACTGACCCATAATGATTATGTTATGTTGATTGTATTCATATATGTGCTGATTATGTTATGTTTGTTAGGATTTCTTCAAGAGTTTAACATCACTGTATTTATCTTAAAAGACTACTTGGGAGCAACAAGCTTGAGAACACATGAAAACCAAACTGATAATTAAGTGGGGATATATGTCAGTGACACAGATGTGCTGTGAGACTGTACAGGCTCTGTATCTGTTAGCTGTGCGGCCACATTATGGTCACATTTAAAAATAAAACCTCAAAAAGATGGTTTGAACGTCTGCCAAAGCTGTTAGTAGAGTAGAAAATCTTAACCAGCCAACAGCACTTCAGTGTTGTTCATGTAACTGTGCCATTTTTTTTTCAATCCTGCTACTTAGTCTAGATCGTGCAGTATCTAAAAAAAAATACTGGCTCCGACTTCAGCTCAGTGTGCGATTTTTAACCCAGTGTGCGACATCTCATCAGTACGATAATTTACGATAACATCTACTTGCTAAAATGTACCTGTACAGTCTTTTTGATTCGATGTGAGGGTCCAGGATACTCTGCTGAATACAGATCCGTTAGGAACAGAGAGTTGATCAATGTGGATTTGCCCAAACCTGACTCACCTAGGAAAAAAGAGAGAAGACAAATCAATATTTCCGAACCACTTGAGACTTGTACGGTTAGACAGTTGGTTAGTCTGTAAAGTGTTGTATTACTAATAAGTGTTACCCACAGAACTTTGAGTGACTATGGTGGTTGGACCTCAGTCCGACCCTCTAGGTGGAAAATTTTGAACATTTTTTAAGTCAAATGCATCATTCTGGTGCACTCTGAGGGCAAAATGAAGAGGTTATATCTATGAATGAAGAAAATTGTGCTCTAAATAATTTAGCGCTTTACTAATTTTACTACTAGTTGTATAAGTATGAATGGTGATGACACACCCACAAAGCATGGGGAAGAAAATTTTACCAGTTCATAAATGTTTCAAACAAACTATCAAAACAGATTATTGTCCACATTTCAGCTCTGAAACAAAGAAAGCAGGAGTGATTATCCAAGTTCACCTAGTTTATTATTGGGGATCATATAAAATACTGTTTAGATTTTTACATTTTTCAGTAAATATCTTTTTTCTACATTGTTTAAAGTTCGCGTTGTGTTCTTTCAAATAACTAGCGGCACAAATCAGACTGCGGTGGGCCGCCACACTTTATATAATTAATGGGAAATGCTGCTAAGAATAAAATACTGGAAATGTAGGTTACAAAATGTGTATGTATGTCAAACCCCCTGTATCTCACACACACACACACACACACATACACACATTCACAAAGATCACAGTTGAGATCCTGAGGACAATCAAAGGTCACAGATCTGTCCAGAGAAGACATTGACATTTGCTCAAGACATTAAACCATTTGAGTTAACAGTAAAAAGGCTAAAAGAAACAACACACAGACAATGGCTCCGTGTTATGTACCGCTGAATGGCTGTGTGGTCTTGGGAGGCTTCAACACAAGCTCGGCTGGTCATTGTGTGCCCGGTTTCCAAGCTCCCGATGAAAAGGATCATTAGTGGAAATGACCACTGGCACTGCCTGCCTTGGATGATGGCCACAAGTCAATATTTAACGAGCCACTATTTACACCAGAGCTACAGTCATAGGGTAATGTGAGGGAGGGGGGGGTCGTACTGTAGCGTTTGTTTATCCTACATTTTATGCGCGGTGTATAACTGAGTTGCGGTTATGTGCTTGTTAAATATGAAGCGATGACGTGCCAATGAGAAAAGGAACAATGTGTGAACTGAACAGGTTGCTGGGTCACGTGTTGCAGGAGGCATGAACAGACGTGCCAGTCGCTGGTGGTAATACCAGTCCCATCTCCTTCCTTCCCTTTCCCTTCTATCTTTCATCCTCCTTTCCTCTTTCACGCCACACTAATGACGTACTCCGTTGCACAGCGGGGACATGTTGCGGAGCTCACAGCAACACCGGAGCCAAGAAAAGCTGAATATTGTGTGACCGTGAAAAGAGGGTGATACCATTAAAAACAATGGTGAGCATTTAACTGTGAAAAAAGCCCAGAGGACCCCCCCTCTTCCCCTTCTTCTACTTTCCCTGTTGCTTGATACAATGCCATTTTTTCTTTTCTGCAATCATTCCCAAAATTGTTTGTTGCGAGCTCACTGAAACATTCACAGGGTTTAGCCAACTGCTTGATCACCACCCAGCAAGTTTTTTAAAAGGGACATTTCAGAGGATAGAAGCAGGCAAAATCTAAGTGCCAGGAGATACAGACTCTTTAACACCCTGTTAGGATGGTTAAGGTGGGTTGTTTCATTTTATGTGCCTTGGATTGGTAGTTCTGAAGCTTGGTGGTAGGTCTATACTTTGATAGAAATTATAAAAAATCAGTGTAGAAACTAGTATGTGTGATATTAATGATCAAAGAAAGCAAGAATGTATCACCATTATGATACAACTCAAAAAAATCCAAAGTATATTCAAAGTATTAGTGGAAATGTTTTACTTTAGGTGCAAATGAAATAACTGCGAACATCATGTTTTGGTTTTTTTACATCTCATTTTCCACTCCTGCCTGTTTTAAGGGTTAAGATGACGTTTCTAATGTAAGTAATGAAGAAGAGCAGTGTTTGGAAATCTATCAGCAGTAACTAAGCAAAAAAAAAAATCTTGTAGGAATGAAGTGTTGTGAACGCAATGGGAGATGCGCTATTCTTAGAGGCATGCTGGGTACAAATTCTGCTGGTCCCACCACAGGAAATGGTTTTGACCCGAGGAAACATTTTCCCTCCAAACAGGGACTGATCAGCTGAGGAGGATCTTGGCTCGGTGTCAACGACCACATCCAAACCGTTTTAAAGGAATGTCTGCATTTTTTGATTCGCTGAGTGCAGCTCTAAGATAAATCCAACCCGAATGTTTCTGTCTTTGGGAGAGAAGCGTCGAGAGAGACCTGGAGTCAACATTAATTCAAAAAACAGCAATACAATGATCTTCTCTCTGACTCAGCAATTAACACTACAAAGCTAAGGGTAAGTCCCTTGCTTATATGGTTGCACGCGCACACACACACACACACACACACACACACACACACAATCTCTCTTTCTCAAAAACAAACCACAATGAAGAACTTTTAAAATGCCGACCACTGAGAATACAATGAAATGATTCAAATAAAACAAGGCTGAGCAGCTTGTGTTCTTACCCACGACCATCAGGGTGAACTCAAAGCCCCTCTTGACAGACTTCCTGTACACTTGGTTGGGGAGGCTTGCAAAGCCAACATATCCTTCCAGATTCTTTTGCTGCTGTAGGGACATAAAAAGAAAAATACAAGACATCAAAAAAAAAAAAAGAATGAATAAAAAATCTAATCTTGCATCACTTTGCTTTTTGGCTGAAAATCTTAAAAAAGGAAACGTCTAGTTCCCACACTGCTTAAACTTAAATCCCAACCCAAATATCCAACCACCTAAACCCTAATGTTCCCAACGTCGCTCTGAAATCTTGCCCGAAGTGGATTAAAAGATAAAAATTGTATTTAAAAATCCCAAAAATGTTTGGCAACTTACACTGAATATGAATCACATTTATATTGAATAAAATATTCAATTAGAAGATGCAAAATGGTTTAATGTGTTATGTGCATTATGTCTTAATGCTTTCCACTTTAAAATCTGTGCTATAACAATATATAACTCAGATATACTATCATTCACCAACACTATTACTTTTTCACTATATTTTTTACTACTATTGTCTTTTTATCGGTTGTGTACTTACTTATTATTTATTTGTTTCTATTGATGCTCTTTCAGTTTTTTTGCTATCCACTTTGCTGCTGTGATAATGTAAATTTCCCCACGGTGGGACTATTAAAGAAATATCTTATCTTATCTTAACTGTAATTAAACATGATAAAGTTGGTGCTGAAGGTCTCATTAATTTGTAAAGATGAACTTGCAACAGGTTTCATCATCTTCTTCATCATCAGGTTGAAGAAATGAATTACAAGTCACTTCAAGCGTTACGATTTTTAGATTATTTCAATACTTACAGCTGTTTTTGATGCAGGACGGTGTGATGTGGTCCCAACGTGCAGGAAAAGGTCAGCGTTTCCAGGGTCAGGGAGCAGAAAGAGGGAGAGGGCACAAAGAGAAAACAAAAAGCAAAGAGGGAATCAATCTCAGGCCATCTGACAAACCGACTGCTCTGTCTCCAGAATCTGTTTCCAGAGCAGTAATGCCCAGGGCAAAACGATTCATGATCTGAGCTACTGCTACTGTAACAACACAGACATTTGACCAGTGTTGTACATATTACGCTCCACTTGTTCTTTTAATGTCATGCGGCACCATAAAGCAAGCTTCTTTTTTCCATTTTTTCCAGTGTTGCAGCTTTTTATGCCTGTGGCTAGAAGTGGATATCTGCCTCTCACACGCTGGATGCTGGACCACATATCTTCTAAGTGATGCTATCAATTATCATTAGTATTAAATTAATGTCTTTTTACTCACAGTGATGTAGAGTTTAATCTCAAGCAACTGTGTTTAACCTTACTTTGACTTTGCAGGTTGGATTCCTTGCAAAGCACCATTCATCTTCTTTTTTTTTTAAATCACAGCTGGGGGGTTAAAAAAAAGCGTGACAACATTCATCTTTAAAAAAATGACAGCTGTCTTGTTTCCTTTCCGGTTGTGTCTCACACAGGTCTGCCAAAAGGAAAGGAAGTGGTGGAGGACTAAGTCACAGTATGATGGTGCAGATTTTTTTTGACTGCCCTCAACAGAACACCAATTTTAATTTAATTAGGTTAATTTGAGGTGGAAACACAGTATAGTATCCTGGTTTTGAGGTCACAGTCTGAGGCCAATGAACTTAAAAGTCAAAACATGAACTCTCTTGGAGGTACTAGATCCACTGTAATCCAGATTAGATGGCAGGAATCGTGCCTCCCTTATGTCTAACCTAGCTGCTCCAAGCATGGCAGTATAATAAAACTACATACACATCAATATACATAACGTTATATATGTGTGCAGCCCCCTGTATTTTCAGCATCATATCATATTTATTAGCCAACTATTTTTTTTTTTTTTTAAATTGAAGGAATTTGACTTAATTTTTAGTGGCTTTTCAATGTACTTACACAGCAATTTTCAGAAATATACACCAAAAAAAGAGGATCACATTACAAGTGGAAACTATTCTGTGAAATGTAAACAGGATACAAATAGTAGTAGTAGCAAAATAAGTAAAGAAGAAGCGCTTTAATTTATGTACACACTTGAATATCTAGCCTAATTTAATGAGTATGTTCTGCTTAACATACACACAACAAGAAGGGGGGATGTAAAAAGACAAATTTGAAAGCATTTACATGTCGTTTCAACCCCTCTCCTAACCCTAACCCTAACCCTTACACAGCATATCAACACAGCAATTTTCAGAAATATACACACACACACACACACACAAAATTACATTACAAGTGGAAACCATTCTGAGAAATGTAAACAGGATACAAATAGTAGTAGTAGCAAAAGATGTAAAGAGAGTGCTTTAAAAGATTAAAAAAAATAATGAACACACTTGAATATCTAGCCTAATTTAATGACTATGTTCTGCTTAATCTGTTTAATGTGGGACTATTTTAACATACACACAACACATTTTAAAGCATTTACATGTCGTTTCCACCCCTCCTTTAGCTTTAACATGAGCTGTTTTAATCCAACATACGACACTAAATTAGCTTTAGTTATAGTCACATTTGCTCGTACGTATATATATATAGCTTTTGGGGGGAAAACGATTGAATGTGTGAATGTAGGTTTTATCATGTTGGCTTATAACGCACACATAAAATGTTAAGAGCTTGCTAAAGACAGGAAGTGACACTCCCGTTTAGTCTTAATGGGCTGAATGCTAACAGCTAACAGCTAACTTAGCAGCAGCAGCACATCCACGACTGGGCGTTGGTTGCTCGGACAACTGCAGAAGCTAAGTAGCGGGCAAAGTCGTAAAATAAATGTTAAAATAGCGGATCCGGCGTTAACACTAAATATCATAGTTGTCGTTTAAATAACACGGTTTTATTTTAAATAAGTCGTGACAGAGCAGCGGTCTCACCCATAACGTTGACGCTCCCTGCCGCCGATCATTCACAAGCCGACATTCCCCCCCTCCTTTTCCTCGCTGCTGCTTCTTTTTTACGTAAATTGCGCACTGTGAATCACGTAACGCCACTGCATGTTCAACTGATGTACGCAGAATGACTTGCGTAAATTTTACGTGAATGCGACAGAGGGGAGGGCACACTCGCGATAATACGTAATTCCTTTGAGTCCTAGTGTGTTCTCGCGATAACAAAACCAAAAAGACTTTTTTTTAATGGGGTGCAATTTTCATGAGAACATCCTAAACTAATTACATCCAGTGGTGAAAGAAGTATTTAGATAATTTACTCTAAAAATCCGCTGCAGACATGTTTTTAAGATGTTTATAAAATACTCTAACTTAAAAGCAACCTATCTTTTTTAATCTAGCTTTCAATTGAGCTTTATTTTATTTATTAATCTGTCTTTTATTTTATGTTTAGACTATTTTTTTAAATTTTATTTTATTTCCTGGTTGTTTTCCTCCACCTCCACCTTTTTATGTCTGGGTTTACTTCATCACATTTCCTCTTTAGTTGTTTTATTATTTTATTTTCTTCTTTATCTTTGTTTTCCTTTTAATAACCTTCACCTCACACTTCTGGTTTTACCCATTTTATTTTATAGTTGCTTTATTTTACTACTTCTCTATAATATTTTTTATTAATATTTTCTGCCTTTTATTTTATTTGGGCATTCTTAATTTATTACATGTGCTATCTTACCTCTGGTGTTTGTTTGTTTGTTTGTTTTAATATGTAAAGCACTTTATGTTACATTACCCTGTATGAAAAGTGCTAAACAAATAAAGTGTGATTGATTGATTGATTGATTGATTGATTGATTGATTGATTGATTGATTGATTGATTGTATAGTTATTTGTGTCTGATAGGGTTTTTCCTTTAAAAAAAAAAAGGTACAAATTAGCTTGATTAAAAGATCCAAAATCTATAAATATGCAAAAAATTAGCCTATATATTAGATTCAAATGTTTTCCTACTGGACACAAGGTGCCTATTACTTCACACTAAAGTCCCTGCTCAGTGTTTGTGTACTGGAGGATTCAGGTTTCCACATCACCTTTGTGTAAGTTGTGTACTCGCCCCCCTATTGCTTCCAAACTAATTGAGATGTTGCAAATCATGTTTGTAAATACATGCCTTCCACATCTCAGATGAGTACACATAGCCTAACTTTTCCACCTCCAGCAGAAGAATGTGAAAACAGCCTACTAGTGTCAAACACATACATCACTCTGCACAGTGAAGCCCAAACATCCAACTGTAGTAACAAGAAGCAAAAACGTACTTCTGAATGGAGGGAGACTTTAAGTAGAAGTGTCAATAGAGCAGTGTAAAAATACTCCATTATAAGTCAAACTCCTTTATAAAAAAAACCCCACTTAAGTAAAAGTACATAAGTATTATGAGCTTGATGTAGTTAAAGTATTACAGTAAAAGTACATAAGGGGTCAGGCCCCTCCAAAGGGTCAGCAGATAAATGTGAGGGGTCGTGAGATGATTAATTGGAGAGGAAAGGAGAAAAAAACGATAAACAAATCTGTTTTCACTGTTTATAATGTCTTTTCTGATAGTCTATGTTAATATTTTAACGTTATTAATAGTTTATTTATAATATGAAAGTATGTGAGGCTTCAGGTCAATGTCACAAAAGCGTCTGTCGTATCCATGGCAACACAGACTGGTCTAATACCGCGCACTGTGATTGGTTGAAAACGAGGTGAGTCTGAGCGTCGGTTCTTTTTATTGGTTCATTTCGGGGCGTCTACTGTGTCTAACAATAACAACGATGTCGTATAAAATATAGGCTATAGCTACGACTAAAAGATATTTAATGAGGAATTATGTCCAGCAACAGAATTCAACTAGTCTGCTGCTAATGTTGCGATGCTAGAAGAAAGGGTAAGAAACTTTGACTTGTCCTTTTTTTTTACACTGTAAATTCACCTAAAAAAAACAGCTCCAACTAAAATAGTGTAAGCTACCTTAACTAGCTGTGTCTCTACTGCTGGAGTTAAATATCTGCATAAGACAGGCTATGTGCAGTGTTGGAGGAAGTATTAAAGCCCTGTACTTAAGTAAAAGTACCAATAGCCTACAGCAATGTAAAATAATCCATTAGGCCTACAAGTAAAAGTCCTACTTAAGTAAAAGTACATAAGTATTATGAGTTCGATGTAGTTAAAGTATTACAGTAAAAGTACATAAGTTTTATGAGTAATGTAGTTAAAGTATTACAGTAAAAGTACACAAGTATTATGAGTTTAATGTAGTTAAAGTATTACAGAGTACTTAAGTATTATGAGTGATGTAGTTAAAGTATTACAGTAAAAGTACATAAGTATTATGAGTTTGATGTAGTTAAAGTATTACAGTAAAAGTAGTGTTTCGGTCCCTCTGACTGATGTATTATTACATATGACATCATTAGATTATTAATAGTGAAGCATCAGTGTTAGAGCAGCATATTACTGTTGTAGCTGCTGGAGATGGAGCTAGTATACACTACTTTATATACACTACTTTTTAGTTTAGTCCAGTGGTTCAAACAAAAAGGTTATATTATCCATTGTGTCAAATCTCCATCTGAAAAGTAACTAAAGCTATCAGATAAATGTAGTGGAGTGGAAGTATAAAGTCACATCGCATGGAAATACTTAAGTAAAGTACAAATACCTCAAACTTGTACTTGAGTAAATGTACTAAGTTACTTTCCACCACTGGCAAAATGTCCATTTGTGTCAAAAAATACTTCAAGTTGATCTACAGGATACTCATGGAAACAAAGGCGAGTGTTGAAAATGTCCAACCCAGTTAAAAAAGTGAGACAAGGAGAAAAATTGTCTCTGAAAACCACAGGAATCCAGATCAAGTAAGCTGTGTTATCTCTTCACAGTTATTTAACAGCCTGTTACATAATCTAAATGTATTTTGTTGATATGAGAAAAACTACTGTATCAACTGATAAGCTTGGTTTTTTTTAGGGCATCTCATGATCTCAGGAGGCTTCAGTCCCTGCTTGCTAAGAGCAGCCCCAGACAAGAGGTGAAAAACAACAAATGACGCCGCTCTGATGCAGTGTGTCTAGACAGTTTGATAACGATACAAATCAGCTCATATTTCTTCAGGCCTGTGTGTATATACACTGTAGTATGAGACTCCATGTGTTGCAGGTGGCAGCACTGAGTCACAGTAAAGTACGCAACAGCGGAGCCAGCAGATCCCAAAGCCTGCATCCTCAAAAAAACGCCAAAACACACAAGAGCGAGAGCGACATCAGCAGCGAAGCATCTGAGCTGGAGAAATTCAGGTTTACCAGGGGAATTTATAATCTTAAAAGAAAAGTTCACCTTTAAATCAAATGATAAATCAATGTTTTTTTCATATCAGCTAAATTAACTTCACAGGACCACAATGCAGAGTGAGTAAACCACTGTAGCTCTATTTCAGTCTTTTCCCAAACTAATAAAGTTAAGTTCATCAAATTTCCTCCAATCATCTTGTGCAGGAAAAGGTATAATAACTGAACAATTACACTGAGGGCCCAGAAACATCAACATTTAACTCTTTATCACCCATATTTCCACAATGGGCTTTCCTATAGAGGCAAGCTGACTTTGTTGGGTGCATACAAGTATGTACATGTCACTAGAGCTCTGTAACATCTGACAAATATCAATACAAATGCCCAATATGATATCTGTCGTGACATAAAAAATGTTTCTTCTAAAGCTTACTTAGAGAAATATGAATGTAAAAATGTCCTCTTATTTAACAAAAGAGGCCAGAGGTTTTAAATGTTAAATGTTGTCTAAAAAGAAGTAATTAACAAGAACTTTAAATAAAGTAAAACTTCAGTGCAGTTTTCACTACTTGGTGCAATATAAACACATTTTAGTTATTACCAAAAAAGTATTGAACCTAGATCTCCAGCCCCATATGTGACGAGAACAAGTCAGCACAGAAAATAGAGGCATGACTGAGCAAAATATTGATCTCCTACATCATGTTAAGAGGGCCTGTAGTTTTAGAGAAAGCAACAGAAGATGTTAACTTATTTAATTGAATGATCCTTTTGACCTCAGCAGAGTTTGAAGTGTAGAAATTGACTGAACTTTGGACCTTATCTCAACAATGCTATGTTCATTTTACAGCGTAACGTACAGAGACCAAAGATGTTTTAGCAGCCACCCACTTCACAAACTCTTCTCTGACATCCTTGCTTCTCTGGTCAAGAACCGACTCTGCAGGTAAAATGCTTTGGATAACATTTGTGCTCATGTCACACCAATGGTTAAAGTTACTAACTATGTAAATTCCTTCCTTATAGTGAATGGATTGACCATGCAGTGCCTGAATCAGTCCTCCGAGTTTTGATATGCCTCCGATTGTTGATCAGAGATCCCCACCATCAGGTGCAACTTGATTCTCCTGCTGAGTGCTATGTTCATGTTTATTATACTACATAAATACTTCCACATTTATTATATGAGTTCAACAAAAGATTTAAAACAATAACTACCTCTTTTAACTGCTTCCTCTTTTAGAAAATCCTCCATCAGCTCCAAGGCATTAGTTTACTTGCCAAGGTAAATAAAGTAAACAGGCTGCATTTTGTGATGTGTCCATGTATTTCTAATTTCCTCCTCATCCCCGTTCTGTATCTCTTTCAGTATATGCAGTCTGTCACTGCCATGTACGTATCTTATGGTGAACAGGCGTTTGCCGTGCAGAAGCTGGTCACGATGACCTGTGAGTAATCTGAGAGGTATATCACAGGAAGACGCTGATAATAAAAGTCTTTGTTTGTTTACATCCTTATCAAAGCTGAGTGTTGCTGATTGGTCCGCAGACATGTTTCAGAAGCTGTCTGCTGTTGAAAATCAAAGGGTCTGGGTCATTGAGAGTGGCGCTCACAGGGTAAGAGATAAGACGTGATAAGGTATCTGTGATTATATGCTGCTTGTTTTCAAATCATATGCATGTCTGACCATATATCTCAATACTGTGCACTAAACTGGTTACTCACTATATGTTGTACAGATAATAGTGAATTTGTTGTGTAGAGTACTCTTGTGCCACAATCAGGCCCAAATCCAAAAACATCTCATAATCCAAGTGGCAGATTATTACTTTTCTGGAGGGAATAAATCATTTAGATTTCAAGAACGTCTCTTGTAGTTCAGTTCAGTTTATTGTCATTCAAACATGTTAAACATGAAGAAACAAAATTCAACATTAAAAATAGAACCTAATATAAATTAAATAACCTAAAACCTATGATAAATATTACACATAGTTAAAAACCAAGCAGCATAAAGTGCATCAATAGCCAGATGCAAGGGCCACCAATGTTACATATTTAGCCCTTTACTCTGGCTCTAAGAATAGCAGATTCATCATTATTATTCTCTATAACATCAAACATTTTCATATTTTGGATAATAAACACCTTTAGGCTCTACTAGTCAGGCTTTATTTTTGGTCTTTAGTCAAAGAGATGAAAAACATTAATAAAAGCACAAACTCATGACATCCTTGTATGAGAGTAGTGGATCTATACTGTATATATTAGCATGTTGTCTGTGTTTTGCTGTACTAAATTATTACCACTCATTTTTGTGGGAAAATATTTCTAATTAAGTAAACACTTTTTAGACTCTGGTGAAGCTCTTATCAACGACAGATAGCAGTGTGCTGCTGGGAGCCCTGCTGGCACTCACCACCTTGGCTGAGAGGTAAGCAAATACTTAATTTAAGGCACTAAATATACATTTATTATACAATCTGTTGTGGACTATGTTTTCTTTTCTGTAGTCCAGAATGTAAGGAGGAGATTGGGGAGCCACCGATAGTCGAGAAGCTTCTAGTAATACTGCAGGAATATGACCTGCTGTCAAAAAGGTTAGTAGACACGTCTTGCTGTCATTTGAGACTTTGAGTATTTAAATTATTCGGTTGATGCGTTGTCAATGTGAGATAAAATGTTGTGTCTACATTGCTATGGCTAATGCTGATAAACTACAAAACAAAGAAACACAAAGCTGCTGTGTCCCTTTCTGTCTTGTCTGGGTTCATCTCATCTCATCTCATGTTGTCTTATCTGCTGGAAACACATTGATCTTGCAATTTCAAATATGCTGTTTAACATATGACCCCTTTTTTTTTTTTAGCAAACATTCATCTTAATTAGCAAAGTACAATTCAGTTTAGCTAGAAAGGGATTCATTTGATTTAAAACAATAAATTAACTTAAAAAACAAAAGTAAAAACATGGAAAGAATCATGGCTAAAAGAATGATTATTGAAGGTTATAAAGGTTGTAACATAAAGACTACTGATTTAAGCTTTTGGTAATGAGGCCTTAAGATTAAAAACACGAATTAAGTTTCTATAACCATCCCAAATCTTAAGTAATATTCATATAACCTTCATAACATGGGGGTTGAACTCATTGAACTCAGGATGAGCGCAGATCTGCTGAGGCTCCTGTCCCCGGTGCGTCAGGTCAGGGACCAGGTGAGGGAGCTGGAGGGGCTGCCAGTGCTGCTCAGCCTCCTGCATGGTCAGCACCTGAAGCTGCTGTGGAGCATCGCCTGGGTCCTGGTCCAACTCTGTGAGGATCCTGACACCAGGACAGAGATCCGGAGCTGGGGCGGGGTGCAGCCGCTGCTCCGTCTGCTCAGCAGGTTGGTGAGACTGAGATATTAAAGGCTACAGTAGTACTAAATCAGAAATTCATCTTACATCTTGTGAATTTATGTTTTTTTTTTTATACAACTGCAGTCAAAACTAAAACAGCCTTTCTATTAACAAGGTGCTTGAACTAAAAGCTTTTACTTTTACTTTTACAAACATTACCCATGTATACACTATGTTATCTGGAAATTCACTAGTCATAGCTGTAGCAGGTACTGTTTTGGCCGCACTGAAGGGATTTATGGTCTTAAAGGAGTACTCCACCGATTTAGTATTGCATCTACATAAAGTTGGGGGACTCACAAGAGATACATTAATAAAAAGAATGATCAAGATCAGACCAACAGAGGTCGAGATGTACAGACTTCTAGACTCTAGTATGGGTCAAGTACTCCCATAACTGATGGCCTCTTTCATTAGACTCGGATATCTTCAGGGTTATCTCAGCTTGGGCTTTGGGAGACTCCAAAGTGGGACGAGGAATTTGAAAGACATGGCTGTTTACCAGGCAGAGAGGGCTGAACAAAAACATGCTGTTTACTGCATGATGGGAAATATAAGATCCATCGTTTTTTTGGAACTTCACCCATATAAGATGCTAAAAGTCACAATATTTTAGCTTCTGCAGCGTCAATTTGGAACATTCTGCTTTTTAATCTGTGTCTACGGAGACTTTGTGGAAGTGCAATACTTAATTGATAGAGTATCTCTTTAAAAAAAGATTATTTGTAAAGTGAAAAGCATTCAGATTTAGACTGCCTTATTCCACAAAATAACTTGTACAATTTCTGGTGTTTGAAACTAGCTCTCTGGCTTGTTCTCTGTTTTGGAAAATAATATCCTTGCGCTTTTGAAGCAAAACCAAAAGCATCACAAAAGATTTGAAGTTACACAGCTTCATCCTCAGGCCAAAAACAAATAACAAACCCATGTTATTATTCACGTTATTTAGCACGGTGACATACTGTATAAAATAACTCTCACAGTGACAGGGAGTATGTCTCTGACCGATCGTCCATCGAGACGCTCTCCAGCGCCAACGCAGCTGGCCGCATCCAGAGAGAGCACATCAGAGAGGAGCTCAGTCCGCAGGAGGAGGTGGACAACACTATGGCCCTGCAGTCAGGTCAGGAAATACACAGTTTATCACAAACTGCACAGGAAAATAAGAAAGAGGTTTTTTTAAGCATTTTTATTTGTGCTTACCACTGCACAGCTCAGATAAATCTTCCCCCAGAGGAGTTGTAATGAGTAGCTGAGAATGTAAACAGTGTTTTCCTGAAGTGAGAATGATGACCACTGAGACTTGGCTTACTGGATCTATCATTTAGGAGGCAGTGGTTGTAAATTTTCTGTGTCTGGATGTCTAAAGATACTCATTTTGTTATTAAACTGTTAACATTTCATTATTCAGCACAGCTTTTCCAGTAAGTATCTAAAAGAGAAATTTAAAATGTTACCGATCACAAGCATCAGTTTTTCCACTCTTTAATGCTGCTGTTTAGTTAATGTTCACAGCTGTTGATTAGACTGTCTGAGACTAAAATACTGCATGTATAACTGCTTAAATTAAGTCATATCCGTTCCCCTTTAATCCTTTTCCAGCCTGCTGCACAGCTCTGACTGAGCTTAGTCTGGATGACACATCTGCTCACCACATTGTGCAAGTAAGGAAAAGTCTAATATATAAAACTTCAATATATCTACAGTCCAGATTGATGGCAAGTGACCACATTTCGAACATCTTGATCTTTGCATCAGCTCATGTTGACTTTCTTTTCTTAGGAAAATGGGGTCTATATAATAGCAAAGTTGATATTACCACAAAACTCAGGACCAAATGTCACATCATTACAGGTATACATCTTCATATATGTATTAAAGTTACATCTGTATGTAAATTTAACTACAAGGAAAATAACTGAGTTGTAAATCTGTTTGCATGTTGGCAGTGTTATGCACTTCGGGCCCTCCGGTTTCTGTTTAGTGTGGAAAGAAATAGACATCTGTTTAAGAGGTGAAGTTGAAGTTAAAGATATTATACACATGTATCTTTCAGTTAAAGTCATGCATATGTCATTTAAATGTGGCTAATGCTGGATATGTTTTGGTGTTGATATTGCAGACTCTTTCCCACAGACCTCTTTGAGTTGTTTATTGATGTTGGCCACTATGTGCGGGACCTCACGGCCTACGAGGGACTTCAGACCAAAGTTTCGCTCTACACAGTAAAAAAAACAACCCAACTCTAAATGGATTAAACTGCATTTTCAGCTGCTTTTTATCAGTAAAATAATCGTGTGTAATTGTGTGTTTTTTGGATTAATAAGGAGGATAATTTATCTTGCATGCTGATGTTGAGTTTTGGTATTGCAGGAAGAGGAACTGGACAGCCTGAGAGAGAGTATTGAGGCTGTGAATCAGAACCGGCCCGCTCTCAAAGTGATCAACGGATACTCAATACTCGACCATCTCGGCACAGGGGCATTTGGAAGCGTCTTCAAGGTACAATGAACATCCTTAAAACTGGCTACAACTGCATTCAGCAACACTGGTTTGTGTCCGTTTTGTAAGCCTCTTTCAAGAGTGCTTCGGGTGGGTCACATCACATCACGTATCATTGGTTTTAATACATATACTCAATGACAGGTCCGAAAGCAGAGTGGCCAGTATCTTCTGGCTCTGAAGGAAGTGAACCTCCACAACCCCGTCTTTGGCAAAGACAAGAAGTCCAGAGACAGTAACGTGGAGAAGATCATCTCTGAGCTCACGATCATCAAAGAACAGGCACAAAGTTTAAATTTTAACCTGATACTATGCTATCTGAACAAGTAAAGAGATATTTTGTGTATTTAATGTGTTTATTGGTTGCTCTTCTTTTAGATGACACACCCAAATATTGTTAAATATTACAAGACATTTTTAGAAGGTAAGATGAGTATTTTACACCATCACACAAGACATTTAACACCTCTTGCACCATCCCCCCCTTAAACTTTTTCCTAACCCTGACATGAAACTGCTCATTTGAGGTGACAAGCTGTACATTGTGATGGAGCTGATCGAGGGAGTGCCTCTGGCTGAACACTTTAACTCTCTGAAGGAGAAGCAGCAGCAGTTCACAGAGGACAGATTATGGAATATATTCATTCAGGTAATAACTGCTGAACTTAATTTCCTTTGGGAAATTTCTCTCAAGACACATTTGCAGAAAGACCAGTACACTATTTTTGGGTAATCCAATGTGAATAATTTAAAAAAAGACAAAAACTAAATGTTCTGAGTATCGTGGGAATAACTGGAATCTCAAGAGACTTTTGACTGACATATTATTTATATTCAATAGTACATTTAGTATCAGAAGACTCCCCAAGTAATGTGCACACATTATCCAGTTGACTTATTCCTTCAAAAAATCCTTCTTTAGTTGTTCTCCATCAGTTTTGGTCTATCGTCTCTGTAACAGCCTTCCTGAAGACTTGATGGCAGCTGAGAGTGTTGGTATTTTTAAAAGCAAATTTAAGACCTACCATTTTAATTTGGCTTTCAATTGAATTGTATTTATTTATTAATCTGTCTTTTATTTTTTTGCATTTTAGTTTACTACTTTGACTATTCTGTTTATTCTATTGTATTGTTTCTTTTTCATAACCCACCTTTTATGTCTGTTTTACTTCATTACTTTTACTCTGTTACTCCTAACATTTCAATCACTTCATTTTATAGTGAGACTAACCCTTTATTTTATTCTTTCCTTTGATATATTTTCTAATGATTTTTTTTTTTCCCGTTTGTTTGTTTAAATGTAAATAATTTATTTTGCTAATGAGGAATGTTTTGACTGAATGTGAACATCTCTCTAAAGTCTTTTTAACAACTTTATTACTAATGAATATAACTTCTCCACATTTCTCTCAGATGTGTCTGGCTCTGAGATACCTGCACAAGGAGAAGAGAATCGTTCACCGCGACCTCACGCCAAACAACATCATGCTGGGGGAGAAAGACAAAGTCACCATCAGTGAGTGTGTATTTCTGCTTTTCAACACCACACACCTTCATTTATATCATATTGTCCTGTCTTGTCTTATTGTAACAGCTTAACCTGTGTCTTTCCTCTTCTTGAAGCTGACTTCGGTTTAGCTAAGCAGAAGCAGGAAAACAGCAAGCTCACGTCAGTGGTCGGCACCATCCTTTACTCCTGGTGAGGAACTCATCTGGGTATCCAGCTGCTTTTAATCCCTTGTACTGGGAAGCAATTGGGGAAATATCAGAGACGGATGTCATAAATAAAAACAGAAGTATCTGCGTGGCTTAACACCACTAGAAGTAAATCAGTGAATGTTTCTTGTGAGGATCAATTTGAGAGTTAGACCTTGAACATGAGGACACTTTTGTAAAGTTGAGGTATTTTGAGCAGTCCTAACTTTGTTAAAGGGCTGTTTTAGGAGGGGCTTCATAAATAAAGGTGTGTATGTTTGTGTTTGTTAGTCCGGAGATTGTGAAGAACGAGCCGTACGGGGAGAAAGCTGACATCTGGGCTTTGGGCTGTATCCTCTATCAGATGACCACTTTACAGCCTCCGTTTTACAGCAACAACATGTTGTCACTGGCCAACAAGGTAGCATGAACACACACACACACACACACACACACACACACACACACACACACACACAAACACACACACACACACACACACACATCTAAATAGTTTTCCTCTCTGTCTTCAGTTATTGATCTGTCCTTTACTCTGTGCTCGTAGATTGTCGAGGCCGTTTATGAGCCGATTGAAGAAGGAGCTTTCTCAGAGAGAGTCGTAGACATGATCAGATGGTGAGACTTTTGTTTTGATTACAAAAATTGTAATTTGAAATGACATTTGCCAAAAGTAAGACTGAATGCTCCTGAAAATGTCAAATGGTGTAACCACAAAAGAATGATAAATATTAAATATTTTATCCACCTACAGTGTATTTAAGTGTACTTATTTCACATCTACTTATCAATCTTCTCGTGTATTTACACTTGTTCCCTTTTCTGTTAATGTTAACATCCTGTCAGGTGTTTGAGTCCAGATTCAGACAAGCGGCCGGACATTGTGGCCGTCAGCTCCCGGATCTCTGACCTCATGATGAGGCTGATGGATGGTCTCTACACTTCCCAGAATGCATTGGAGAGGAGAGCAGAGAGAGACAGGAAACGAGCGCAGAAGTACTTCCTGGAAAGACACAAAAACAGGACAAACTGCTGTTACTCAGTCCTGTCTCAGGTATTTCAGATGTTGAAAATCAGACAGGAACTAAGAACTGTATGTACTCTATGTGTGTTGCAAAAAGCTACTTAACTGTTATTGTGGGATTGGGAATTTCTTATAATTGATAACTGCTTTCAGGAAAAATCCTTAATGAAGACCTCAGAATCTCCAGCTCCACACTGTTCTGCAGCCTGCAAGCAGAATATCAGTCAAGGTAACTCAGGATTTTACACACATCTAAATTATAATATGTTGTAATTAATTCTGCGTGGTTATTTTTTAGATGATGCCTCAGATGACGACGTAGAAATGTCCATTAACAAAATCACGACTGACTCTACAGGAGAACAATATGGTTAGTTCATCATGAAGTTTTTACTTTATATCAAACTAAGGAACTGATATTTATCCCTGATTAATGTTCACTTGATCACTTTGCTCAAGGATGCAGAAGTCTTGTCTTTTAGGACAAAAATTACACTCATTCACGGCCTCAGTTTTTCAGATTGGTTAAAGCACTGTTGTGTGACTTTTGCTCACTAAACCAAGCTTTGAGTTTGTTTTTATTTGCTATTTAAGGATCGATGTCCAGGCCCTCAGTTACACCTGACCAGATTGAAGCTGGGTAAGTGAAAAAATGCACATTATCCATTTTAACATCTGATATATCTGGCTTTAAAGTCTTAGTAACATCTTTGAGTAACATTAAACTGTTTTCTGTAAATGAAAGCAGATGTTTGTGTACACCATAACACAAGACGAACTGCTTTTTTTCTGACCTGAAACATTAAATCACCGTTCCCAACTGCATTTCTCCACAGTGGGGATTTTACTGCTGCGAGGATGAAACCAAAACCAGGTATCTTTTAATCCAGATGGGAATACCTAACCTTATGCTTTGAAATCTACTGTCAAGATGAGATAATACACAACCAAAACATCCCAAAGAACATAACATAACATAAAGTCTCTTATTAAAATGTGGCTGCTGTGTTTGTGTAGCCTCAGTCAAACACAGTGTTTGTTTTTTCCTCTCATCTCAGTGTCAGCAGGGATCTGCGTCTCCCAGAAGAAGCTTCGGCAGATTGACGATCCCATCCAGAGGCTTCTCATGCAGCTGCACAAAATCATATACATCACTCAAGTACAGTAATACAACAGTTGTCTTAGATATTATCATAGGTCAGTTTATAGCTCTAGTGATTCTAGTGATTTTTGGGACTCTTTGGCCCATAAATCTGTTATAAACATTTTTATGACCATCAACCTGCAAACGGGCTATTTTTTGATCATCGTACAAAGTCTGACAGTAGTTACACTTGACTGTGCTTGTGTTAACTTGAGATTTTCTTCATTTAACCTGCAGCTTCCACCAGCTCCGCACCACAACATCAAAAGACGGGTCATTGAAAGGTTTAAAAAGTCGCTCTTCCACTACGACAGCGACCCACACAACCTGAAAGTGGAGCTCAGCAAGGTCTCAAATCCAATTAGTCAGAACAAATAAATGTTTAGTAGTGAGTTGAACCAGTGGGTAAGATGAGCCATTACTTGATTTTTTAATACAGTAGGTATCAAATATGTGCTGAAGTGCTGGTGAAATAACAAATAAGATTAGATTACTCACAAGTCTGTTTCATCTGTAGCTCAGAAGCAGAATAAGAGTCTCCTTCCTCTTTGCCTGCAGCTCTTACAGGCTTCTCCAGAGCTGATGGAGTTGGGCTCTACCAGTTCAGACTGGTGGTCAGTGGTCCACCACTTCACAGGAGACCCCCATGCTGCAGACAGCTCAGGTAAAAGTATCACAGTTTATCACAGCTTCACCCTTTATGTCCAGTAAAAGACGTTATCTGTGTAGAATTTAAAGTATTGCCGCTTCGCCTCAAAAGTTACAAATTAACAGCCAGATGTTTAACCGACTCTCCTCTCGCAGATGATGGAAATCTCAAAGATGGTGTCACTTATGAACAGATGCAGGTCAGTTTCTCTGAGAAGGTGGTAAGGATTGGTGTTTTTTTGTGTATGTTCTGATGCAAGTTTTGATGAACAAGCCATTACCAGATGTTCATCATTCAACATCTGTAAAATACAGATGGTCAGTAAAACTTTACATTCCTTCACTTACAAATTTAATCACAAATTAATGGAAACAATCCTTTAAAATGTACATCAATTGTTTAGATTTTATGGATATGTATTATTTTTTAAGTGTAAGTCACTTTTGTTTTCAGATGGTGGATTTAGTGTCTCATTGTGGAACAAAATTCTTTAATTTCCCCTTTTGCAGTGTCTGTCTTTTGTCGGTCAAGTGATTTCCTGTGTAAATGTTCCTTTTCAGGGGATCGTAGAAGAGTTGCTGGAGGAGAGCAGCTACTATGAAGCAACACACATCAGGTGACCTGGGAATTTATACATGCTGATCTGACTAAATACTGTGTGTGTATTGCCAGCAAAACAAGTTTACTTTAAATACAATACACAGTTTCAGGATATTAAAGATAGTCAGTGGTTCATTTGGTCACTGCTGAGATTATCAGCAAGTTTATTAATTTTTGGACATACTGCTGTGATCAAAGAGTGTTTTTTGGAGCTCATAAATGCTCATAGAGTCTCAGTTAAAATGTTTTTGGCAGTTTTTTAAGTATGCACCTTTGTTAAACTCACAACATCGTGTATCATGTGTTTTGTGTTGATTTTAGGAATACAGAGAAAAGAAATTACCAAAAAAGAAGTGACCATCGTCCGTATTCATCCTCATGAGTCACAGAGGAATCTGAAGAGACATGAACGTTAACATGTCACTGTCCGTCTCAGGCGCTGCTTATTAGTACAGATGTGATGTGACTGAATCTCCAAAGATGAATTAATATATATGCACTGAACTATTCTGAGTATGCACATGCATGTAATGAAGCGTGATTTGTTTTGTTGTTGACACATATCAAACCTCCAAATCAAAGTGACCTGACCTCCTATCTGCATGAAGCACACACACACACACACACACACACACACACACAGAAACAATTGAATTCACATCCACCACTGTCCTCAGCTTATCTCTGGGGTCCAGGCACTCTGCTCATGTGAAGCTTTGTGTTTTGTTTTTTCAGGTTTGTCTGTGTTAGCATTTTAGATTCTCGGCACCAGACTCAGCGGTTTGACTGTTTTACCTCCTCGCTGTAGGAATGCACGTCACAGCGTGTGTTTTCAGGTGGCTGCAAGCCAAATTTCGTCATATGTTTCACTTCCAAAGAGCTGATAAGACACCTAACCTGCATTCACCATTTATTTTCAAACATATAACAATGTTTGACTGCAGCTTTGTGAGATGGTAATGAAAACCTGAACATCAAATATATATATATATGTATGTAATTTACTGTTCATTCATAAAGAGTTGAGGGCTGCTGAAGGCTTTCTTATGCACTTTCATCCACAATGGATTTGTCAGTATAATCTGTATAAGGAATAGAAAACCAAATTGACATTATATGAAATAAATGTTATTTAATTCAGATGGTATCTAGTTGTGATCATTTGGTATTTTAAAGTAAATACTGTGTGGATTATAAATCCACTTTGAACTGGAAACAGATGAGCTGGATAGATCATACAAGTTTGACATTAAGCAGATGTAATGAGGGAAAATAATTGATTTCTGAATTGCAATAGGCTCTCGTGAGTCCGGAGTCAACTTTCATTATGATTCTGGGAGTTTAAACTAAACAGAGCCAACAATTTCATTTTCTGTGCACATAAATAATCAAAAGGCTGAAAATGTGTTTCATTTGTGTGCAGATATGACATTTCTTTTGCAAAGCTTACTGAAAGAAAATCTCTCCTCATACTGGTGGATTTGTATTTCTGAATAAAGCTAATTATAAAACATGAGAAAAAGCTTAACTACTTCACTTATACGGCCGTTTTTACAGCAGCTTATTATGCTGTAAAACCTGCTGCATACACACCACTAAACAGATAAACTCACAGGATGCAACTTTTAAAATGTTTACTGCTTTGCACTTCCTTAATACATCCACAGGGGGCAGTATGAATCCTGCTTTTGAGAGAAGATGAGCTGACCTCAAAAAGCCTCTCAGCCCTCACAACACCAAACATGAGCCGCTGCAACACCAGAAAAAAAAACAAGAACAGCTTTAGTGGATACATTAAAGAGCAAAATTAAAATCCAGTACACAAGACTTTAATAGACCGACAAAAAAACAAAAAAAACAAAAAAAAAACAAACATGAAATGTGATCTGTTTAGTAATATCACAAATAAATGCACCATGAAAAAATCATTATATAGATACTGTATGTACACAGTCATACTGCAGTATGAGGAATGTGGATATGAGAAACCGTAAAATCAAACTTGCTGCTTCGGGGAATGGAAAAATTAAAATACACAAAATGTCCAGATATGTAAAATGTTGGCACGTTTAGAGTAGGCACATGAACACTTACAGTACATGAGCTGCTTGCGTACAGTCGATATTACACTGACATCGATAAACACAGATAAACCACACTTTGTTTCATGAAATGTACATTTTTTTTCTCAGACACGAATCTCATTTAAGTTTCTGCTTTGTCAGCTTTATGTGATTATGCTGCTGTATGTATAGATTTCTGTTTTCTCAAACAGCGGACTACATTTCCCATAATCCCTTTCCTTCAGTTGCAAAAACAGTTCCAGTTACTGTTCATCTGATTTTATTTAGGAGAAATTCCTGCACGGCTGCTGCATTTAAAGAACTGGCTTTTTCTTTCTTTCTTTTTTTTTTTTTAAATCCTCACATACTGTTCATATTCACACTCTTCACAGAATCCCCTCATAATTTGTCTCTAACAAATTTCTGCACAACAAATCCTTCATGAACATGTCATCAGTCACAGAAAATGAGCGAGAATAATCCTTAATGAAGCTTTCAGAGAGCTGAGAGAGTTTATTATTCAGTTTTTACGCTTTACATTTAATATAGTTCATGTTTTTCTCCATGAATGAAAAGAATGCAACTGTATTTTTTTGAATTTTTGAATAAATATGGGTCAAAAACTGATATGTATCAGTTGCACTCAAATGTTTTAGGAAGAAGTCATCAAATTAAAGGCTAAGCTAAAAATGATAAGTATTTAGAGTGTATTTACTGCTTTCAAATGTAAAAATGGGTCAAATTTGACCCTAAACAGTATGTGAGGGTTAAATGAAATAAAAAAAATGTATACAGTACTCATGAAAGAAAGAAAAAAAAGTGTTTTTCAGCTTCAGTCGGCCTTGCTGAAACATTAACATTGTAGCCCTGCCAAGACCAGCGGATATGCAGTTAAGGTTAAAACTTTACATTTAGATTATGGAGGAAAGAATACATTTGTGTATTAGTTCACTTACAGTATATTTAAACTCTTTATATTTCATACTGCAAAACAATCAGGAAGAAGACAAAACGCTGCAAAACGCTTCAGTTTAAGTCTGTTATGTAGCTTTTTATACCAGTATATAAAACATTTAATACATGTAAAACACACTATAATGTAGTTAATGTAGTTGTAATTATGTTTATGATGTATTTCCTTTAAATGAGGACCAGTGTATGAACTACAACGAATGATAATACACTAGTAATAATAATATATGAATAATAATGAAAAGTGCACATTAATAAACAGTTATATCTGCTTACAACTACATTATATTGTGTTATAAACCATTTATTATGTTTATATACTGCTGATAAATGCTAAATTTGGGGGCGTTTAAAGTAAAATGCACCCCAGTGGCTGCAGGAGCATCAACAAAACTTAAACTGCATCGTTAAGCAGGTTTTCCTACATCATTTCCTAAACATAAACTCAGCTACATCAGTTTGTGAACTTTGTAAATGTCACTTATGAACATTCAACGATACGAGTAAAATCTTCACAATCAAGTTTTTGCATTTATATTTCCCTTTTGAACAAATAAAAACAGCTTATTTCTCCAATCGTTTTTTTTAAATGACGCCAGAGATTGGTCTATTTACACGTACGGGGGCAAATCAATATATAAAGTGTACAAAAAAAGTGGACTTTGATGTGTGAAAGAGTTCAAATAGTATGTAAAAAAAAACCCGGAAATTGCTTTAAATTTTCTTGTTTTTAGTAATTTTGCTACGCTACGGCTACGGCTGTTGTTTTTTTAATGAGGTCAAAAGAATGAATCCATGTGATATTTCATGCAAATATAAATAGAGAAGAAACCCGACAGTGATTCCCATCCTGTCACTGTAAAAATGTATGACAGAAATTATAACATTACTGCATCTTTCTCTTTTTTCCCCCTTTGCAGCAGGATTTTAACTCATAGAAATTAGCGTTTTCTTCAATTAAGGAAGACGTTAGTGTAAAAACTGAATCTCTTTAAACACAGCGGTGTCTCTGCCAACCGATCTGCGGATATTCACAGACAGTTCTTGGACCGAAGACTGAGGTAAGACACTAGCTAACCCTCTGGACTGCATCTGGAGTTTACATTGTTAGCATTTCCTCTGGGAGGTAAGACGGGATGCAATGTTCTCTGAGAGGCTTCAGAGCAAGAAGCCGGAGGAGTTCAGGTACTGCGAGGAGACGGTGGCGTTTTGCTCCGATCGACTCTCCTCCGAGTCTTTCCTCTGGTTTTTGTCCAGGTTCTGCAGATCCTCCAGCATCTCCTTGATCAGAGGAGGCATGGAGCCTGGGATCTCCATCTTTAGCGTCACCACTCGCTCCGCTCCTGTGGAAATGGACACATTGAGATTGAATTTGTATCAATACACCATGTTGCTCCCCAACTCCCACCACAGATCTTCCCCTGAATACCTCCAGGACACTTTTATCTCGCTACAAAAGGAAAGAGCTTGAAGCGTTACATCATTCAAGTAGCTACATGCCAAAAATGTCTGTCAACAAACTTGTAATCTGATAAAAAGAGGAAAAACTTTCTCTCAATGCCTCTCTCTGTCTCTCTCTGTCTCTCTCTCTCTCTCTCTCTCTCTCTCTCTCTCTCTCTCCCTCTCTCTCTCTCTCTCTCTCTCTCTCTCTCTCTCTCTCTCTCTCTCTCTCTCTCTCTCTCTCTCGATCTCTCTCTCGATACCAGATACCAATCAGATGGTATCACAAGACAGAAATTGCTTTGTTTTCCAGTTTGGACTTCACAGAGAGTGCTCTTTTTAATCACATCAGCTGTTTTTGGGGAGGATATGCTTCTCCCAGATTGAAAAAAACCTGCAAGACAACTTAAGTGCACTGCTGCACACTCATGTCATCACATCCTACTCCCTGCAAGAAGAAACCTTTGCAAAAAAAAAAAAAAAAAGCGATCTATTGAAGCCTTTGATGGTCTGCTGCTGCTGCTGCTGCTGCTGCTGCACTTGTAACACTTCATTAGCTGACAGTTTTGATTCAGGGTGGCTTTGTAGAGGAATGTTTGCACTGTAGTTGCTGCTGCTGCGGGCAGAAAGGGCTGAAACTTTGTTTTTGTCAAATGTTCATTTTACTAGCTGTCATCCTCTGAAGTCAGATTACCCCATCCATTCTTTGGTCTGCTTGTGACCTCTTTCACTCCCCCGATAGGGTTCAATCTCTGTTGAGATGCTAACTTGTAGGCCTTCAATTAATCAATCAATCAATCTTTATTTATGTAGTAATAATCACAACAAAAGTCATCTCAAGGGACTTTTCATATAGACATAGGACTGAAACTACTAAAATAAGAATTAAGGTTTCCTCCACTTAACAAAAGTATATGCACTAACTTATAGTAGTTGTAACATTTAAATAATTAGTTATAAAGTAAGAACTTTCATAAGGACAGTCTGTTGGACAGTCAGTGTTTTCTGACCTTTAGCACTGATGCTGCGCAGGTCAGTGATCTTCATGAGGGCTTTGGGGAACATGAGGGGCATGCTGGGCCGTCGCTTGCGGGAGTAGATCTTCAGCGCCTCCAGCAGCGGCTCCTGCAGCACCTCCACCTTGGACGGCTCCTCCAGATCCTGACGGTCTGTTCAGACACACAGAGAG
This sequence comes from Scomber scombrus, assembly GCF_963691925.1. NCBI lineage: Eukaryota > Metazoa > Chordata > Actinopteri > Scombriformes > Scombridae > Scomber > Scomber scombrus. The sequence continues at coordinate 23,100,113 of NC_084976.1, read as the reverse complement.
GACAGATCATAAACAACAACATTTCAGAAAATAATGTTTCCTTTTGCAAAAGTGAAGATTTATGATGTTATTGGCATAGATGAGAGTTTATATTTCACCATTTTTTTCCAAACTGTACAAACTGTGTCCGAGCTTCAGTACCTCCAGAGACGAGGCAGATGGCGCTGAGCAGGCCGCTCTCTGTGTCGTCCATCTCCAGTGGCAGCAGCTGCCCTGCAAATGTGAAAACGTGATCTGTCAGCGGTCCAAAACCGGCGTTGTGGATCTGAGTGCGGGTCAGGGTCAACCCGTCGGAGAAGGTCATGGTGTCCTGGTCAGGAGTGTAGCGAGTGCAAATCCTCAAGATCTGGACAGGACAGGAGAAAACAAGGACTCTTGTTATTGTTGATTGTCAAGAAGCAGCAGCTTTAGGAAATGTAGAAAATGTTGTAGTAACTTCTTGTGTTGGCTTTAGAGATAAATCAGGCTGGATGTCATATTTGTACCATGTGTGTTCCCCCAATTTCAGTATCTTGTACATTTTATTCAGCCAAGGTGAAATAAACAGGCAAAATATCAACAGTTGAGTTTCCACCAGTCTGATGTATTCATCTGCTCCACCATCACACTTTCAGTCAGAGTTTGTACTGTAATTTGTCAAATAACGAGCAAAGCCTTTTCTAAAACCTAAAAACTACTATCAGAGACTGGTTGTTATGTATAATTCCCTGTTTAATGGTAATATTGTGCAATATTTTAAGCCCATTTATTTATGGAGAACATTTAACATCAAATATTGACTACCTTCCTGTTATCTGCCCTCATAAACTGAGATTATATTCTGTTCTGCTTTGCTGTTCAAACAAACTCAATACTTCCTCGTCCTGATTCACATGAAAGTCTTGCAGTTTAATATGCATTAAAACAAAATCACAGGAGAAAAGTTGTACCATCACACTGTGGAGAAACCCTTTCAGTCAATCTGTCTTTTTTTAAAATCATTTTAATCTATTCTAACAAACTCAGAAGCTTCATTCAACTGTAGAAAAAATTAACGTGTGTGTGGGAGTCCTGACTTATAAATATTTATAACTTGGGAATGTAGTCTGTGTAACTGAGGTACATCTTCTAGCTGTATTTTGTTAATGGTGTTTAATAATGCTATTTTTTGTCTTGTAACATCATTATAACATCATCTTTGTAGTATAATGTATGTTTAAGGTTTCCTGTTGTAATTCACATGCAAAGAAAATCAGAGGAAAACAAATCAATCCTGGATAATTGGTGGCTTTAATCGTGTAAGAAACAGTACTGTGGCCATGACCGGCTCCCCATGTAGATATAAAGGGAAACAAAAACACAACTATTCTTATATTCAGGTGATTATACACTAATTAAAACATATGAATATGAATATAATAGTCAATTTCTGCCAAGGCTGTTTTGTTTGATGCCACTAAATTTTACACACTGCATCTTTAATGTAGTTAATTAATGTTGATTAATGTGCACTGTCCATGATCAATAACATAAATACATAGCGTGCTGGAATGAGTATTTATTGTATTGTATTATATTTTTAGTTTAGAAAGAAATACCGTGGCAGGGAGAGCGTCAGAGGCAATGATCAAACAAGCGAATAAAAGTCCCTGAATGCCTCATCAGGAACAAAAATGTGTAAAAGTGCAACAGAGTGGAGCGTTTGACCACATGTGAAACTCCCTCTGTGTTATCAGAGCACGTCAGAGTGAATCATCATCAGGTGTGACAGGAAGCTCCCGTGGTGACGGTGATAGAGAAGCTCGCCAGTCAATGACCGAGGAGAGGGAGGGAGGATGAAGGAGAATAAAACATGCAACGCTGTCTGCCTGAGGGCCGCTCTGTCTGCCAGCCTGCCAGGCAGTATGTCTGCGGCATGAATGTCAGCTGAGGGCGTGAAGATCCACGGAAAGTGTGAATCACAGTCAGAGCTGTGTTTGTGTGAAATAAGGTGTCAATCAGGTCTTTCAGTTTACGAAAACCATGCATGTATGAATATAAAATATAATTTTTACTGTACATAAAACTGGTTACAGCTCAGCAGCTTGTTTTTAAGATTCCCAACTTAGTTCAGACATCATCAAAAAGCTTAAACTGCATTTTATTTCCTTTTTTTTTTTTGGAGAGATCTTTTTATTTTAGGAATTGCACGAATGTACCAGGATGTCCAGGCAGGCGGCTTTGAGCAGAGTGATCTGGTCAGCGATGGTCAGGCCGGTGAAACCAGGCACTCGCTTGGCAAACTCCACCACCTTGATGATGCACTTGGTGGCGAGCTCGCTGAACTTATCCCACAAGCCGAGATCCAGCTGGATCCTGTGGTCTGAGCTGGAGTTCTGGACGGAGGAAAAAAGATGGAGAAAATCTGTCAGATGCTTTTTTTTTTACTGTTAAATACATCTTAAAGCTGCATTACATGAAATTCATCCACTGCTAGTTAGTTACTGTAATTTGAGAAACTTTGTGAGGTGACATTAGTATCCAAAATAATAAGTCATCACTGCTTGTTAATGGAGCGAAGACTTTTTTAAATCTTGCAAACAAGCAGTACAATACAATAAAACTGAGTATAAAATACAACATTTCAGGGAGATTCAGTTCAGTTTGTTATTCCTTCTGTATTTCCTGTTTTTACTTCCAGGCAAAGCTCACCTCATGTACTTTTAAAAAGGGCGACACCCAGATTCGATACACCGGTTGTGACACACGGGGAGATTTTTTATGTGTGCTTATTCCTGCTTGATATGTGTCACAGTCTACGTGAATTACACTTTGTGCTTGTTGACTGCACGTACAATGTTGAAGACTAAGCACATGATCATCAAAACATGGACAAATGAAGATTTGGATGTGACGTTTGTGTGTATAGATTTTGATAAATACACAACAAAATGACATTATTTAGTGTTATAAAGCAATTATTAAAGGTTTATATAGTGCTTATTAATGTTAAATAGAGGTTAAAGTCAACTTATTATTGAATAGGATACACAAATATATTAATAAGAAGCTACATGTTCATCCCAGTAAACTGATTTGTTATTATTTCAGCTCTACTGAGCTTACTGCTGCATGTTATGTTCACAGGTGACATTTATCATTTCAAACTTCAGAGGAGATTTTAAGAAACTGAAATGTACAACGAGTTTGTTGTTTGAGTTCAGGTCGTTGTGAGCAGCTCTGACCTTTCAGTAACAAGATGAAACACTCTCACATGCGTAGAGCTTTAAATGCCACTGACCCTCAAATCTCTACACATCACAGTCGACATTTCCTGGATTTCTCATGAGGCTTTTTATACCTTAATAACACGACATTTGAAGGTCTCTGGATGTCAGTGCTCGTTTCTGTGTAGTCTTTCAATCTTCTGATTAATCTGATTATTCGCTGTTTTTTTTTTAAATTTATCATTGGTCTGTAAAATGTCGAAAAAAGAGAGTAAATATAAATTCCCATCACTAATTTCTAGATCCCAAGGCGATGCGATTAAATTGCCTTTTTGTCTGACCAACCGTCCAAAACCTGTTATTCAGTTTGCTTTAATGTAAGAGAAATAAAAAAGAGCCAATTGTCACATTTGAGAAGCTATAAACAACCAAACATTTGTCATTTTGCTTGAAAAATTACTTAAAAGATTAGCTTATTATAAAAATAGTTGCAGATTTATATGCTGTCGACTGCCTAATGATTTCAGTTTCAAATCAGCAACTCTCCTTCCATATTAATGTTTAAAAAATAAGTGAAAAGTAATGTTTCGATTTTTTTTTTACATTAGTAGCCAAAACAGATATACATGGTTAAATTCATGCTCTCCTTCATCATAAAATATATGAGTCAATGACATGATGCAACCCAGTGTCAATTGGTGTAACCAGTATTTTTTCATAAAAATCTGATTATATACCGGAAAATACATGTGAACTAAAATGTGGAATAAATATAATCCACTTTTGCAACACAACACTGTGTTTTTTAAATAATTTTTTAATAATAATCATTTGTCAAAACTTATTTAGAAAAAGTGGTTGTTTTTAGGATATGTCGTGCTTAATATTGACAAAATGCTTTGAAATTTAAATGTAGAAATACTCCAAAATATTTTTCTTTTCATTTGATTTTTTAAAATGAAGTAATTATTTGTATACGTACACTTAAATAAACTGTAGGTGGATACTATATATAATGTCATTCTTTTGTGGTTACACCATTTGACATTTTCAGGCGCATTCAGTCTTACTTTTGGTTAAAAAAATGGTTCAAATGTCACCTTTTAAAAAAAAAAAGTACATTATAACAAACCTGATGCTGCTTTTAAAACTATATATTAAGATATTTTTGAATTTTTCATCTTGTCGACCCTTATTTGTCACTGAACCATATATCTGAATCAAATGAAATCAAATGAACTATTAGATCAAGAGGGCAGCTTTGAAGTTTTACTCTCTGCAGGCTGTTTTCTCTCAGCTGAGGAATATTATATTATTCTAACAGTCGACTCACTGTGGTGTATTTTCCCAGCTGGCACAGGGAGGGGAAGGTGTCTCTGTGGGCCCTGCAGATCTTCTCCACGATGAGACCGAGCTCCGCCGTCAGCTCGTACGTCTCCATGATCGTCATCTTCACCGCTTCCTTTTTCCCTTTTCTCCTGTTTCTGTCATTTCTCACAGCTGGGGAAAAAGGATGATGCAGATTATAAGAATGTTAAAAAGAGTACTCTGCCGATTTAGCATTGCATGTGTAGTTTAGTTTCATTACTGAAGGATACAGACCTGCATTCACCCCCAAAACTAAGTCGTATTGTGGTGTTAAAGCATTTAAAAATACAATTTAAAGGACCTGATGTGGCAATTTTCTCTATATTTTGTAATGCTGAGCCAAACCAGCAATTGACTACTTATGAGTTTTATGTGTGCATCCAAAACCTGATATACCTCTATCATACCATCAGACATCAGACTGTACAACACCATAGCTCCCAGTACCACTCACTCCCACTGAAGTATTGTATATTTATTGTATTTTAAACCCCAACCGGTCAAGGCAGATGGCCGCCCACTTAAAGCCCGGTTCTGTCTGAGGTTTCTTCCTGTTAAAGGGGAGTTCTTCCTTTCCTCTGTCTCCAAGTGCTGCTTATCTGGGAAAGTTAGGTCTCTTTAAATTAGATTAAAGAGTACGGTCTACACCTGCTCTTTGTGATATAAGAAAGGTGTCACCTAGTGCAGCAGTGTGCCCCATTCATAAATGCCCCATTTATTATAGTTTTTGGACAATAACGAAGGTCTATGGCTCAGGAGAATAAGATAGATCAGGTTAACCGATACACACAAAATCCTTTTAAATAGGATTAGCTCGTTGTTGGTTTGGCTCTGCACAGGAGATTGTCATCAGTTTTCATGTAAAGCCTCTCTTTGATAGAGAAGCGTTTCCTGTTAGTTAACACCGAGCATGTGAAGGCGGCGGACGCTTCCTAACCAGGTTATCCTTTCATAAACGCTTCGGTAACAGTGTCAACACGTTTCAGTGCGTCCCACTGACTTGTCTCAGGCAGCTTTGCACATGTCAGAGTAGCTCAGGATTATGCAACACCTCCGTCTCTGCCTTCCACACTCCACTCCTCCTCCTCCTACTCCTCCTCCTCCTCGTTTTGGGTGCCCTACATCCAGTCTGCCCGTCGGTGTGTAAACACTAAAGCCAGATCATGTTACACACTGACTGAAGCGTCTAGCTAGCAGTTACATATTATCCATCTGTCTGCTACATGTGATGCACTTATGTAATGTGCGTGTGTCTGAGTGTGAATGAAGCAAAAATGAGAACATGTGGCTGGTATGATCCGTCACTGCCACCCTATCGCTGTTCTTGAGGCTCCAAACACGTAACACACACTTTGTTATCTAGGTCACTGCACTTCTGGGTAACACAGAGTTTTAGTTTCTGTTGTACAGTGCTGCGGTTCACTGAGAACGTCCCAATTAATCTTTTTTTTTTTTTTTTAGTCGTGTCGGTGAGTAGACATGGGGATAGTTTGATTTTCAGAAGTTCAAAGAGAGTGTCTGGCAATCCCGTTCAGAAGAGATTAGAGATGCAAAGATTAATCAATTAGTCCATCAATAGAATATTAATTTCCGATAATTAACTAATCGTTTTGAGTCATTTTTAAGAATAAATGTCCAAACTCTAAATCCAGCATCTCTAATCTCTAATCATCGTCTTCTATGATAGTAAACTCAAAATCTCTGGATTATAGTCAGATGAGGTCGTCAGTGTGAGCTTTGGGAGAAAGTGATGAACATTTTTCACCAAACTACTAATAGATTAATTGAGAAACTATTCAATAGAAAAAACAATAATCAAAATAATGGTTAGTTGCAGTCACAAAGACACGTTTCTGCTCGGTTTTCCAACTCTGAGGATATGAAACTATAACTGTCCTCTTGATTACGCACCACTAGAGGTGCTGTAATTCCACCTCTTATTATTTCGATGGACTGTAATTAGAAGAGGTCTTTGTATAGTTTTTAACTCCCTACTCTTTTCCTGCTCCTGCACAAGCGCTTCACTTCATGTATATATGTACTCTGTAGGTTAAAGTGTGTTTTTATGAAATATGTCCTCATTTACAAATCAAATCGTATTGTTCCTAAAATGTTTTAATGTGCAAGAAAACGACTGAATAAAAATAAATGATAAATAAAATAAGTGGGTTAATCTATGTATATGTTTTAATTTGGGTGTACTGACCCTTTAATCTGTAGTAAACAAAGTGTCTTTAAGAAGATTACAGGAATTAGGCTAAATTATAGTTCTGCATAAATGGGTTAAAGCGCATTCATGGTTCTGTAGACATGAAGCAAAGCAGAAATAAAAACATGTTACACTCATTTTCTTTTAAAGCTGTAATTATTCATGAATTAAGTTACACGTTTCATCTCAATTAGATCTGTCACATGTCAAATTTGTGGTTTCTTATTCATAAAAAAGAACTTCCCAATAAGTGTAAACATGCATTTCTTACACTGTGTTGTGCTTTTATGAATCACTCATCTTGCAAAACACACAAATGATAAAACTTTGAGACTATCATTCATATTTATGACTGTCACACTGACCTTTCACTGACCTAATATGCAACATGCAACTCTCTTTGACTATAATTTGCATTTTTATAAGATCGTAAATGTCTAATTTTGGCATCTAACGAATGTCCAGCGTGTCTAACGAGGCTTCCTGCGTCATGCTGGATCAAAGTCGATCAGACACATGGAGCAAAATGTTCCTTTTTGATCACTGGCCAAATGATAATGCATGTTCAAATGTCACTCAATAGATAACTGTTGAGTTTTTTGGCTGGTGAGTGAATCAAATCTACCAGCTACTTGCATATTTTACCAGCTTTGATGTCTGCTGTTAATTTTGTGCTCTGATCAGACACTTACACTCTTTTGACATTCCCACGGCGAAGCACCTCTGCAGCCGACAGTACTGACAGCGGTTCCTGGTGATTTTGTTGATGATACAGTTTCTGTCCCGGTGGCAGGTGTACACCATGTTTTTCTGCACGCTGCGGCGGAAGAAGCCCTGCAGAAGCACCAGGAGAAGAAAAAGAAGATGATAATAATGATGAGTAACAAGGGTAGGAAAATAATCCTGCAGATACTTAAAAGGTCAATCTGTATTTTTAGCTGAATCGATCACAGACCAGCTCAAAAACCCTGAATGACTGTTACTGACTGACTGTTGTCTGACTGAGTGAGTGAGTTATGGAGTCCCACCATTCACTGGTCAGTCTTCCCAGCGTTGGAGTTTCCTCATTGGTCATTGCTCTTTCAAAATGAATCAGGGAGTGTTTACAGCGGAGTCCCGAGCACAGTCCCTAAATACGTTTTAAAAACTCACATTTACGTCTCACATGGAGGCTCCGACACTGACAGTAACACCAAAGAGACGCCATGATGTGTGTTGCCCACAGACTGTATAATAATGCAATGTTTCCTGTTTAACACAACTTTGCTGGGCAGGTGACAGGTGTGTTTACAGTGTTTGTGTGTGCTCTGAAAAACGTCACGGCTGCAGATATAAAGACACACAGCTGATGGACTGTTAGCCTAACATGCTAATCGAACATAAACATATGGATGAGACCATACAGACAGCCACAGAGTGAAACAGATGAAAGCGTTATGATTAAAATAAGCTCTTTCAAGTCAATCACCGTAAGACGAGAGTGGAAAGCATAGCTAATGTCATGTGATGCTACTTCAGTACACTTCATATCACAGGGACCGCTTAAGAAAACTGCAGATAAACATTTTAAATATAGGAATTCCCATTATAGACAAAACCAGAGACTATCTCTGTAACAAATAGGCCACAATTTCACACATTCACATCATACACAATCAAGCCATATTCAAGTTTTGACCTAGACATATTTATTTATAAAATTGTCAGTTGAAAAATCATGATCAAAAAGCTGTGTTTACAAAAAATCCTGATGAAACTCTTTTAAAAAAAATCATAAAACAGTAATAAATTAGATTTTGTCTGTAAAGGAAAATACTTGATAATCAAAGTGGGAGTTCAACCATTTTGAAGATGAAGCTTTCTCTTTATACTTCAAAAAGTCTCATTTGCAGCAGAAACTCAGTTTGATTCTTTAAAAAAAAGTGACACACAGACTCAAATCTAGATTCAGTTTGCAAAAAAAGGCAAAAAAGAAAAGGTAAAAGAAGGTAAATCTCTGTGGATTTATATCAAATGACTTAAAACTTAAAATATGAATTTTGCAAAAGATATGGATGTATGTTGTTTACTGTAAGTGGACGTCACTGTTAATACTGACATCATGTTGTTCACACACACACACACACACACACACACACACACACACACACACACACACACAACACACACACACACACACACACACACACACACACACACACACACACACGGTTTATTAAAGTTCAGGCCCACTATATTGATGTTGATGTTTGGTCTGAAAATGTAACTAAATAAATAAAATGTGACTGAATGCAATAAAACATTGTATCATTAATATGTTTTATTATAGAGCTGCAACGATTAGTCAATTAATCGATTAGTTGATTTACAGAAAATGAGTTGCAAGCTATTTTGATAACTATTGATTTTTTACATTTTTTAAAGGAAAATGATCTCTTTCTAGCTTATAAATGTGTGTCTGGTGCCATTAGTTGTATGTGTATATGTAGTTGACTCTTCATTAGCACTAAGACATGATAAGACATTTTAGGTTCTATCTAGGGCTTTCGCAAACATCTAACATGACAACTTGTGAGCTCTAAAGCTGATGACAACAGGACAAATTTACAAAAAGACGATGTTCATAAAAGAGAAAACTGTTTTTTTACAAACCACTTAAATGTAAAAGAAATTAAATACTATGATAAATGTTTGGTGTAGAGCAGGCCGCTTCTCCGTGTTACCTTGCAGCCCTCACAGGCACTGACTCCATAGTGGTAGCCGGAGGATTTGTCCTGACAGACGAAACAGGGCTTGTAAGTGCGAGGAGGGGGCAGAGGGGAGGCGGGGCTGGTGAACAGGTCATCTGAGCTGGAGCTGGAGCTCTGGCTTCCCACTGCTGCAAACACACAGGAGACAAATACCTGTAAGTCTCAAACCTTTTTAATTATTGAAGTGAAATCTGAGTGAACACATGATGTTTTATGCACCACTTGCAGCACAGTGATTGCAGTCTGGAGAAAAACATCTTGACAACTATTATACTCTCCAGATTATTGTGTAATTTGCTCCAGATGTTCGTTATCTCGAGCACCAGCATCAGGACAAAAGTTAAACTTATACACACATTTAATAGCAGATCTGCAGAAAATATACCACTTATACCAGGATGAAATCTTTCCCCTCTAGTACCTCTGTGACTTTCATATCATATATCATATCTCACAATCAGAGTTGCAATGATTTGTCGATTAATCAATCTGCAGAAAACTAATATGCAACTATTTCAATTATCAAATAATCATTTTAGTAATTTTTTAAAGCAAAAATGCTCAAAATGTGCTGGTTGCAGCCTATTTAAACTTTGAAACCTTTATGAGTCATAAATGACAGTAAACTGATTTGGATTTTGGACTTTCTTTCATCAGACAAAACAAGATAATTAAGGACGTCAACATGAGCTCTAAGAAATTATATCAGCCTTTTCGTCACTATTTTACATCTTATAGAGAAATCAATCAGCCCTAATTGACATATTGACCTACTGACATATTGAAATTGAATTTTCTGTGTTCTTTTTTATTAGTTAAGCCTTCAGGAAAAACCCCACTACTGTGTGGTGCATCTGAGAACAGCCAAACTCAGTGTATTTCTTTCTTGTCTTTTTTGCATTACAGGGTGTATAGAGGGACATTTAGCCTCTATGGGCTAAAACTAGGGCTTTAAACATTTTATACTGTTTCTAAAAAGCATGATTGGTGCTCTTACATGACATATCCAGTAGCAGTAAATAGGAAATAGTTATAGGAAGGTGGAAATATGTGAAAAAAGTAGAAAATGAAAAACATTCAAATTGCAGGTTCTGTGTCGACATGAAGAAACATACAGAGATGAGCTGATTAAATATTATCTTAATAAAAAGATGCTCAGCCTGATCAGTTTCAATGCTTTGAGATTTGAGTGAAAATTCATTAACTTTCACCTAAGTATGATTAAAGAGCATCACTTCAAGCACTGTGGGACTACACCTATCTTATCAGCTCATCTCAGACTGTGAGAAAAACAGAGAAAAGCATCCCATCCCCCTCTAATTCAGGTTAAAACAATGCTGCTTGGTTATTCAAAGTTAAATAAAAAGGTTTTGGGGATCAGCACTACTTCTTCAGGAAGTAAGGAACCAAAACTACAACAGGAAACACTAAACTGTGTCACAGTGACTCATCCATCTTCTGTTTCTGTGTCATTTTCTTTGGAAATGATTCAATACATATTTAACTCCTCTGTAATATCAGCAGATGTTAAGTCACATACTGTACTGGAGCATAGCTTTAACCTCAATTCTTTCACTCCATCAGGCACAACACACATCCCCCTTCCCCCCTCCTCGCCCCCACCCTCTTGAAATCCCCCTTTTGAGAGGAGATTTGCTCCAGTCTGAGGGGCTCTCAGCCTCCCTGCCGACTCTCTGATCACCTCCACCATTTCCAACGCTGACAGAAAACGAAGAAAGCCGTCTCGAAAAGGGGACAAAACGAGAAAAATTGCTCATCTCCATCTCCATCCCCTTGAACCCGTGGCCTCTGGTTGAACCTAAAATCAGTGGGTCAAACGAGGACACCCCCATCGGCCCGAGCTCCTCTCCCAATGCAAAACAATGCAGGCGCATGCCACAAGCCCAACTGACTGATGAGAGAGGGATTGAGGGAGGGAAAAGGAGTAGAAAGTGTGTGTCTGTGTGTGTGTTTTGAGGCGCTGTAATGCTCCGCTAAGTGATTTGGTCGGGGGAAGGGGAACGAGAGGCTGTCCTCCAATATAGGTGGTGTTATTTGATGTATGGATGCTTTGTGTAAATCAATTTAACCTAAATCGACAAAAGAGTTTTAAGGGTGTAGAAGATTTTGTGGGTTTACAGAAGAAGAAAGATGTGCTTGAAATCACACAAAAAGCTAAATCTCAACTTAAAATATGTTGTGTTTGAGCTGATTTATAGATGCTACCTGTTCAAGTGATACCTAAAAAGATTCAGGCAGGACGTTGAAGCTAACTGCTCCTCCTGTGACTTTAAAACTGAATATGTTTTGGTCCAAAGAGATTCTGCAAACGAGTCCTGGTCATTTTATTTCATGTGTATTTCTTCATTCGTCCTTTCAGTTTGAAAATCTATTATCATTAAATCTTATAAACTCTTATATTCATTGCTGCCTTTCACTGAACCTAAAGTATTCTTCATTAACCATCTTCCCCTTAAATCTTTACCTTTTATTTATTTATTTCATCTTTGTTCTGAGCTTTTTGTATTTTTTCTGAGGTTTTTATTCCTTCAAATTTGCATTTTATTTCTTTTTAATGCTTTAATACTTACTGTAAAGTACCTGGCCTTGTGTATGAAATGTGAAATGTACAAATTACAGCTTTAATGTGTTGATTTATCAATTAGCTGCCAACTATTAAATTAATCTGCAACTATTTTTCATCATCTATTAGTTGTTTCGTGTACATTTTCATTAAGAAAATGTCCAAATTCTCTGATTTCAGCTTCTCAAATATGAATATTTTCTGGTTTCTTAAGTCCTCTGTGACAGTTAACTGAGTATCTTTGGTTTGTGAATTGTTGGTTGTTATTTATATGATGGCTTGTGTTAAGTGTGCATGTACAGTTTTTTCCTCCCTGGCTTGATGTTCAATTGTTAAAACTTCAAAAAATATATAAATTAAGTTTGCTGAGAAGCAAAATCTGAACTTGCTTTTATCTTTTTTTTTTTAAATGTTCAGTTAGTTTTGATTTTTGCAGTTTTTTTCTTATCTGAAAAGTTGAAATGTTTTGGACTCAACAGATTCGCTCTCCTCTGACCTCCTGAGCCAGTGACCGTCCGGTGAACCCGCTGCAACCCCAAACTGACCGGCCCTCGTCCCAAACACAGACCCCCCCAAACACACACACACACACACACACACACACACACACTGTGATCAGCTCTCGTACAGTACTCTGCTCCTGCAAGAAAATGCATCATGCACGTTGCACACTGCAGTCAAATACACAACTACCTGTAATAAATCAATTCATCGATGACTTAATGTTCAGATTTTGTTGAACCTGATTTACAGGAGGTGCTGATTCAACTTCATAGTTATTTTGTAGGCTGCACAGTAGTTTGTGCTGCTGTTAAACTCTAGTCCATCATATCCTCAGAGTTTTTACACTCACTAATATTATAAATGAATCACAGGCAAAATAAAGCCTGCAAAAATACCATAAACTTGTATTATAACACCTTCAGAAAACAACCAAAACTGAACATTATACTGTACATTCAATATGATATTACTGCATCATTTTTAGCTGGGTGGGCCTAATAAACTGGGTGTAGATCAAGCAAGAGTGTGTGTGAGTGTGGAAAGTAAAAAGTCCTCCAGACATGATGAGAGGAAAACTTCAATCAGACTGAACATGAAGAGTCAAAAAAGACATTAAACAGGTGTGGGGGGGGAAGTCACAACATGGCAGAGATCAATAATCCCAATTCATCCCATAATTTAAAAACAATACAGCTAGATTCAAGATTATCTATATTAATTATGTATGATAGGATATTAAACAGGCAGGAGTGGAAAAATGAGTTGTTATTGACTTTTATATTATTAGTTGTAGTAGTTACCTAAGTAAACATTTCCATTTTTTAATTTATAAAATATTTTGGATATTTTGGATTTTAGAGTTGTTTCTAAACCAGGATATGTTGCCCATATTAAGGTATTTAAAACCTGGTGCACGTTGCCTGTTTAAGGGTTAAATTAGATGTTTTGGTGTTTTCTTGTAATGGATCTTTCTTATTTTGCAGCACCAACCTGCCTTAAACTGTAATATATAACACATGATGTATTAAAACTGTATTAAAACCTACTAAATAAACAGTTAACTAATGAATCTGTGATGAGATGAAGAGTTAAAACCTTTATGTTGATCACCATCATGACGCTTCAAATGAAATCTCAACCATCACTTCTTTTCTCTTTTTTTAACACCTACATTGTGCACAGCGGTGAGTTTGCCAGTCCGTCTCGATCAGCTCTGGGAAGTATGCAGCCAAATCCTGCTGCTCCTGTTCCCGTTCCTGCTCCTGTAGCATGCACACTGCAGGGCTGGACACATACAGATCCAGGATTTCTCCGGGACCAAAAGCTTGAAATTCCATATAGTCAAACATGGTGTGAAGTCCGAGTGAGCGTGCAGAGACGTATCCTTCCTTCCTTCCTTCTTTCTCTCTGAGTGTTTAAATCAAGTTTTGTACTGGATGCAAAGAGTTTTTCAGCTATAAAGCATGTCTATTATACATTCAGATAGGCTTGTGCGCTCTTCTTTAGAGGTTTATTCCCCATAATCAGTCAGAAATTGTCCGCATGTTGACGCACAGCCAACAGCCAGCCGACTGTAGGCGCTCCGCAGAGAGAGAGAGAGAGAAAGAGAAAGAAAGAAGCGAAAGAGAGAGAGAGAGAGAGAGAGAGAGAGAGAGAGAGAGAGAGAGAGAGAGAGAGAGAGAGAGAGAGAGAGAGAGAGAGAGAGAGAGAGAGAGAGAGAGATTAAACAGATCGAGATGTGGAGGCTGTTTTGCATAACAAAGTTTTGTTCCTGGACTTCTTCTTCTCCTTCTCAGTCTTTCTCCTTCTCCTTCTTCTTCTTATCTCTTCTTTATTGACGAATGTCTCAACTCAACCTGCTTCATACTAGTTATGTCACTGGGACCGATGGTGTTACCTAATGTATGCGGCTGAACTCTGCATGAACCTCGTCTGCTGCTGCCCTTCAGATGACCCAGCCTCTGTCTGACATCACCAGCAGCGGTGCAGCTCTCAAATCCTCCACTGGACTAAAAAAAAAAAACATACACACACACACAAAAGTATTACAAACTTTAATTTTTCAGGAAAAAAGTAGTTTAAAATGTATGGAGGTTCAAACGTGACACTGGAAATAAATGACTGAATGAATAAATGACAGTGATTGATTATAAATTCAATTAGTAAATGTGCAAGTTATTATTTTATTTTTTCACATTTATCATCTGTGCATTTTTAATGTTTTTATTATTATTTTATTCATCGTGAATAAAATATCTCTATGCTCTGTGCTCTTCGTTGCTTTACTTTTATCTGCCTTGTATGGTTTTTATTTCTCCTGTAAAGCACTTTGTAACATTGTTAAGAAAAGTGCTATATGGATAACGTTTAGTATCATTATCATTATTATTAATTTATTTATTTTTATTATTGTGTCACTTTTGGCCCGCATATAAACAAGCATTACCATAAAATGTTGTTTTTTTTAAACAACAAAAAAAGACTTTATTATTTTACAGTGTTAAATTGATTCATTAACACCTGCGTCATGCTAAAATATCAATAATTATTCCTTTTTAAGGCTGCAATTACTGATTATTTTCATTATAGATTATCTGTTGATTCATTTTTTAAATATCAATGAAAATCTTGGCGTATAATAGGTCCAAACATTTTGAAAAATGAGAATCCCCGTGTCCCAAAGCTCAAGGTGACATCTTTAATTGTCTTGTTTTGTCCCACAACCTAAACATATTTAGTTAACGATCATAAAGAAGACCAAATTAAGTAGTAAATATTCACATTCACAGTTGGAATCAGTATTTCTTAAGAAAATTACTCAACATTATTAGTCAGTGATTAAAATAGTTGGTGATTCATTTTCAACATTGCAGCTCTGAATTATAAACTTTTTTGTGCTTAAATGTTTTTGTTTCCTTTGAGTTTCTGAGAAATGTACATTTTGGAGACATTTTAGGCTACAGGATTTTTTACAAAACAAACATTTTTTATAATTATGAGCTGATGAGTGTAAAATCATAACATTAAATACAGCAGAAGTATATTTAAAAGCCATTTAGAGATACAGCATTGCATCCGAGCCACATATCCTAAGTTTATGGTTAGGTACCATAATAACTAATTTCAAGCAAAAGGGATCACTCATATTACCAAAATCCACATTTTTATCCTTTTAGCTTATTGTTTTGGTATTATGACACATTTATAGTTCAGTCCAGAGGGGGAAAGGACATTTACTCAGGTATTCTTGCATATTTAAACAAAATTTTGAGATACTTTACTTTACTTGAGTATGTCCAGTTTGTGCTACTTTTTTGTATTTTAGGACTACCAGATTTCAGAGGAGGAGAGTGAGAGAGTAAATCCAGCCCAGTCTGTGTACGCTCACACAGTCCTAAAAAAACAAGGTGAAAAGAGGCAAAATAAGTGAAAACACCTGTGGAGGTCCATCATGGGTGTGCCGGGTCTTAAAACAACTGAACAGTTTTAAAATAATTCACATTACCTCAATTTTAGAAATAATAATTGACAAATATATTTTAAAACGGAGCACCCAAAGTCCTGAATAGTTATACAACTTGTGTCTTTGTGTATTTAAACACTTAAATAGAGTTAAATAGAGTTTTCTGATTCATTTTACATTTACTGGTCGACTGTTTGCTGCTATTTGAAAGTCAAATGCAACGAAATTGTGTTCATGTGTACCTGTATGACAATAAAGCTATCTATCTATCTATCTATCTATCTATCTATCTATCTATCTATCTATCTATCTATCTATCTATCTATCTATCTATCTATCTATCTATCTATCTATCTATCTATCTATCTATCTATCTATCTATCTATCTATCTATCTATCTATCTATCTATCTATCTATCTACCTAGATAACAGATTTGAGTGGATTTCCAGCTAAAATGCTCGATAACCATGGCCAAAGTCGAGGATCAGAAGCACTAAAGACAACATATTTATCAAAGTGGAGAAACCTAAATCTGTGATTCATGTTCAGCAGACTTAAATCCACTTCAATTATACGTTATTTTATTTTATTGTGCATTTTCTCTCAGACTTTGGTGCTGGAAAATGTTTTATTAATTCATGTTAATGCTGCTGATCTTCAAAATTATATATTTTTTCATTTATGTGAAAAGACTGTAACCTGATACCAAAATGTTATCACTTTCTACTTAGAACATGTATCTTCCAAAGTCACATCCATTTCAGGATTTACAGGAAACTGTTTTGAGCTTGATGACAAAGGATTTTTTTAAATGATGACTTTTTATAAGCTTTTATTATCACGCTAGGAAGAAAATGCCACAATTAAACAACCAATGCATGATGAACACAAGATATATGCAGATTTTCTCAACACCAACAGGAGCATGTACCGTAAACCTTCAGATCTGAACTCATTAAATTATTCAAACCTGGGGATACATCACTTCCAGTTGCAATATGCTGAAATATACAGTAAAAAATAATCCTTAAATCACATAAATCCTGTAAAATCTGTGTCTCCATGCTGGTGAACATTCAGGTTTTTAGCCAGAAAAAAAGCAGCTTGTTGAGGTCTCTGTTTTACATAAAGGGCAGCGAAGGAAAGCAGATAAGACTGAAGTTGCAGTATTGGCATTTAATGATTGAAACCATGTGGCCTTTTAGAAAAAATCAATACTTTTTAGGCTCCGTTTCTCTTCATTCGCGTCCACTTCGCTTCTTGATCCTTGACTTTAAGTGAGAAAAATTTGCAGTTAGGAGGATCCATAATTAAATCTACTGGAAGATAAAGTAGGTCATCTGCAAGATGGGTGGGTGGGAGGAAGGAAATCAGTTCCACCTCAAAATAATGGACCTAATTTACAACATTCATCAGCTGGAAATGACTGAAACAACTCCCCTGCCCCTCTAAAAGTAATTTTAAAAAAAGAAGAATAGAAGAAGAAGAACATTTAAAAAACAAGATTTTAATGAATTGGCTTAAAAATTATTCACTGAAAAAGAGGCAGAGCTCCTCAAAGATGGATGCTAAAGTTGTTTTGTTTGAAAATATAAATACACTTGATCTCCTTCAATGCCACTGCTAACCCTATTGAGGCGTAGGAGCAGCACAGCTCCAATGTTAAAGGAGGCTAATTACTCCCAGTATCTCCCACACTCCAGGGAGGCCAGGTCATCCAGAGGACAGGCATGTGAAACATTCCTGCAGCCTGCTGCTGCCGCTGCTGCTGCCGCCGCTGCTGCCGGACCTCCCTCCCAGCTCAGTCCTCCCCTTGTCCCCCTTTTTTTCCTCCTTCATCCATCCATCCTCCTCCTCCTCCTCCTCCTCTTTCTTTTTCTTCCGTCCTATTAAGCATCGTTCACTTTTTTTTTGCGTCGCTCTCCGTCTTGATCGTTCTACGCCTGCATATTCGCTCTGTTGTATGATTTCAGTCTGTGGTTTAAAGTGCATCTATTCAGCCATCCATCAGTGATTTTTTTCTATGGCAGCGTGTAAGGATGCACCGACTGTTCTGATAAAAAGAAAACAGCAAGGGAGTGTTTTAAAAGGGATGCTGGCTGTTCTCTATATTTTTCTTATTTCACTAAAATCTCATGTGCAGAGCCAAACCAAGCATTGTGTGTGTATACAAAGCGTGATACATCATCATATTCATCTGTGTCTCCATTTGTTGTCAAAAAAACTGTAATGACGTCAATAATAAGCCACAGTTGCTCAGGGTGACATGTTGCTTCACCCTGAGAAGTGTGGGTAAAGTGGTTTGTTTAGAAAAATGTCTAAAACCTAGTAATGGTGATCATGTTTTTAGTCTCCGAAGAGTAGTTCTGTTTTCGGGATGTTTAATTGTGAATGAAACCTCGCTGAGAATCTCTCTTGATCTCCCTGCTGAGGTAGAGAGATTCAGAAAGAGCCCAGCAACACTGCATGTGAAAGTTAAGAAAATGTTAATCAAATTTACTCTTTCGCTCATCATCATGCTCATTTTGATCCACGTGGAAGCAGAGGCGTGGAAATGTCTCCGGTTTCTCTACGACGTGACGTTAACGAGCTGCAGAGACCCGTCAAAGAACGACGTGTGGATACAAATCACTGACATTTTTGGTTCATTTGGAAGGGAGCAGAATATGTAAATTACACGCTCAACACAACACACACACAGAGAACTACAGATAAATGAGAGACAAGAGACTGAATGCTATACTTTCTGTTCTATTCTATCCTATTCTATATATCACAACCTTTTGTTTTAGCCTCATTATCACTCTCATAATGCTAATGGGATTCCTCTCAGCGTCCTGTCATGATAAGTTGGGTGCTTGGACTTTTTGACTTGTTGGTGGCACTCGAGAAACAGTCAGAAGATCACCAAAACGATCAAATGAATCTTCTCGAGGCCTCAAACGTCTGCACCAAACTTCATGGCAATACTTGCAGTAGTTACGGAGATATTTCACTCTGGAGCAAAGTGTCACAGCCACACATTGACTAACTGGAGCCATTACAGATACAACAGTGAGTGTATGAGTGAAGATAATCCTGTTTGTTTTGGCTCTGTACTTTAACCCTCACATACTGTTCATATTCTGACTCATAATTAGTCTCTACA
Organism: Scomber scombrus; assembly: GCF_963691925.1. Classification (NCBI taxonomy): domain Eukaryota; kingdom Metazoa; phylum Chordata; class Actinopteri; order Scombriformes; family Scombridae; genus Scomber; species Scomber scombrus. Next base: position 23,080,900 of record NC_084976.1, on the reverse strand, counting down.
AGACATTCACAATCACTATTTGTGGTTCAGGAAAACATTTTATAGAATATGATGAATACAACAACATGCTTGAAGGCTGATTTATGAATTTTATTAATAAACACAGGATACATTTTTACATTTGCATATATAAAATGTGTATCAGCTGCATTTTATTTCCATGTTTGTATACTATGGGTCACATTGGGAAAAGTCAAGATAAAAGAAATGTGCATAGGATGTTTTTATAGCTCTCAAATGTAAAAAATGGGTCAAATTTGAGTCTGAACAGTATGTAAAGGGTTCATGATTATCACTGACTTATTCATGCTCTTGGAGTTTTCATGACAAAGCAGTGTGGTACCAAAAGGATTAACATAATAAAACTTAAATCAATTACAAATGACAGTTTTTAATACGTTTTCAATAAGAACATCAAGAAAAATTTACCTTCAGCTAATCTCTACTATTACTTGTGTGTCATGATTTGGTTCACAGTTATCACTGAAATCTACCCGAAATGTACAAATTAAGTTGAAACTCTTTTGCACAAACCACATGTTTTGTTTCTTAAAGCTGTAAATTCACTTCAATCTGCTTCTCATTTTGTGCATCTACATAAAAGTGTCCAACATTTTGTTTAAATATGGCACCAAATGGTTAGCAGGGACCGCAAAAAGACTCTCAGCCATCCTTTTGCTTTTTTTTTTTTTTTTTTTTTTTTACAACCAGTTGTAAAGCGTCTCTTTGAGCCTGGCACCATTGCAGGGTTATTTATTAGTGCAATATATCTCTTATTTGTACTGTCACACTAGCAGGAAGAGGATGACAGGTTTAAAGGGGTTCCCAGTAAGTCAAACTCCTCTTTAAAGTTGCATTGGGTTTCTAAAGCATCACATGTGGTGCTAGTACGAGCAGAAAAACAAAACCTGGTGTTGCTGATTGATGACTTGATGCTATGATTTTTGAGATTGGAACATCTGAGGCCATTTTTTTTCAAATTTGGGACATCACAGCTAAATATCGTGGCCTGCAACCAAACTGTAACCCTGAGTTGTACAATGTAAAGTAGAGTCTAACATTAATATAATATTAAAACAAGAAAAAAAGAGGTTTTACAAACTCAATTTTCAGATTCCCTAGACAAACGTCATCTTTGCATATCTAGACTGAGTAATCCACACTCATATCTGTATGTTTGTTAATATAGACAAAATATTTAAAGTTAAATCCACTCAGAATAACATGTACTTCTGACCAAAGTACAAAGTCAGGGCTGCAGAAAAGGGTTTTATTTCCTGGACATGCATACAAAAACCACAACAACAAAAAAGCTGAGAAAAACAGATGAAAAACAGACAAGAACTGGTAAAACTAGACTGACAATACGTGACAAAGGGTCAAACGAAGACTGAAAATAAAAACCAAGACTTAAATACTAAAAGAACTAACAAGGGGAATGGGGAACAGGTGATAAGACACAAGGAGGTGATTGGTTGGGAAGACACAGGAGCCGAGGCAGGGCTGACGAGACTGATACAGGACAGCTGTGAAGGCTGAGCTAATGAAGTTAACGGAGGGAAGTTGAGCAGGAGGAGCCAACAGAGCAAACAGAGCAAACCAAAACCCAGAAAACACACTTAAAAAACCTGCACATTAAAAAAAAACCCAACTGAACACAAAGAGTCCAAACTATGAGTCCATGACAGAAGACGCATTAAGTCGCCTTTTTGATATTTGATCTTTCGTTCTTTCTTTCTTTCTTTCTTTCTTTCTTTCTTTCTTTCTTTCTTTCTTTCTTTCTTTCTTTCTTTCTTTCTTTCTTTCTTTCTTTCTTTCTTTCTTTCTTTCTGCATTATTTTCTTTCTGCATTCCTTTTTTCATGCATTTCTTTCTTTCTGTCTCTATTAATTTCTTTCTGTATTTCTTTCTTGTTTTCTGCACTTTTTAGCTGCTGGTTTGAAAACGCTGGTCACAGGTGCATTAGAGCACATTTCTTTCTTTCTTTCTTTCTTTCTTTCTTTCTTTCTGCACTTTCTAACTGCTGGTTAGAAAACGCCGGTCACAGGTGCATTGGAGCACATTTCTGACTATCAGTGATTCTCGATGCGGTCAGAAATGAAACAGACCTGAAACTTTCCACCAGGGACGGCAACAAAACATCGCTTTACAACCTGGTGTTAATTTACTCTTTAAGATACTGCATGTAATTCTTCACAGCAGCACAATATGAGCACCACTTTGCATTGAGTTGCATTAGATTAGATTTGCATTGAGTCTGCAGGGAGTGAACATTAAACAGTGTTTTGCTTTACAGTGTATTTAATAATGAATATTAAATCTGCTGTATTTGGTTAACAAAGCGATCTAACTATTATTACCTATATATACGTTCTGCTTTTGCAACTTAAATAAAAACATCATCAGTATATTGGAAGTCTACTATATGTCAGTTGGTTTCATCTTTTTATCTCACTTCCTGGGTTGAACCCTCCACCGCAGCCTCAAGTCAGTCAGTTTCTTGTCCTTTAATGCTGCAGTGAGCTGAGAAGGAATAAAAGTTATATTAGAAGACCATTAAGAGGCTGTTCTCCTCCAAGAAAAAATGACAGTATCAGATGCAAGTGCCCAAAAATGACTTTGGCAGCCGTGGTAATTACAACAGGAGCAAAGGAGGAAATCAGATTACACTATTATAGAGTGATGCATGGATGGATGGGTCAACAAATAAACTTTAACACGGAAGCTCGCTGTTCATTTCCTGTTTCCAAGCATGAGTCAGCGTTCTTTAATAAACCATGACCATGATCGTGCCATGATCTAAGTTTAACCAGATTGTTGTTATTGTAACATGATGAAGGTCTCCTAACTCAAACCACAATCTCTTCCTAAATCTAACCAAGTGTTTTTTTGTGCATAATGCTAATTAACCATTACATCATAACCACAACCACAATATAAGACTTATTCATTTTTATTTGATTACTGCAGATGAAAGGCATGGACTAACAATGTATTTTGTAGTTTTATTTGGCAAACTTTTATCCAGTTCCTGACGTCTGATCCCTGAGATCAGGATCCTTGCAGTCTTCCAGGCCTTTCACACATACTGCCTCAAAAGCTGGGACAGTGATAGGCTGCTATATTTTGTGAATGAGACCTGACTTTGAAGCTCAAAAGGCGCTTGGCTGCAGAAAAGCTTAACTTTATGCAAATGTCCTCTGATTCAAAGCGAGTGGTGAGAGCCAATGGTGCACAAGAGATATTAATGACCTCACTTCGATATTTAAGGATTTGGCTACAGATACTAAATTTGACTTATTGTCAATAAATCTCAAGTATTGTGTGTGTAGCCTTAAGTATCTTATTCCTCTGTGCCGTAGACTTCTGTTGATGCCGGCAATACTACGTGTTCCTTCACCATAAAAACTTTGGGCATGTTAGTTTGCTAGTTGCTAGTTAGCTCTTTTGCTAGCTTGTTGTACTTCATATCAAAACCTCTTGACTTGACTCAGAACAAATACATATTTTGTCTTTTTGGTTTAAAATCAACTCTCAGTGCTGCAGAAGGATAGTAACAAATACATCGACTTTGGCACTGAATTACCTTGAAACTTTAAAATATATATCTACTTGATTTGACTACTTTGTATGACTGAAGCTCCATATTAACTTCAAATATACTTTTAAATACATTTTTGCACTGTGGATTTTGTCCCCCATCACTTATATATTGTAAGCACATTATGCAAAGATCTTTTAATGGTCAGTATAAACAAATTAATGATTATAGCAAGAAAAACATGTTTCTGTGTTCATTTAGACATCTGACTGTTATTTAATGCAAACTTGAGGCTATACTGGTTTGAGATCTGATGCCAAAAGTCTAAAAGCATATTCCTGAGGTCTGAGGTCAGATGCCTGGGGTTTCATCTTTGGGTCTGATGTGTTTTTTATGGCCTGAAACCTCAGAGAAATGAAACCCTTGTACGATGTCAGCGAGAACTGATGCTGAGGTCTGAGGTTGAGCTTAACTGTACTCTGAGCCTCTGTGGTTTCAGTATCTGTTGTACAGAAAGAGTGAGAGAGAGAGAGAGAGAGAGAGAGAGAGAGAGAGAGAGAGAGAGAGAGAGAGAGAGAGAGAGAGAGAGAGAGAGAGAGAGAGAGAGAGAGAGAGAGAGAGAGAGAGAGAGAGAGAGAGAGAGATATTTACCTGTTGTAGGATCTGGCTGTTAGTAGCTGGATCTGAGAGGTCAGCAACAGTCTGAATCTTCATCGTCACCACAAGCATCTTCATTTTTGGGGCTGAACAGTCAAAGAAACATATGACCACAACCAAGGAGAGACATAGTATAAAAGTCTCATCAATAACCAGAAACGTATGTAGGTCAGTGACAAATAAGGGTTGGCAAGTTGACCAATTCAAAAATATGTTACAAAATAGTTTTAAAAGCAGCATTAGGTTTGTCAAGTTGCACAATTTGTATTTTTGTTGGTTTTATGTCATTTGAAATGACATTTGCACCTTTTTTTTAAACCAAAAATAAGACTGAATGCTCCTGAAAATGTCAAATGGTGTAACCACAAAAGAATGATAAATATTAATATTTTATCCACCTACAGTGTATTTAAGTGTACTTATACAAATAATTACTTCATTTAAATAAAAAAAGAAATGGTTCCTGATTGACATGACAGAACAATTGTATTCCGTTACCTTTATTTAATATAAAAAGTTATAATGTAAGATCATGCCAAACTAGTTGATATGGTGTTTTATTGAGAATTTAGTGTTTTTAAGGGTTTAAAAGTTTTCATGGTTACACCGCTGAGACATACTTACCCCTTTAAATCTGACTAAACCACATGGACACAAAAAACATCATTGACCCATACACAGTAGATGTGAATTGTTTCCTTTACCTCCCTGGCACACGAATGCATGCTCCTTGCTGCAGTTATCATCCCCCCATTGGTTGGCTGTATCTTCATTAACGCAATGCTGGTTACCAAGGTAGTTATTTGGCTGATCACTTTTCCAGTTTCTAAAGTAGCTGGGGCTTTTGTCGGACCATCTCCATGGCTTTCTGTACAAGCCGATCCACGCAATGTTTCCTATCCGTATGGACGCCATCTTTGCGTGGTCCTGAGCACTTTCGATCATAGCCAGGTCTGTGTGGTGCTTCCTGCAGTAAATTTTAGCATTGACCCAGGTCAAGATATTGGCATATTCCTTATATGTTTTCTGGCCTGAAGGAGTTGGAGCTGTAAGAAAACATAAACTTGAATATTTAAAGATTGGTAGATATCGTTAAGCATATATCACCTCACATTATTCATTCATTCATACATCCAAATTATGCATTTCTTACTCCACCTGCCTGCCTAGGGTACCCTAGCCCTTAAAGTAGTCACAGCCAAACACAAAACAGTTTTCTTCTATCATTTTAACCTTTACACACTATTCAGGGTTACATTTGACCCAGTTTTACATTTGAGAGCTGTAAATACACAATATACACATTTCGTTTAAGGTGGACTTTCTTTTAATGTGACCCAGAGTGTGCAAATTTGACCTGTATTTCTTTATTTTTGATTAAAAAATCAGCATTTTTTGTATTATTCATATACTATAATTGTTATCCTGGATCATAAAATTGTGTCTCTTTTTCCCATAAATAAATACAACACACTCTGTTTGCTGACAGCTTCATTAATGATTAATCAAACATTTATTAATAACTGATGAGGAACTGAGACTTACTATGACTCAGAATATGAACAGTTTGTAAGGGTTAAAAGGAACATATAGAAACTAAATAGGTTTCTATTACATGTAAAATTAAGGTTTGATATACTGCAGAAATGGTTGATAACGCTGCGGAGTGTTTGTGGTTATCTGTTTTTTGACGGACAGGCACTATGACATTATACTGGTATAATTCACTGTGAAATAAGAAGCCAAAACTAATTACATAAAGCTGAATACAGTCAAGAGGTAAAATACTGATAACAGAGAAATATCAAATCTATGTGTAATGTAAAGTGTCATGGATCTGTCCCAGTCTGGTTCTGTGTAGCTTCACCAGTCCACCAGCAGTCCTCAGACTTTTTAGTCCCTGTTTGGTTGAACTGGACTGAGTGGGAGAAGGACAGATAAGATGCATTGCAGATTATATTCAAACACCACTTGAGATACTGTTCCTGATTGCTTTGAACCTTTGTCTGGACATTTTCCTGCGTAGTTCGTGCGCTCTGATGTGCTGAAGTGAAATCTCTTTTGCCTTCACTTGGATAAGTAATTAGTTTAATCCAAGTTAATCAGTTTAATTCAAGAATGTGTTTCAGGCTGGTTTCTCTCTATAAGTGGTGATGTACCAGTTTTTGGGAGCAATGGAAAAGATCCATGTTGTGGACTTTTAAGTATGTTTGCATGTCTCTGATTGTCTTGCAGCCCATGTTTTTACCCTTTTACCCCCAATTATTTGCTGGTGGTGCAGAAGTGGACTGCTGCGTGGTGTCAATGCAAGGTGTGGTTGCAATAAACCAACCTTGTGATCACACCTAGCCGTGATGCTACAACAAACAAACAAACAAACAAAAACAGCCTGAAATTAAGTTACTCTTTAAATCAATGAACATATTTTTTCTTACCATCGTAACAAATAAAATAATATCTCTTGCTACAGTGGTCATCATGCCAATTTCCTTCATTTCCAACCATAACACATGTCTCTTGTCCCCCAACGTTATTCGGCTGACCTGTGTACCATGATTGGAAACCTGTTGTTTTCATGGTTGCTGACCACCTCCAGGAGTTAAAATCATCATTCATAACTCCCTTCCAAGATACTGGGGGATCTCTCAGGCCAATCCATGCATATGGATGGTCCAATTGAGGTCTGTTTAGCCTGCTTATGTCCTTATTGCTTTCGATGGTGGCCAGGTCATCGTATTTCACTCTGCAGTAATCCTGAGCGTCTTTCCAATTCACTGCCATGTTGACATAGTGGTACTCACGAAGGTTGCAGGATGTGAGGCTAAATCCTGGTTATAGAGGCAAGGCAAGTTTATTTGTAAAGCCCATCTTGTATACACAAAGGCAACTCCAAGTGTTTTACAGAGTGATTAATTAACAGTCTGCACAAGTTAATCCTTACATGCTGTTCACTGTCAAATTTGACCCATTTTTACATTTGAGACCTGTAAAAACACCCTATACACATTTCTTTTAGCCGGACGTTTCCTAGTTGTGACCCACAGTATACAAACATAGTTTTGTGCAGCTGTTACACATTTTTCTATATGCTAATTTATGCAAATTTGACCTGTGTTTATCAAAAAAATGTTTAAATCAGCATTCAAATGTTCTCCTGGACCATAAAATAATGATTGTGAATGTCCATAAGATTAATCAAACATTTATTAATGACTGATGGCGGATTTATGAATGTGAATTAGTGTAGAGACTAATTATGAGTCAGAATATGAACAATAGGAGTAAGTAATGTAAAATAGAAAAGTTTTTAGAAGGCACATTTGTCTGTAAACTGTCAAAAATAATTTGTGTAACTGATAGTTTGAACACTCTTAAGGGTTTTTAATTAATAGCAGTTTACAATAGAAAGACAATATCTAAACTTAAATCTTATGGAGATGATTTATGGAGACAGAAATAGAAAACAGTGAAGAAAGAAATAGAATTAATCTTTGCTTTGAAGGTAAAGATGCAACGGTACGATAATAGCTGGATCAGGTATCAGTGACAATAGGCTGATCTGGTATCGAATACCATTATTTTAATAAATAACAATTCAGTAAATGTATATATATATATATATATATATATATATATATATATATATATATTATATGTATCTACTTATTTGTTATGTTTTGTTTTAAACAGTTAGAAAAGCAGTGTTTAAGTCGAGCCTGGTGTTGCCTTACACATAAAAGAATGATAGCACCCCTAAATTTGATCTCAGCACCCCTAAAAATAAATAAATGATATATTATATTGTACTTTTTAACACTTCATATTCTGACATATCCCCCTAAGGTCTGATCCTACAATCGCCCCTGATCCCAGTCTCTTTACAGCTTATTAATTAAACACTGGTATCACATCGGTACTCGGTATTGGCCGATACCCAAAGTCTAGATATCAGTATCAGGACTGAAAAAGTCAGATTGGTGTCGTGTATCACTATTTGAAGGATCATATTACTGTATCACAAATCACAGGGGTCTAAAACTACTAAACAATTGATTAAGAAAACGTTAATCATGAAGAAAGGAACGTTTTTTTCTTGTTTAACCACAATTTTTATAACTTAGAGACACATTTCTTCAAATCATATCATTTTCAAATCATCTTCATCCATCATCACCAAATGTTTCTCTGTTTCTCTAAAATGATAGTTAAAGGTCCAATACTTCAAATGAGTTCACTGCCCCTCTAAAAAAAACATTACAGGCTTTACAAACTGTTGTGTTGCACATTTCAAATCATGTAAAGCAATCATGACTCTTACCACAGAAGAGAACAATCAAAAGTCTTGTATGATCCATGATTTCACTGTCAAGTAAAAAAAAAAGTAGTTACACTTTTGAGGTGATATAAATCATAAAAATACAAATTAAATGTGTTTTTTGAGGATGATGAAAGAATCAGCAAAATTATTGGGTGAAACTTATGCGTATGTAGAAAATGTGGATTTATCAAAAGTTAAAATTCCACAACTTTAAAACAAAAAAACTTGAACAACAATGACATAATAATAAGGATAATGTTAATAGAAGACATACTCACAGATGTAAATGTAATGACACCGTAAGAGGAAACGTCTGCTAATCCGTCTGAGAAGTATCCGGTGCTGAGCTCCACTTTGACTGCTTCATATTTAAATATCCAAATGAGGAGTCACCTTGATGCGACTTAAAGAGTTTAACATGATGTTTGGTTTCCACTGCTGGCCTGATCGGACCACCTCCATAGCTCTCAATGCAATGCAATACAATACAATACAATCTTCTAAATGCACCACTTGGTTATGTAGAGATGAATAAATATGGTTAAGTATAAATATGATGGGAACATATTTCAGTAGGTGGCTTCATGTTTACAGTTTTTTTTTTTTTTCCCCCCCTCGTCCTGTTTTTATTATCCAATTTAAAACTGATTCATTTCTTTTAATCCATCAGTTTAGACACAATCCAAACAAGACCAGTCTGAAACCATGTACACTAAAAGTCACTGGGTTAAAATTTTAACTAGTTTGGGTTAATTTAGCACCTGTGGGTTCACAAAAGTAACACTCGCTTATGTTTACCCACCGTTACGCACAAACTTCAGCTAAAAACTGTCACAAATGTATTGTTTTTTATACAAATGGATGCACATATGACCTTCAATACACAAGTTAGATACAAGATAAACAATCAGTAAAGTTTAACCCCCCTGTTGTTTTCCCGTAAAAAATGCACCTTTGTGCTTCGGGGTCAAAACTGACCCGCTCTGGTTAAATGAGACATTTTCAGTTAACTTCATTCCAACTTATTAACACAGGTTTTACACATATTTATGGAAATTGTGCTCAGTAGCCCTCATTTAAAAGAAAGTATACCTCATTTTTTGAGTTGAACGCCTGCTGTCATGCCCGGGAAAACAGGAGCGTTAATAAGTTTAAAAAGAATAGACTATAAGAAGCTTTAGTTTGGATAAATAACTCAACAGTAAAATAAAAAATAACACTAAAACTGGGTCAAAATAACCTCTGTCTTGAGATTCTTTCTGGGTAACATTAAACTAGTATTATATTGGTTCTAAAAACTGGGTAAAGTTTTAATCCAGTGGTTTTTAGTGTGCAGTAGTCTTAATAATTTGCATTAAACAGGTTCCGGTTCAGCACAACACAGTTTACTGTAACACTAAATACATATTAAGAACCTTTCAGACTACTTTTATACACAACATTAAGCATTACATTTGTTTACATGCATCGCTCCTTGTTAAAATTGAATTTGATATTTTTTAATTGCATAAAACCAATTGTCCATTTAACATTCAGGATGGCAGCAGCTGATGTTACTTTGAACCTGTAAAGTGTTTGTTTGTTCAGCTTCTCGTCTGACAGGCAGAGCCAATAAATTCAATGCAAATCAAATATTCTCTCAAACTATCTCGTCATCGTTCGTCGCTCCACAGATCTGAGTTATACAGATATTATTTGGCTGGACACGGTTCCACCATCTCCAGGAGTTTGCACCATTGCCCTTATTTCCCTTCCAGGATTCTGGGTCACAGCTGAGTCTGATTCACGCCTCCGGGCCTGTTAAACCTGCTTCTGTCCTCCGTGCCTTCGGTTTTTGCTGGGTCAGTGTGTTTCACTCTGCAGTGATGCTGAGCAGTGATCCAGATCATTTTTTGTGGTATTCACAAAGGAGGACGTGAGGGCAAGAAATGAGCCCAAATCCTGAGGGTTAACGATATTTACTGATGTATTTATCGTAAATCTTGCCATCCTGAAAGAAATAGAACCGGGTTTATTACCAACCTCACATATATTTGCAATTAAAAGACTGTGCCTGTCTTAACGTGGAACAGACTGTCAAGTTTACAAGTAAGTGAGAAGTAAACTGAGATTTGGACACATTACTGACAGATGAGGTGTTCTTTCTATGTGATGCTCTCATCTGTAAAACTTGACTCATCACACTGTGGGATTATTAGGAGAAAGTAGAAAAAATATGCCACAGACACTATGATGATTCCTAATGTGGGGATAATTTAAAGCAACATATTGTACAAAACATCCCTCAAATAAAATGGTGGCATTTCATCCACTCGTGACAAGATTGTTGTTGCCAAACTTTGCTTGTCATTGTGACTTTTTGCTTCCTTGTGCCTTGTTCCATTTTTGCTAATCCTGTTTTCTCTGTGCTCCAGGACCGTTAGTCACCAGTCACTCCGTCCTCCATCCTCACCCCCTTTCTGCTTTTGCAATAAACCATCATTTTATCAACAACCTTTTTTTTGTGTCCTGCGTTTGGGTTCCCAGCAGTGTTCATGATACAGCAGGCTTTTCTCAACACCTCCTTAACATTAAAAATGTTATTGTTGCTTCATTGAAACTAAACTGAAATGCAGTGAAAACCAAACTGGCGCAAAGTGGCTCTCGTGGACACTTCACTCTCCAAAGAGGAGGTCTTTTCAGGCAAAATAAGTTAATAACTGGGCTGTAAAATAAAATATAACTTACAAAAAGTATTGGTGGTAAACTTTGCATTACTGGGAACATTATATTTGACAGCTCCCGGTTGATTTGCAAATCAAATGACGTCCGGAAGTCTACGTTGAAACAGGATTACATTTAACCAGGTGGATCTCATTTCAATGACTATATTTCAGTGTGTTATTTGGACCTGCAACATATTGAAATAGTCATTTAAATGCTGTTGAAATTATGTTCATATGTAACCTTGTTGTCTGTTTAAAGAGTGCTCACTGGGTTTCTTTTAATGACGTTTCATCAATGAGCCCAGAGAAAAATCTGTTCTAGATGAGACAGCGATGCAGATTTCATGCAGTACAAACAGACAACATGTAGAGAAAATAATAAAATAAATCAAATATCTCTCAGACAGAGATTCAAATGCTTCACATGACGGTACTTTACACTATCTTATGATAAATATGTAATTATTTTATCAATAAAATAAATAATAATTCATCATAAAACCGCTTATGAAGGAGACTTTTAAACAGAAGATGGATATTTCTTTTAAATGTTCTATTATGTATGAAAAGATACTTGATGGACACGAAAATAACATTTATTATGAACTTAAGTTAAAATAATGTTAGCCAGCTAAATCAGTAATAGATGCAATGTGTGGCTAAGTGAAATATCTGGTGTGAGGTGTGCTAACAAAACAGAAAAAACCCTTCTAGCTGATGGAGGCCTGGAAGGAAGAGAACAGAGAGATTAATTAGCACAGAAGTCACCTAAATAGGCTGAGGCCTAAACTACCCAGGTGCAGGTAGTTTCCTGATGTCCTCTCTACTCCCGTCCACTGGCTCCAGGGCCGGGGGTAAAAACATAACTGACGTTCACACCTCTTATCAGAAGACAGCGTACTTAAATCTTTCTTATAGTCATCTTACAGACTTCTTTATCTCACTTAAAGTTTAGTGGTATTCACTCTAATTCTCTGAAAACATGAAGGTTTATAATTCAGCAGCTGATTGGTGACATCTTAATTATTTGTATATACTCAAAAAAACAAGACAGCTGTGAGTCTGATGGTAAATGTCCGCTGTTCCCTTTTGATATATATAATATTTTGTCCTGTTTTTGTATTTGTAATCTTTTTTTATTGAACTTTTTCCATCATATGCATTAACTCAATGACACAAAACAAAAATCCACATCACAGTCAAAACACACTAAACCTAATGCACAAATCTGCCAATCTGCCAAAGCTGCCAAACACTCTGAGGATGGGGACAGAGGGTCAGGGAACAAATACTTAATGGTTGGATATAAAATGTTGTTCAAAATAGGAAAAAAAAAAGGCTTCCAGACTTTAAAAAATATCTTCACTGAGCCCCTCGTGGAGAATACTGTGTGCTCTCGACACTATTTTCATATGCAAAGCTTGACTTTGATAGAGGTTAAACTTATCGTGCAGACTATGACGTGACCATGATGTGATTTACCGTAATTAATAAAAAAAATAGGGATGAAAATGTTTAAATTTTTGGTTTAATGAACATAAGGCAGCCACTCATTTCAACCCCCATCATAAATCCCTAACCCACATAAAGAAATAAACACTAACTAATATAATACATCTTATTATAAATGTGTTAATTAGTCAATTAAATTTGCAAGTTACACACAAATATGTGATCTTCCAACAGGTTTAAAGAGTAACTGCAACCCCAAAAAACCCAATAATTGAATATTATGATTTCTTTATTACTTGTGTCAGATAGAGAAATACAACACTCATCATTTTGTCACCAGCTAAGCAAATATATTTTCGTGGTTTGAGCATTTGCTTTACTAAAATCAGGCTCATGTTGTGCCTACAATAAAAGGAATCAAATGAACAAAGCCTTTAATCCTAAAAGCAGATTGTCAAAAGCAGCGACATCTGAAAGATCACGGCGGTGTGTCACCAACTTTCTCTGTAGATGTAATGACTTTTAAGACTCCTTTAGTGTTTTATTTTCCTCCAAAAGAAGCACCAAGTGACAAATCCAGCAACTTTTTGGACACACTTTAACTTCTCACCGATATCTGTCAGTGAACGAGGGGCTGTTGTGTTATCAGGTCATTCCCATTGTTAATACACTACAGCAGGACGCCACCCTTAATGTTCCCTCCTGTGATTGCACAACTAAAGCTCTCATCTCATAACCCGAGTCAATCAGCGCTCGTCATTAATACACAGGAGGGGGTCGTGCCTTCAGTCTTGATTGTCTGGCTGTTTGTAAGCAGATCATCTCAAAAACGACTTAAATTTCTGTTCAATCTGGTGCAAAAAAAACTAGTTCACTGCTTCTAACTTCAACAGTGAGGCACTGAAAATCTTTTTTTAATATGGATTCTTCACTTTAACACTCATTTGTGCTTTTAAAATCATTAAAAAACATTTTTTATGCACAAATGTGTTTCACAAAGACCTTTTTTCTCTCGGCTCACTTAGTGCTGTTTTGCAGCTGTTCATGAAATGCTGCAAGATATTTTCTTAGAATTCAGGACACATGATTTTGTTGCCGTCTGCACAAAATAACGCTCAGAGAAGCTCAAAATAAATCCTGCTTTTGATCCTTTTTTGTGCATTTTATTTACCTTCAGGCTTCTCTTTTAGGTTGTATGACTCAGCAAAGCATGACTGTTGAGTGATGCAAGAAAACTGAAACACACATTTCACCCATTAAATTGTGTAAATGACAGTCTTGACCTAATCTGAGAGGAGAAGAATCAGAGTCACACTGGAATATGATGTTAATACAGGTGATTTTTCCAATGATACACCTACTGTGTGTAAAAACTACCCATTTCCTACTCAAAATGTGCTTTTATCTGTTACCTGCTTGGATTTATGAAGTATATTTCATAAACAGCAGCAGCTAACTGCAGCTTCTCACACAGAGCTCCTTACAGTCATCATCAATTATATGAGTTACATGTTTGCTTTTCTTTCTGTGACATGTTGAGATATCTTCTGCTGCACCCCCCCCCCCCCCCCAATCTATAATCTCTCATCTATAGTTGAAACATTTATCATTTTAAAAGGATGTTTCACTCACTTTCACATTGTCCGTGTCGTTCAGCCACGTTCAGAATAGATTTTTCTTGTGCTTAATTTCCTGATGCAGCTTCTCAGTTATTCCACAAGAAGGAAAAAGATGCATATAGCTCTGAGAGACTTCTATCAAAACATTCAGACAATTATTAATTATTCAAAGTGTCGGAATAAAGTGTTCAGATTAATATTATGTTTAATATAGTGTATAAAGTCAAAGGGATTTTATTAATGGTAATGTAAGTTTAGTCAAATGTAATTCGCTGCTGTGTAATTTGCTGTTAGCAAACATCGCCACCTCGTGGAGGATCACAGTCACTGCTACGCCATCAATGACTTCCATTTATACTTGAATATCAGTAAAAAACACAACATACACAGAATATTCTTCACTTGTATTTATTTATACTATATCATCATATTTCTATGTTCATGAGATATCTTTATATATATATATATATATATTTATATAGTTATTTACAAATGGCAGTGGTGCCAGTAGAAGAAACATATTTCAACAAAATGGATGACAAGTTTCAATTCAGTGCTATGCTGAAAGTACACAAGTTTGATTTAAAAAACAAAACAAAAAAACAAAACAAACATTTGTCATAAAAACTGGAAAGTGAGAAAACAGCAAAAACACTTGTGTGTGATAACATTTACATGTAGTCTTTACATGGTCATGTCACACTTGTTGGTGGATTTTTGTGTCACTTGGTTTCTTCTGCTCCAGAACTTGTGCAAATGTAGTGTTGCTGAAACAATAACGTCATCGACTCCCCCAGAAATCATCAGGCAGTGTACAGGCAGTTGACATCGACAAAAATTAAATTAAAAAAGAAAAACAATAGTACACTATACACACGGAAAGTTGAAACAATGAACTGATGCTTTCTGAGGCAAGGGGAGAAGATCCAAGTATAGTTTTTTCGCATTAAGTACAGCCATGCATTAGCAGCAATCGTCACACATTCTTTAATACATTTTCTGATAGCTTGCCTTTCTCTCCAACATGTATCAGTCAGAAATAATATATTTGGACCAAATAAACATGCGGTATGTAAGGTTTATATTGTCTCTCACATTCGCCTGCTTATTAGAGAATACACTTTTGAATTAAATGGCTTTTGGAGGAAACATAATATGCTGAAAAATCGTATTATCTATGAATTAATTAACATTGTTTTATTCTCTCTATCATCTCACAAAGCCAGTTTACTATTTTTCTTTCTATTGAAAATAGAGAAGGGTCTCCAACTTTGCAAAAAAACTAGGAACCTCTGACACACGTGCGCTCGTGTGTATTTGTGTGCAACAAGCATAAGCTATCTCATCTATAAATACAGTACATTTCATATTTTCTCTCTTCCGACCCCACATGGTCTACTTAACAAAAATAGAATAAAAAATAACTTTCAATACATTCTACAAAGAAACACACATCTGGGTTGGTCAAATACAGAGGATGGATGGGGGGGTTGGTGGGGGGGAAGTGAGAGGCAGGTCCTGGTGGAGGTGTGTGGATATGGTTAAGGAAGCTTTCAAGGGTGCACTTTGAAGGAGAGCAGTTCCTCTGAGTGCATGTTATTAAGTGAGCGCAGCTCGGGAAGTTTGAGCAGCAGCTTGGTGAAAGTGGTGGCCGCCTCCTCGCCTTGGTTCTGCATCACCAGGTTTCGCAGGGCCCGGATCAGTTTGTCCTGCAGGGCCTCCACTGCGTTAAGGTCCTGGATACCTGAGCGATCTGAGACCAGAACAAGAAGGGAGAAAAGGTTAGAGATCAGTGAAGGACTAAGTTAATATTTTACATCATTTAAGAGTGTTTTCTGGCCTTTTCCTTCTTAATATGTTACACTGTTTTAAAAGTGTGTGCAGGATAAAACTTTTGCTGACAGTAGAGCGCTTTACTCTTTCTTACCGGCTGAGACGAGCACCACAGCAGTGAAGAGGCTCATTTCCTCGGAATCCAGCCGCAGCGCCATCAGTTTCTCGCTGAACTCGCACATGGAGTTGAGCAGCTCGCCGGCGCCGAGCGACCGTAGCGTGTCAAGGCTGTAACGTTTGCCACTAAGGAAGGTCACCGTCCTATCCACCATGTTGAACAGAGAGGCGAATCGGACCATCAGCACCTGGGAGACGAGAGAAGGAAAGTTTTTAGGTTAATGGTTTGATGTGTGCAGGTTAAGTCTAGATTTTAATTTTAAAACGTATCACTGGTGTTTTAAATGTCCTGAGGGCACGTTGCCAATTAAAACTCCTCTGAAGGAAACTTTCTTCTAACTTAAGTTACTGCCTCAGGTGCAGGACATGAATTAGCAACTTTTGCACCACACTGATAATAAAAAAAACTAACAAAGAAATGAAATCTGTGTGCAAACAAGAGCACACCCAAACCTGAGTACGTTAATGTGAATAGGAACAAAAGCTACAATGCGAGTATCTGAGCTTTCCAGAGACGAGCGTAATATTACACAGTCTGAATCTGACAAAGAATTTGTAAAGTATCGTTCACTCGTGCTCCAACTGTTATCAGAGCAAATATTAGTCAGCACACACAGCTGACAGTTTGCTCTGTTTGGGAAAGCCGCAATAGATCCTGTATTATGGGTATTTGAAGAGGCTGCCTTGTTTGGCTTCAAAGTGAGCACAAAATAACACGAGCTGTTTATGTTTTTCCTGTTTGCCTTTTTTTCCACATTTATTTATTCGGCGGGGGGGGGGGGGGGGGGGGGGGGTTTAACTGAGAGCAATGCACTCTTTATCAGGATCTCACCAATCTCATCCTGGCTGTCCAGTATAATCACAGTCTGACCTGCTGAGCAGCTGCACTGGGTTAAAAGCCTTGCTGAAGGGCAGCTCAGTGGTGGTAATTCACTTTCCCCATCCCTCCTTCTTACCTCGAAAGTTCCAGCTTTCAGCAGGCTGACTTGGTCGTGCTCGGGGATGTCGCGGAAGCCTGGGATCCTCTTGGCGAACTCGACCACCTCCCGCACGGCGGGTGTGAAGCTCATGGAGAACTCCTCCCAGATCTCCTGGCTGGGCTTGTGAGGGTCCACGTAGGGTGAGGTGTTCATCGGACATACCTGGAAGGACAACAATCAGAAAGAATTATTAAAAAAATGGAAAAAAAATTGCAAAAGAATCTCCATCTCTTTTATTAAGCTAATAACAGATTTCATTTTGTTTTTGTGTATGTTCAAACAACACTCACCAAGTGTGCTCTATTATTCACACTGTTGGTTGGTCCATTGTAACCACTTGAGGCAGTTTGTGTGATAAATTCATGCTGTCTTTGGCTGTCTTCTGATGGCCCACAGCTAGGGGCGCTGTTGAGCTGCTGCTGCTGCTGCTGGTAAACTCCCCTCTCCTCCCTGAAAGCAGTGTTGGTGACGTGTTGGCTGTTACTGTATGAACTGTGCTGGTAACCTCTCATAACGACATTGTTGTTCCAGCTGTTCCAGCCTTCCTGCTGCTCCTCCATACGACTGTCACACGCCGTCTCCTGGGCAGCTGTGACTGGCGATGGGGAGACCTGTTCCTGTCGCAGGGACCTCTGCTGGCTGTATGCGAAGGCATCTTGGTGCTGCCTGCTGCTCACTGAGACAACAGCCTCATCCTCGCCGCTGTCTGATGCGCAAGAGGAGGCTGAGCTGGAGTTGGTGTCCATGGAAACCACAGACTCCGAGTCCTGGGGGCATTGCGGGGAGGAGGGGTTGGAGCACGATGGGGAATCGGAGGAGGAGGAAGAGGAGGGCGAGGGGCTGGCGTCGCTGGTCAGGGACTCCATGGGCAGCGTCGGGCTCTGGTGGCCGTGCAGCATGCTGTGCAGCTGGCTGTTGTTGCTCATCATGTTGTTCATGGCGTTCTGCATCTCCAGCAGCATCCTCTGCTTTTCCCTCTTTGGGATGCGACCAAATCTGACAGCTGTGAGCAAATGATCACGGCCGTTAGATGTTGCTGTGTTCTCTTTGGGTATACACTTCCAAGCTTTTTGCTTTTCGCTTTTCTCTTCATGCTCAGCAGGTATGTAAATGTATATAAATGCATGCTCTAACTTGACTATTATACACTGAACAACAAGCTGAAAGCAAACAAATGCAATGCTCACCATCTCTGGACATGCCGACGGACAAACACTTCTTGAACCGGCACTGCTGGCAGCGGTTCCTGTTGATCCTCATGATGATGCAGTTCTCCATCTTAAGACACTTCTTGTACTGGATGTTCTGCTGGATGCTTCTCCTGAAGAAGCCCTGAGGAACAACAATGTGAAACGTGAGTTAGCAGCAGCCAACAAGCATGTGCACAATCACTGTGAGGACATGAATCAATCTAGCAGTGACGCAACCTGTCACTTAAGAAACTTGTCTCACCTTGCAGCCCTCGCAGGCATGAACGCCATAGTGGAAGCCCGAGGCCACATCACCGCAAACCTTACACAACAGCACCATGCCATTGATTTCTGGGGGGAAAAAAACATAAATCATCATCATTCATCTGCACAAGATCATATATAAATATAATGTATTTCTTCATGTAACATTTCAGTAATTGCAAACATTTTATATTCTGCTTACTGGTGATGCTGCTCTTGGCGGATGTGGAGGAGCGCCCGGCCTTCTCCATGCCGTGGCCGGTTCTTGGCCCGTTCTTGGCAGGCGGAGCGATGTCCACCACCATGCCCACAGCCCTGCTGGGCAGCGAGGGGCGAGAGAGAGGCGGCGATGTGGAAAGGTAGCCGCTGCTTGGGCTGGTGCTCATACAGGACTCTGGGGCGGAGCCTGAGGAGATGTAGGCGATGACTCCTCCTGTGGAGAAGGAAATATGGTGACATGTTATAGCAGGTTAACTTCCTTTATGAAGTCTCTCTTTTTACTTCCTGGCTCTTATTTAATGACCTACTGTTCTACAGCATACATAAAACTGGAAACTAGCACAACTGCATTTTCCTGCAGTTGTTCTGACCTGAAATTACTCTGTGGCACTAAGCAAACACAACACCTTCTTTCCATGTAAATCTACTTCTGAGAAACACACATTGTCTTATCAACTAAAGTCAACAAATCCTATCAGGGAATCAGATGTTTTATTTCTCTACTCTACGACGCATCAAACATGCAAACGTTGAGGCAAGCCAAAGACAATAACATCAGTTAAAGTGTAAACTTTTGGCAGCACATTATGTCCAAGGGCCTCTCATTCACCCAAACAGTTAAGTGTATGTGTTTAACAACTGCTATGCTTGACCTGCTTTATCACCTCCAGTCCTTGCTGGTTGGATAACACTCTTACATAACATGCCTGTGTCTCTATGCTATGGGAGTGTGCTCTGCTGACTGACTCCCAGACAGGGTCACTGAAGCACTGGAGCAACATAACAGTTGTGGGAACAAAAGGCAGCAAAGGGAAAACATGCATGAGTGGGGTTATGTAATGACAGGTTGGGTCAGAAAACAAGTCTGGTGACAGTTTTTGTAACAAGGATTCATAATTAAATTAAACATTTTAAATCTGAGATAACCAGGTGACTTTTAATTGTTTGATTTGTTCATATTCAATTAATTTACACGTTAGCAATTTATATCAAACTGCCCTTGAGCAAGGTATTGACATTGTACACTAAGCTGCTCTAGAGACTAGTCACTGTGCATGAATAGAGCAGTGGGTGCAGTCTGAAAAAGCTTTTTTTTTTTTTTTTTTTTTTTTTAAGAAAAAAGTTGAATTTCCCGCAAGAACAAACGTCACACGAAACTGAGCGACTTTAATGGAATATTTGTGTAAAAGCCGAAGTGTGTTTTTCTTCATTAACACTAAAACCCCCTAAAAGTCAAGCAGCAACAACAGCAGCAGCAGATGATTACCTAACCTCAACCATGACTGCTCTCTTTCACAGGCCCACCCACACGTGGACCTGTCATGCACTTTCTGTGAAAGCGAAGGAGGAGGAGGAGGAGGAAGAGACAGAAAATGTAGGTCAGCTCGCTCGAGATCTCTCTCTATGCTCCCTGTCTCACGTGTACCGCGGAGTGCGCCTCGCGTTCGACACTGCTGTGTACAGAACGGATTGTGCAATGTTGTACGTCACGGACCAATCACAGCGCAGTTCCAGCACGCAGAGTGGAAGGAATGGAACGCCCTCTCGACCAATCGGACGCGTGTTCTAGACGAGCGTGTACACACAGACACATGGCTAGGCTACGCTGTCCATGTGAGCAGCAGCGAGGAAGTGGAACACTGTTGTTGTGTCAAATGTAAATGCCGCACTGACACTCCTAACCCCGGTTTAACACACGTCAAAAAAGGAGGGGGGGCTGGAATTACCTTTTTAGGAACATTGAAAACACAAGACATTGAAATAGAATATTTTTAAATATACGTGGAAACTTTCTGACTCCTAGACGATGATTGTGATGAAGCATAACACCAAGAACAAAACAATTCCAGGTCACCATTCATTCGTGTTGTGTCCTAAAAAACGCATTTTTTTAAAAGCCTGTACTGCTTTGTTGGTAGTTATTACGATGCATTTAACGACTTTAAGCCACAGATTCGTCTATTTTAAGCCTTTTTTATGATTGACACAAATGACTTTAGTTGGCTTTATCTCCCTAAAGATCATACATAGCAAAAGAAGGCACAATGAAGCTTTATATATTATGTGTGAAATTAGCATTTAAAGATAATCAGACATTTATGGAGGACACATTGTTTCCTTCAATGTTAAATTGCAACAAGTCCCTGCACACTACATGCAATGGAAACATCACAGCCAATCTTTTTTATATTTGTTATTCCTTTACAATTACTATCTCGTTGCAGTAAATTAATGTATGAAACATTGTCTTCTTACCAGGCTTGGCTGTCCCCATTTCCTCAGGCATCTTTCTGATCGAGGAAAAAAGGAAAATCTCCCGTTCACAGAAAGATCAAATGTGAAAAGTCGACTTGTCCGTCACTGTCACACGAAAACGATGCAGCAACTTGAACAAAAACTTGTCGACTGTGTTTTTTAAAAGCAGGATGAGTTTTTTTTTAGAGATGTGTGCTGAAGCTCATCTCTGGTCTCCTCTGATTTTCAGGGGGAATTGTTCTGCAGGTCTTGACTCTGTGCTTCATGAAGCGGTCAGGTCGAGGACGAGTGTGCGACTGAATTGAAGGAACTCCCCCTCTTGTTGTGAGACTGCGGGTGAGTCAAGAGAACTAAATGTTCTCAATAGTGGGCTCGCCCATGTGACCCATTTGTCGGCCACGCCTCTCCATACTTTAACCCAGTGACACACTTTTAGGACAGCGGAGAGGGCGGAGCTAAGCGTCCACTCGACGTAACAGAGGAATGGTAACATCGCGGTCACGTTGCAGAGCACAACGTGAAGAAAAGGGAGAAGCCTGGACAGTACAGTGCAGTCACGCTGTGTGAGCTGCAGTCCAGCTGATGAATGATCGAGTCAGGCCAGGTTTTTTTGTTGTTGTGTTTTTCATGTGGTGAAACACGTTGTTCATACATACGAGCTGCTGCAGGCACATTTAACTAGATCATTAAACAGGCTGTGTACAAGTGGGATCCAAAGTCTAAGCCCACTTTCCCCATTAATAGGACAGACTGTTTGTTTACAACATCTTTTTAAAAAGAAAACATTTAATATTTGTCTCAGCACTCTTCACTTCTTTCAAAAAGCCTAACCCTAGCCCTTTTTTTCATATAGTGAAACACGTTGTTCATGCATACAAGCTGCTGCAAGCCCATTTAACTAGATAATTAAACAGTTACAGGTTCTCTTTCCTTCCAACATCAATTGCTCTTCTTAATAAACAACCTGCCAAATTTCAATCTTAATCTAATGATCTATTTATTAATTTGGAACTCTTGCACTTGATCCTTTTTAAAAACATGGTCCCTGCTGCCCTGTTTATTGTATTATTGTACTTTTTCTCTTACTTATGCCATTGGTTCTTAAGGGTAAGCTACCTTGAGCACAGTAGTCTCAACTTTTTTTTTATTCGACTTGTTTTCTTTTTTATTCTTGTATAAATCGGTTCCAGCACAAGTCACTTTTATCTATGTGCAATATTTCTTACTAGGTTTTAATGCAATATCTGATTGAAAATCCAGAAACCACAGTAATGTGTAGACCCACTTTCCCCATAAATAGGACATACTGTTTGTATACAACATCTTTTTAAAAATAACATTTAATATTTGTCTCTGCACTCTTCACTTCTTTGAACTAGTTGTATCCTGTTTACAGTCCACAGAAACTGTTTCACCTGTTTATAGCCACTCCTTCCTTGAGTATATATGAGTGTATGTTGTTATTCTGTGTACATTGAGAGCCATTAAGCTAGAGTCATATCCCTTTCATATGTAAACATAGGCTGCGTGGCCAATAAAGATGATTCTGATAAAGGTTTTAGGTACATACTTTCAGTGCTCTCATTTTATTAGACTCCATCACCAGTGTTTCTGCAGGCTTCACCATGTTACATTTCTGAGGATTTTTCCAAATACATTCCCATAAACTGTATCCTGAAATTGTTTACCCTACAACTAGAATGTTTTAAAATGTTTATATGATTGTTTGTATATCTTATATGTTCTTATATGGTTAAACTTTATTTGCAGTATGTGGGACAGATGGTATAGGACATGGTTTTTACAGATGTGAGACTCTAATAATACACAGCAGTATTTGTTCTCAAGAGGCGGCAGCAGTTCATGCCTCTGGCTGCTTGGATGACATCTTCAGTATTGACTTTATCTCCAAACTCAATCTTTCTGTGCTCCAGCTGTATTCCCTGCTGTCTTAAACAACGTCACCCGCTGCATTAAGCCTGTTTCACTGTCAAAGTTTGAAAGACTTACATGAAAAAAACAACTAGTGGTGATGAAGGCTAGAATGATTGACTAATTGCAATGTGAAATAAGTGTCAATTCACATTTGTGTCATTACTTCCTGGCAGTATATAACAATCATTCACCAATAATATAAGTAATGGTTCACTAAACATGACCTGGACATGGATAAATCTATAATCTATAAAATACTATATCAAAATAAACATAAAACATATGAACACGTACATGAGATGAAACACAAATCCCACTTGATAACATTACTAAACATAAGATTAAATAAAGTGAAAATACAATATACAGAATAAATACTTCAATGTAAGTAATTTGAGATTCAACACGTGAAAACTCAGTAGGTATTTCGCCTTGTGTACACGATCATTAAATTAGTGCGTGGGACTCCGAAGCCATGAGCAAACAGTAACTCCCTTTTCCCAGTGGACACAAACTCACCACCAGTTTTGATTAATCAAATAAGCCTTTTTAGCATCTTCCCACAGGTTTATCCTCACTGTGGGTCTTATCTGTGTTGAGTGTGCTGCCCCAGTATGTACATGTACATAAATGTTTGCATATGTATGTATACATGCATACAGTATGGACATAGATATGTATATGCATGTACAGTATGTATGCATGTAAGTGGTTGTGTAAGCACTTGAATAAATCTGTTTTTAGTATGATTTATTTTAACCTGATAACCAAAATGAATACAAATCATTCAGTACTTTAACGTAAGATGTGTATTGTATTGTTGATGTAGTATTTTTATACTGTGGTATTGCTATATTTACTTCTGAGTACTTCCTTAAGCACTGGTTTAAAGGGGCCTAAAACATACAACACATTACAATACAATGTAGTCCAATACAACTAATACAACCTCACAAAGACCACAAAGAGCAGAGATTTCTTGACAGACTCAACAAATAACAGCATTCACAGGAGTTTGTATTGGACTGCTTTACAGGTGTCCATATTGTTAGGGTTATCTCATTTAAGGTGTCAGTTTAAGTATGCAGCAATAGAACTGCCAAACCACCAACAAAAATAAAATGGTCCTGGATTCTAAAAACCTGTTATCTATAAAGAGATGCACATCAGTACAAGTTGATATGAGTGGGAAATGTTAGATGGTGGTGATGGCTTTGAAAAAAAACAACGTATCAGTGCACCCCTAGTGTGGAGTTTCATTATCTTGGGTTGCTGACATTGGCTTACCGCATGTTTATTTTTCCTTTAAAACCAAATCAAGCTGACTTCATATCGACTCCTTGGAGACCTAGATGTCCAAGCTTTCCAAATAAAAGTTTTTTTGTTTAAATTTGTTAAATTTGTTTTGTTTTTTCACCTTTAACCCCAAGCAGTACTGTGGCTTTTATCTTTCTGCAGATGGAAATAACTGTATTGTGTTCATGAAATTTGAATTCTCAGTTTAGCCAATCAGGGTGCATGATCTCACTGTGCTTTAATTAATTAAAACAATTAGATTAACACCTAGTTTACTCTCAGATAAAGTTGACAGATGAATACTCTGCAGCCAATTTTTGATCTGTAAACACAAGTCCTTTCACAATGTTGTTATGCTGAATTGAAAGTGAAATTGTGTTATTTGTTACTTTTTAGAAACCACCTGGAAGTCCCCAAGAGTGCCCCAAATTATAGTTTACTGGATAAATGTACGTATATATCAGCTACCTCTTAATTAATTATTTAGTATGACTTTATATTATTTAGCACTGGTCTTTTTAAAAAAAACTGCTGCTGGCTTCATTGTCTTTTAATTGTTCTTATGCGTTTGTTAGGTATGATTTATTCTATTCTATATTGCACTATGGTCCTGAGAAATGCCCCAAATCATATTTGATTGGATAAATGTATATATATATATACATATATATACAATTATATGAATCTAACATATACATAAAGTCCTTATACTATATGCAAATGTGCAATGTTCTTGGGATTAGACAGTAAGGACAGCCATTTAAAATTATCTTACATTTTTTGGTGACTAATCCTGAATTTGGGAGTAGTTTATATATATATATACATATATATACACATATATATATACATATACACACATATATATACATATATATATATACATATATACACACACATATATATACGTATATATATATATATATATATAAACTACTCCCAAATTCAGGATGTCACCAAAAAATGTAAGATAATTTTAAATGGCTGTCCTTACTGTCTAATCCCAAGAACATTGCACACTTGCATATAGTATAAGGACTTTATGTATATGTTAGATTCATATAATTACAGGTTATTAGAGATTGTTTATTGTATACAGTATTATATACAAGCCATTACAAGGCTACTGTTGTGTTAATTTTGAATTTCCCCCGAAGATAAGATAACATATTCCTTAATTAGTCCCACAATGGGGATATTTGCATTATTACAGCAGCATAGTGGACATTAAAAATAGAAGAGCATCAATAAAATAAAATAAAAAAACAGTAGTAAAATGTAATAAAACATAATAAATATAGGCATGACATTATGTACAAGAGTAATCCCTAAGGGGATCAATAAAGTTTACCTTACCTTAAAAGAAGGGAAAAGAAAGGGTGTTTTTTTTCTTGGTGTTTTTGACCAATAGCAAGAGATAATTGAGGTCAAAACTTGGACATCAGTAATATTGAACCTAGATGTCACGTTCACGTCCTGACCGAGGCTTTGTTTTAACCTAAATATCGAATGACCCTCCAATTACCACGGTCACATGTACTGGATCGTGGGGGAAACCACAGCGTGATATGAAAATACTATCAAAACAAAGATTAACTGCAGTTATTGTACTCTGATCTAGTTTAGTATAATTGGCAGCTAATACCGTAGCTGGCTGGAACATTATGTCCTTGGCATTCCCTTTTAAATTTAATTACTTGTGATAAAGTGATTTTGCTTTACTGTGTCATAAAGCACTCTGCTCTCGTTGTTGTACAGCACAGAAAACATGTACACAAAAAAATTGTTTAATCACGTTTGGGATTTGTTATTGCACGTGTAAAAGGCCAGCTGTGTTTTGGAAATTAGTTAACCATTAACTTTGTCTGCCTTCTGATATCCAAAAAAGAGAAAAAGACAAAGAAATAAAGAATATGTTTGATTCTTGAGAGGAAGTCTTTCATTAAAATAACTAAGAGAGGCAAGAATCCCTTTGTCACAGTTTAAAAAAGAATGATGTGTTCAACTAGCACACAGGTCAAGAGTGTTTTATTCACCGGATTCAGCTGTCTGGACAGAGTTCAGCCCTCTGAGGAGCAGTTTACTGTTGGCAGGAAATAAGATCATCAAAACCAAAGTATTTTAAGATCTGAACACTGAAACACAGACGTCATATTTTAACCCAGAGCATAAAATTACCCTAAAACATCCCAAGTGCTAAATATTATGTGTAGTCTTGTTAGTTTTGGCAGATGTAATGAGATTTTAACTCTATTTAAACACTATTTCAGGAAGCTAATTTGAGCACACTGACAGTATTAGCTGACTGTACCTCCCAATTCTTTAATTGTTTTTATAAATGCACCATTCACTTTCCTTAAATATAAGAAAAACAAACATTTATATCTCTATAAATAGTATGTGCTTTGTAATTCATGTGTATGCTGCTGCAATTTCCCCATGGAGCGTCAGAAAGAGGTTATACTTGCAGCTAGAAAACAATGAAAAATGTTGTTAAATGTGACACAAATGTGCTCAAAATGACCCCAAACATCAGAATATTAAAACCTACCATTATTTGTCATATTGTCATAATTGTTATAGTTGTAATACTGATGCAGAAATGTGGCTTTCAAATGTGCTCAAGCTTCGTGATTACTGGTAATTTGTCAAGCAAAGTTAACAATGTAACAAAAAAATAAAATAATCAATTTTTAAAAAGGAGGCCGACAAGACTTCCTTTCCATTGTTTTCCTTTATTACCATTTTTGCGGAGATAACTTAATCAGGAAACAAAAAAATATACCAGACAATAAAGTACTAAAAATCTGAGATAGAAATAACCCCCCCAACACAAACCACCCAGAGCCCCTGACCCCTCCTCCTCCTCTTCCTCCTCCTCCCTCTGTGGGTTTATGTGGCGTATCGCTTCGTCCACTGTTTGGCCGTTCGGTCATGCTCTGCTCTGTTAGTCGTGTACTGGGTGGCGATGCTTCCCACCAGGGGATCGGCTGAGCGGGAACACACACACACACACACACACACACACACAAAAAGAAGGTTTAGTTTAAATCTGCGTTAAAGAAATAATACAACATCGACACTAAAAGGGCTTAAATGTGTCCAATGGATTATTCACCAGTTCATTTCACAGTAAATTCACCTTTTTCTGCCTAAAAAGAGGCAAATTAACAGAATCCGAACAGCAAATCAGGTCAACTGAATCATCATGTTATATCAACATATTCTCTTCTGATCTTAAATTTAGTGAAAGAATAATTCATAATTTCTGCTTTTTTAACTCAAAAATGAGGTATACTTTCATTTAAATGAGGCCTTTTGAGCACAACTTCCAAAAATATGTGTAAACGGTGGTAATTAGTTGGAATGAAGTTGGCTAAAACGGTGTAACACAGATTTGAGTGATAATTTATACCTTTATGCTTTATAAACACACCGTAACTTGGATTTTGAAAAGTGATCTATAAATTAACTATTTTTCTTTATTAAACAAGTGATATTTGGTGAGAAGCCAAAACAAGTGACGATTCTTCTTCTTAAGCCAGAATATTATTAAAATGTTGAGTACAGGTAAAAATATTGTAAAGGGTTTTTTATTATTATTATTCAGACAGTTTAATCAACTGGTAAAAAAAAGACTTCCTCCTGTCACAATCTTTAATAAATCAACCGTCAGCTGTCAGAGTAAATGAAGTGTGACTGTGGCTTTGAGCAGCCGGTAAAATGCAAAAACTCCCAGTCTGCTTTCACTCTTACGAGTAGAAAACAGAAAAGGATGTCCAGATGATTTCGGGTTTCCTGTCAAAGCAACTGGCAAATATTTACCAGCATCTGTGTGTGGCAGCGGCTCGGGTTTCCGAATGTTGTTTCATGAGTAAAAAAAGGGAGGACGCGCTGTTCAGGAGCCTGAAAGTGATTCAGGACACTTCAGCCTGAGGCTGCGCTGAGACCAAATCAGGTGAATTAGGACTTTTGGAGAAACCCGACGTCACGCTGCGGAGGCCAATCACAGCCGGGAATCAAGACTGATCAGAGCTGTAAAACTCCGCCACGAGGAAAGACAAAGATGTTACTAAGAGAGGAGAGGAGGACATTTCTCTTTGTTTGATAATGAAACACTTTTAGAAGAAAAGATAGCGAGCGAGAGAGAGAGAGAGAGAGTAAGAGAGAGAGAGAGAGAGAGAGAGAGAGAGAAGCTGCTGTCGAGCGAGCTAGGGAGTGAATGAAGAGAGGGAGTGCCGTTAAAGAGGAAGTCGGTGAATCAGTTCAATAAAACGTTATTTTTTTGATTGTTTCACAGCGATTACGTTCAACAGCACAAATAAACACCCACATGCACACGTACACACATCCACACCCACACTCCTCCACTCAACCTGATTTAGTCTGAATACAGCCTGAGTGTTTTGTCCTCGTCTCCTGTCCCTCACTATCTCATAAACTTGATGTTTTTCAGACTGCGAAAAATGGTGAAAGAGACTAATTGAAAATTTCCAGCACTTAACCCTTACATACTGTTCAGAGTCAAATTTGACCCATTATTACATCTAAGTGTTGTTAAAACACCTTATACACATTTCTTTTAGTCGGACTTTTCCTAATGTGACCCACAGTAAACAAAAAATGGAAATAAAATGCTCCCCCCCCCCATTTTTGTGCAGCTGATACACATTTTTATATATTTGACTTGTGTTTCAAAAATCGGCATTCAAACATGTTGTATTCTTCATATTCTATAAAATGTTCTCCAAGACCATAATATAGTGATTGTGACTGTCTTTTTCCCCCATAAATAAATAGAATACACTCTGACAGCTTCATTAAGGATTAATCAACCATTCATTAATGACTGATGGGGGAATTTATAAATGTGAATTGGTGTAAAGACTAATTATGAGTCAAAATATGAACAGTATGTAAAGGGTTAAATGAGCTTTTAAATAAATCGGAACAAAGAGAGTGAAACCTGTTTTTGTTGTTGCAGCACACTGAACACATCACACCTAACAACTAGATGCTGATGTCTCACCTGGGTTACAGTCTGTGAGCAGGGAGCAGATGGACAGCAGCACCTTGGAGATGGTGAGGGCGGGACTCCAGTTGTCCTTCAGGATGTCCAGACAGATCACGCCCTGACTGTTGATGTTGCAGTGATAGATCCTCGTACGAAATGTTACCTGCACACACACACACACACACACACACACACACACACACACACACACAGAGACAGTCAGGGTGACATTAAAGTGAAATATTCATTCTTACACACAATTGTCTTTTTTTAACAATTCACTTAACCCTTACATACTGTTCAGGGTCAAATTCAACCCATTTTTTTTATATTTGAGAGCTGTAAAAACACCTAATAAACATTTATTTTAGCCAGACTTTTCCTAATGTGACCCATAGTTTACAAAAATGGAAATAAAATGCATAATTTCTTTTATTTTTGTGCAGCTGATACACATTATTATATATTCTAATGTCCAAATGTAACCTGTTTATTCAAAAATATTCAAAAATCTGCATTAAAACAAAAAAAAGTTTAAAAAAAAGTAGTGATTGTGAATGTCTTTTAATCAAATAGAAATATGAATCAAACATGTATTAATGAGTGATGGGGAATTTATGAATGTGAGTTGGTGTAGAGATTCATTATGAGTCAGAATATAAACAGTATGTAAAGGGTTAAATGATGTAAATCAGTAAAGTAGTCCTTCATTTCAACTGAGAAAGGCTCATTATTGTATAAATAAATCATTAATTATTATATTAAGAGAAGTTCATTGATGAGTGGACTGCAGCCGTTCAATCATGCAGAAACACTCAACTTCAACCTTTAAGTATTAAATGTCTATTGTTTTACTCTAAAGGACATGAAAGCCCTCTGGTGGTTAAAAAGAGGAACTCCTAAATGCCGGGAAACACTAATCAAACGGGAACGTCTGTGGCACGCCACAGTCTACTGCTGATTGAGCCCACGCTGCTTAAAATGCAACGTCTGTGGTTCGATTCCAGCAGCGGACCCTCTTTGCATTTTTGTCCTTCTCCCTCCCTGTTTCCTGTTAGATCTCAACTGTCTCTATTAAATAAAGGCAGAAAAATGACACAAAATTAAGAAAGAGATCTGTGCTGTGACTTTTTCTTTCACAGATGTTACTAATAAGCCGCCACTTCTCGTTCATTTATCAGCAATCTGACCAACAATGAAAGTGAGTGAGTGACTTATTGACGGTAAATGTTCTGATTAAATGTTGAGTTGTTGGGGGAAATCTAAGCTGTAATCGTGACGTTTGTTTTTCACATGTGGTGTCGGTTATATGTTTATCTAAACGTATGGACACGTTTAGTTAAAAAAAACTGCTTCACACGCAGCTTTGATTCTCACATTAAAAAGCAGCTTGTTTTTTGGGGGGGTATTTTTAAAAACCTAGTTTTGACTTTAGTCTCCTAACATCAAAACGGTTATTTCCTGCTCTTGTTTACACAGTGAGTCAAACATGAGCAGGTGTTACTGAGCAGATCTCTATTTTTTTCTTCTTCTATCTTCTATCACTGGTTTTCATTTCCATTCATGTACACATAAACAGAGGAGGAAGGAAAATGTTTGGCAGAGCTGTTAAAAGCCACCAGATCCTGATCAACTTGTTTCTAGTGGATGAAAACCTAAATAATAGTCACACTTAAAAGGACTAGTGTGTAAGATTTGTTTAGAGGCATCTAGAGCAGGGGTGTCTAACATATAGCCAAATGTTTTAATAAAAAATGCACCTCTAATGCTATTATTGCTAATTTTCACTCGCCATTCACAGTCAAGGCCTCTCATCTGCCCGTCGTAATCAGACTTGAAATAATTGACTTGCAATGTGATTCAGATATGAAGGACAAATTTGCCTCACTCGGCTTGGACACGTTTTAACAGTACCTCTGATATTAATAACAATAGTTTTAAAATAAAACTGCATTCCAGACTGAGACATAATGTTGTTGAAATTGCTCATTTTCTCAGGCTGTTTTTATTATAATAAAGTTATAATATAGGTTTTATATATTGTATATTTTCTGTACATTATACTGTAATGGTTTTACTGGTCTGGCTCAAATGAGATCAAATTGGGCTTTTTGAGGCCCTTAAACTGAGTTTGACCCACCTGATCTAGAGGAACAGACTTTGCAGAAATTAAATATAATAAGTATGTTTTAATTAGTGTATAATCACCTGATAATAAGAATAATTGTTTGTTTTTTTATAGTTAGTTACATTGAGCCCTTTATATCTAAAGGACTCAACAACTGTAACTTTCACATTACTCTGTTAATATAAGCGACGCCTATTTAACGCTCTGTTAGATTTTGGAATTTTTTGATAAACACATTTTTGTTACCAAAGTTTCTGGACCTAGCTTATCAGAAGTCTTGTGAAGCTTGTTGATTAATTCTATTTAGTTTTCAAAGATATTGAGATCAATGAACTTAAAAAAGACGTCACTCAGCACATAAAGAGACCAAAAGTCAACAAACCGTTGGGGCAAATAGTCACAAAACTAGCAGGATGTTTCCTCGAAAGTACCTGAAAACACAACCCGAAGACTTATTTTAACAACTAGGGGGCGCTACAAATAAAAACACAAATCAGACTATAATGACGTCTGCCTTGTTTTTAAAATCTTACATGGTCTTTCTCAGGGTATGTGCACATTTTTAACAACAAATTTAATGACTTTAAGACCTTTTTTAATACCTCTGTAAGGAAAAAATAAAACCACCACTCAGACATATATATTAATACAAAAGCAGGATTTTACTACTGATTATTTTTTTTAAATAATGCATCACTCTGCCCATACATATCAGGACCTGTTCGACCCTTTCACTGAAACACTGACTCAAACAACACCAGAGCTGCAGCCATAAATAATGGACAATGCTTTTACTAACTGTCTGCATTAATGATGTATTATTTATAGCTCATAATGTAATGTTTATCTTAATATTATTTATTTATCTGTTCTTTTTTTATTATACTTTGCTAAGTTATTAACCTGCCTGGGGACTACAGATGAAAACTAACCTCTTGTCAAATTTACATTGCTGATATTGACCTGATATCAGATATATCGCTATCGGCGGATATGTTGTCCGATGTGTGCTGATATTTTGTTATTTAAGTATGTAAGCAGCATTTTATGTACATCATTTCTCTTAATTTAAGTTTAATATATGCATGTTTTCTTTTAGGTTTTTGGCATTTCTTTGCCTTTATTCGATAGTACATAGCGGTGAGGCCAACAGGAAACAGGGAGAGAGAGAGGGGGAATGAAATGACCTGCAGCAAAGGTGCCTTACCGAAATTGAACCAGGGACACTGCGATAATGTGGCATGCGCTGTAACCACACGACTACCCAATCGCTCCAGATGCATGTTTTTTTCTGTTCTTTGCAGGGTTTTTTTGTAATTCAGAGGTAATTATAATTATTAAATTCCCAGTGTAGTTTACTGTTCAGTGCACTAATGTTGGCTTGAACCTCAGAGTTAATTCTCACTATTTGTATTACATAATTCTTTTATCCTGCCAAAAAAAAAACAAACCAAGGCTGACAAACAAAGCAATCAGGATTGGCATTTTCAGGGCCGCCGACATAATAGACATAATAACTTAATTGGTCCAAATAATCCTGTTGGGACAAAAAAACAAGAAAGAAAGAAAAACTACACATCGAGTCATAAGTGTCTAATGTGGATCCATCTAAAACTAACTGAACAATAAATCCTGTGCTGTGAAGGAGAAAGTCAGTCAGACAGATATCAGAAAAGAAAGAGAGCGGCTTCTTCTCTCATCTTTTTCAAACCTGGAGGGGAAACTAGTGAACAAACAGGCACAAAAACTAGTTTTTCCCAAAAATCTGGACCAACAACACTCAACACTCCATGTACATGTTTTACTATTGTTCAAATATTTAGGTTTCCCACTTAGTTCCAGTGCTATCTAAAAGTACAAATGATAAGAAGAAGCTTTTATTACTTTCTATCTGGTGATATTCACACATTCATGAGGTTAATTATTAGAAAATCACACAAAATCGATCTAAAACTCAAACAATGACTTTCTGTTGCTTGGTGCTCTCAGAGCTCCACTGTTTTCTTGAAACTTGAAAATCATGAATGAGCAACACAGACGCTGTCGTTTATTTTCAGTCCCACTGCCGTATAAATACTCACCGGGACACCAAATCCAAGAGGCTAAAAATAGTCCCAACAAATACTCAAAGATACATTACACACTACAGTCCTGTTTTAGTAACGCTCACTAAGAACTACAGTCAGTGCTGCTGTTTTTAAAGAGAATATTTGTCTTTTTAAAAAAACATGAAAGTATACATAAAATAAAGAGATTTATGTCCTCAGTAGGAATGAAGGAGCTTTGAGTGTCACAGGAGGGAAGTTTGGAAGTATTAAAGACTGCTAGTGTGAGTCGTTTCATGAGATTTGTTGAAAATAAGAACAAAAAACAAATCAGACTTTGTGTTTAAGTAACGTTTTTCAAAAGCCATAAATGATCAGTGACAGCAGAAAGCAGCAAAAACTCTTTTTAAATGTAAAGCACACTTAGTTTATTTTTAATGAAATATACTTAACTATGAATAAAGCTGCCTTCTATTTAAATTTCTTCTTAATAGCTACCTCTGGTGTTTAAATGATAGAAAAGCCAAACGGGAAGACTTAGAAAGCTGCATTTCATAGTGTTTCTTTATTGATTTAAAACCAAATCAGGTTGTAAAACTCTGCAGTCGTGCAGGATTAATATCCGTACCTTGAGGGGTTTGAAGGTAGGTATTGTAGGTATAATTATGTTATTTCTTTATCATTCTATTATTATTATTATTCCACTGTGTTACACATGCTTGATATTTTTATGTCTCTTTTTAAGTGTAAAGCACATTGATTTTCTTTGTTCTATCAGTCAGGTTACAAGATTTGTGTGTGAAGTAGATACATTACTTCTAAATAGCTACCTCTAGTATTATTATGAAGAGCAGCTTTTCTTTCTTTATTGTTTTACAACCAAATCAGGTCATAAGTGCAGGACTAATGTCCGTACCTTGGGGGGTTTGAAGGGGTAGTCGGGTGTGAAGGCGATGTCCAGGAAGAAGACGCCTCCCTCGTACACGGAGCCTGGTGGTCCCAGGATGGTCGACCTCCACTCATAGATGTTGTCTCCTTTGGGGCCAGCACTGCAGGCAGAAAAATAATGATAGGAGAAACGCTGAAGCACTCAGTGATGATAAATAAACATTATATATATATATATATATATATATGAGAGTTATCTTTGTGGTGCTGAATCCTTAAACATTTCCATTTTTATCTGTTATCTGCTACTGTACTCCATGATGCACATTTCAAAACATCACTGTTTGCTCTTTTCACCCCCCGTGTTTGCCCTCATAGATTACAGCAGCTCATCAATAATGCTGAGAGGAGAAAAAAAAACAAAAAAAACACACAGACCAGGAAAAACAAAAACTTGCGACATTACTGAGTTAACTTTGTCTGCAAACACACAAGAAAACAAATACAGCAAACTGAATAAATACAATCAGAAGTCAGAGGAAATGAGAGGAAACAAGACTACATTAGAACCCAGTATGTGTGGCTGGACTGTGTGTGGTAAAGTATTACAGAGACAGTCAGTGGTCGTGTATATAATGTGAATTCCTGGATATAAAAAATGTTCATCTGCAATGTTCTGTGTTGGTCTCTGTAATATTTGCTGTTTTTTTCTATATATGTGTGCTGTGTAAGTGTGTGGCTGCACCCGTTGATTGATGGATCTTTAGACCTGGCAACTATTATGTAGCTGAGTGCAACCTCAAAATGTCTTAAACATGTCTATGTGTTACATCCTTGGCCGCCTGGGGGTGTGGGGGGAGGGGGGGTTAGGGTTGTTTGTTTGTTGTTTGGGGGGGGGGGGTTTGTGTGTGTTTTGTTTCATTTTGTTTTTTTTGTTTTGTTTCTGATGAAAAACCGCAATAAAAGAAAGGGGAAAAAAAGTAATATTTGCTGGTAAAGTTTAGAAAAGAAGCGCATCACATGACATGGTAGTCAAAAAACAAGTGTTTAGTCAGATTGATGGTTATTTAGTGTTTAAACTCTCCCTCGTGTCTCTATTAGCCTTTTTTCTGCCTCTTTCCTGGTCGATGATCACAGAGGCTGCAGTGAAACTTGTAAATGAAAGTGCTGACAGCATTTTGGGTGTAAATTCAGGAGGTTCATCTCCGCCCGGTTACAGATACAGTCAAATCAAGCGCACTTACAGAGCAGCCGCTCCACACTGAACTGAAGCTACATGAGTCACATGTTTTACCTGAAAGAGACGTGTGTTTTAATGCTGTTGTTCATCATTTGTGATATGAAAATGTCACAGAGTGGTCAGCTGGAGAGTCGATCACACCTGACGGTAGAGTAGGAGACCCTTATGGGTTTTATTGGCTCCTTCTGCACATTTCTCTTTCTTTTCCTAACCTCAAAAAATTCTGCATGTATTATTTTATTCTTGTATTTTATGAGCAATAAATTAAATCTAAAATCCAGCCAAATAAAAACCGACTCACTGAGGAAGACGGTATTATAGTATTATTTCACACGGCTGTTAGTTCAAATAGATACAAATGGATCAACATCAATCGAATTATCAATGAACGGAGAGATCCAGTATCAGAGTCACATATTCATTCCTTCACTGTGTGTGTAAAACCTGATGAATCACTGGGAAGGGGAAAAAAAGACCTTACTGGCAGCAAACTGGAGTCTGTGGGTGTCGTTTCTATTTCCAGCAACTAAAACTGAACTAAAACTGACTCTGAATGCATCACACTATTCAAGATGTGCCTATCATCTGTCTAAAAGGGAACTTCCCTCTAAAATAACTCTTAATTCTGCAGATTTTTGGTGCTGTCTGAAGCAATGTCTGTGTCTGAAACAGCTGTGTCTGTTCTGACACTAAAAGATGAAGAGAAAACTGTAGAAAACTAAATCTAACAAGTCACATTCCCACATTTCCTTTTCATTACAATTCGGATATTAAAAAGCAGTAACCTTTGCAGAGTACTGGTCATATAAATGATTTAGGAATATGTCTATGTATGAACTTCCTTTTGTGCATCATTCATAAGACCCTCTGTTCAAACAACCCCCCCGTGGCGCATCTATGCATCATGATCTGTAATCTTTATTGATTTTTGCAGAACATATGGTCTTGAACACCCTTGGGGGTCATAAATAGAAAACATAACAGTATTGATGTGAAACTCCTGGGGGTGGTGAGGAGGTGAGGGGGGGGGGGGGGGGGGGGGGGTATTAGTGGCAGATGTTACACTCTGCTGCTTTGTTTGATCAAAGCTGACACAGACGTTTGGCTGTGTTACAGTGACACGCTACGATATAGATAAATCGATTCAGAGAGCAAAGTTTGGGGCTAATTAACGAGGTGTTTAAAGATGTGACGGTAATGTGACAGATAAAAACTTTCCACAGCATAAAAAAAAAAAGAAGCTTCGACTTTTACGAGGCTGATTATAAATGAAAAGAACACATTCCTCCCCTGCAGACAAACATTCAGCCTCAAAAACATCCTTTTTTTCAAAACTCTGTATGAGCCGTTTGATCAACCTTGGATACGGTTATGAAAACTGGCATAAACAAGATTTTTCCCATACATTAAAAATGAAATGCCGTCACTTGAAACAGCGAAACAGCTTTAAATGTCTAAACAATCTAATAAATACATAACTTAATGTACAACAAGCTCTCAGGGATCATAACTCAGAAGTATTTGTAGTATTTTATAAGATGGATTACTTTAGTACAAGGGTGTCAAACATATGGCCTGTGAGCTGGAAGGGGTCTAATCCGGCCTGCTGGATAACTTTGCAAAGTATAAATATTACAGAAAAATACTTCTCCTACTCGCCCCAAAATGCACAAAAATGAAAATATTACAATATGTTATACTTTTGTATAGGTACTACAATTTCTTTTGGCTTTTTGTTAAATTAATAGTTAATAGTTTTAATGAGATTGTTATGTTACAAATAAGTAGTTTAATAAGTAGTTATGAGGATTTCTTTTTAAGGTTTCATTAAGTTCTTGTATTATCAGTTTCAATAAAATACATAAGACATAAGATATTTCATGTTTTAGGTAAAATAGGAAATTATATTGTGATAGTAGTGGTTTAAAA
Source organism: Scomber scombrus (assembly GCF_963691925.1). Lineage (NCBI taxonomy): Eukaryota > Metazoa > Chordata > Actinopteri > Scombriformes > Scombridae > Scomber > Scomber scombrus. The sequence goes on along the minus strand of NC_084976.1, from coordinate 23,043,274 downwards.
CCCAAAAAATGTCTCTGAATGTTGTCAAGCAGCTTCTGTGCAAAATAACCTGAAGAATTCAGACATAATATTGTTGAAACTGCTCATTTTTCACAGTAAATAGATGATTTATTACAGTAAAGATATAATATATATATTATTATAAGTTATTATGGAATGATTTTACTGGTTCGGCCCACTTCAGATCAAACTTTGTATGTGGCCTTTGAACTAAAAATGCTGCTGCTTTAAGGATCAAATAAATCCGCCAATCAATAAAAAAAATGGAGGAAATTGATCTTGTTCTGTTAAAACGTACTAAAGGAAGCATGAAAATGTAGACAAGCGATCAAACTCTACAAGAATAAGTAAAGACTGAGTGTATTTTTAAAGTTATTACAGTAGATACATTATTGTAACACAAGGTACTCTATTAAACGCGGCTTTTAATCCGTGGCGTGCCGAGGAGGCAGGTTGTGTTTTTTAAGCCGTCACGCTCCATTGTTGTAATCATGTCGTCCGTTATGGATTTGTCTAAATGGAACAAGCTGTGAATGGTTGTTAAAAACCTGCGGCAGCGGCGTTCGTCCATCACTGTCACATCTTTCAGCTGTAGTCGTCCATCTTTAACCCACAATTTTAAGTTAATTTAACCAAAGACATCATCATCATCATCAAGCTGCTGCAGCTGTGATGCAGTGGAGCCTACAGGGACCAGTGGAGGACCTATCACCAATAAAATGGTTTATTCTTAATTTGCACTATTTGAACCAGCACTTTAACCAATGCAATGTTTTTTATTTTTTAACTTGCACTTTATTAGGTCATGTGTTTGTAGAATAGATTTTAGTATCCTTATTTACTTTTAGACATTACATATATTTGTTTTTTTAAATCTTGCTATTGGCTTTACTCCTACACCTCTTGTCTTTTTATTGTCTGTTGTTTGTTGCTTTATTACTTCCATGCTTACATTGAGCTGCTAGTAACCTGAATTTTCCCATTGGGATCAATAAAGTGACTATCTATCTATCTATCTATCTATCTATCTATCTATCTATCTATCTATCTATCTATCTATCTATCTATCTATCTATCTATCTATCTATCTATCTATCTATCTATCTATCTATCATATGCAGGGTCTATGTATGATAATAGGTTGTCAGCAGTGATCTTACTTTCCCCTTCACATACTTCAGCTGTCCTTCAAATCTTCTCCATTTCACTCGGGGAGCTCATCACACGACTAGATAAATATCTCAGTCTTTACTTTCATTAGCAGCAAACATCCAGACGGTGTTCATTTCTTGGTCTGGTATGTGGCCTCAGGTCGCTTGTTTGATCTACTGAGTTAAGCTAGAGAGAGAGAGAGATTCCTGTGCTGTTTTTTTCTCTTCTTCCTCCACGTGGGAGGTCAGAGGTCAGACTCAGCAGCCTGGAGTGCAGAGAGCTTTCAGTGATTTGCCTTCAGACACAGCAGGGAAGGACGGTACCTGCTGAGACAGGAGCTTGAACCCAGACCGTCCTGTTTTTAAAAAGAATAATTTTTCTAATTGCGACGCTGCAGGAAAACCAACAGCGAAGAGAAAGCTTCGTCCTCAAGCTGAATACTAAACGTCTCCTTTGGAAATACAACTTTTGGCTCTAAATCTGACCCTTATCTTACACCACTCACTCAGGAGTGTCATGTCAAAGGTTACTTTGAGATTTCTACTGAAAAAGCTGGTTTGTATTTAAGAGTTTAACAGTATTCATTTTGCATTTTTCTGATCTTGCTCATCTTGAATCTTAAATAAACAGTTCTGAAAGGAACTGGTTTAAAAGGAAAAATATTGAAGAGTTTTAGTCCTACAGTTGAAAGCACACGAGTCAACGTTGCTGCTAGTAACATTTTGTCGTGGTAGGCCACAATGCCAAAATCTTTGCTGCCACTGACAGAGAAAAAAGAATTGTAAAGAAACCCAAAACGTTCTGCAATCAATCATCTGAGAGGTGATCATAGAACTTAAATGACATTCAGATAAAATCAAACGCGTTTAATACTATCAGAAGTTTCGGCTCTCTCCAGCACCAAACAGGATGCTGCAAATTGTGTAGTTACCAAGGTAACGGCTGAAAAAACTATACAAATACCATCACACACATACGATAGACGGTGAATTAACAGTGTTATGAGTCAACGTTTATTTATTTTTCTCTGTAAAGCACTTTGAGCTTCATCCTTTGTATGAAAGGTGCTCTACAGTGCTGGATACCGGTACTCAAAACCTGTCAAATGATCCTACAATCGATCCTTTTTTGCATCCAGAGTTAGAAAATATGACTATTTGTACTGATTTGCTCACAGCCAATCAACGCAAGCGTTCTTTGATTCAACGCGACATATGCTGTGACCCACATGCTGATTTTGAGCAATTTGTATAAATGTTAATAATTTAAAGACTTTCAAAATGCATTTGTGTAAAAATCAAATAGATGTGGAGGAGTGGTGACATTTTATGCAATTTAAAACTTCTATTCACATGATGGGTATCGAATGGAAATCTTAATATTATATTTTTTATTTCTTAAAAAGGAGTTTAGTATAACGTTAATATTTTACCTCAGAGAGCTTCAGTTCAAACTTATCATAAGTACATTTTTTAACATTTTATACAACAATAGAAACACCAGATAACTGCTAAAGTATGATAAAGCTGTCTGACATTGACTACTGTTAATTATTGGTTTGATTAACGGTTTAATAAGGCGTGTTGGTATTGATTCCTGAGGGTGGCTGATCAGACTTATTATCAGCTCAGTTTCTAAAAGGCAATATTCAGTTAATGTTCGCCAGTCTCTGTGCATGTTTGTTTTAAACTACTTTCCAAATTAAACACGATGAGCTCCATGGTCACAGTGAAACTTGAAAGCTCAGCAGTCTAGTTGTTCTTCAGCTTCCTCTTTTTGAAAGTTACATTAACATTTATTCACCCACAAAAGGCTGATATGTCTCTGTATAACACAACCTCCTCTTTCTGTCGGCTGCTGTACATTTTACTGGCTTTTCACACATGATTTCAGGCACAGTTTAAACAGTTTAAACCTGTGATTTTCTGCCTTTTTTGGTATAATTATCCAGGCTGCTGCTTTTTCTACTGTAATTCATGCAGTTTGTGGGGTTTCCAAACAGAGAAATGCTCCAACATCCAGCAGCTCTCTTAAGTGTCCACATAGTAAATGGTTGAAGGTGGTTTCTGTGGGCAGCTGTATAAACTGTGTAAGCTGTTTTAATGTTGTAAAAAGTACCTCGCTTTCCCCACACATCCTCAAAGACCTGGAAATGTAACGCTTTCTTTTCTCCAAGAACGGGTCAACAACTTTAGAAATTTGGCTGTTTTAGCTGATGTGATCTAAGAAATGTTAATCCCCCTCCAAAAAAAACATCTTAATTTTGGGGGGTAAAAAAGATGTTACATGAAAATAAAGTTAGAAACAGGAGGAATGAGCGTGTAATGCCAGTTTCACTTCACAGTTATTGTTTTTTTTTAGTTATAACTGAATTATTTAATTCATTTACATTTGAATATGCAGAAATGCAGCTGTGGCCGACAGCTGCTTCTGTTTCTGCCTCATTGTTCAAAAGCTTTTCTTCTTGTATATTTCGACCAGGAACACGATTGGAAAATAATCTCAATGTGAATGTAGTTGTAGTTTTTGTAGTGTCTCTGTAAAATCTCACAGGCTGTGACTTATAACTGGGTGTCAAACTTTAGTGTTTTAAAAGTCTTTTCAAAGTCTTCTAGTGTATGAGACGCATAAGCCAACGCCTTGGTGACTCGCCTGGGAAGCCTTACTCCCGAGGGCCAGGAAGTATCTCACTCTCTCTCACCCCCGTGACCCTTCAGTACCCCCCCCCCCCCGGCTTCCACCCTCCAGGGCAAACCTATGTAACACAGATACCATAATGTCTGACTGACCCACATTTAAATGCTGTGTCATGGTTTCTGTTCTTACAAAATTGTTGCACTATTTCAAACAAGTTTATATTCATAAAAGTGAGACAGTTCATTCTTAACATTTGTAAAAGTAGTTTAACTACCGGTAACTGTGTTTAGATTAGCAGCTCCGTTCTTTGATGCATTCACTGAGATGCGATTGAAAGATGCAGAATCTGGTCAGTGGATCTTGAGTTTAAATTGATTATATCTATAATATCTAATATTTGCACAAGCATAAAAGAAATCTGGTACACAAACATCTATTAGTAGTAGTTTTTGGCTCTATTTGTCAGTACATGTGAACAAAGAGAAAGTGAGTAATGTCAGGGTGTAACAACATCGCATCAAGGCCAACAGAAAAACAGAAAGAGAGAGAGAGAGAGAGAGATGGAGGAATGATTTGCAGCTAAGGTCCCTTGCTGGCATCGAACCAGGGACGCTGCAATCATGTGGCATGCGCGGTAACCACTCAACTACCAAAGCGGTATGGAGGAATTTGTTGCACAAGCCTAAAAGAAATCTGGTTTACAAACTCTCCAAAACGTTCAGCATAGCATCTCGCCATGCACCAGAGCGACTCTGCCCTAGTGAACTAGTTTCACTTAGATAATCACCTTATACTTTCTTTGTTTCAGAGCTGAAATATGGACATTAGTCTTCTGTTGATGGTTTGTTTGTAACATTTATGAATTGGTAAAAATGTATTTCCAACACTTTGTGGGTGTGACCTTTTTGCTGTCTCATCATCATTCATACCTATACAACCACTATTTAAATTAAAAAGCACAACATTGTTTGGAGCACAATTTTCTTATTTTTTATAGATATAACCTCTTAATTTTGCATCTCAGAGTGCACCAGAATGATGCATTTGACCTAAAAATTTGCTCCCGGATCCCTCTAGAGGGTCGGACTGTGGTCCAACCACCATAGTCTCTCAAATTTTTGTGGGAAACACTGAAATACCATTTAAAATTAAATATTGTGGTGCTGCAGAAATGTTCAGGCTTACACATCATGTTCTACAGACTTACAGAAAACATCTTTGTTTGCTATAAAAATCACATCATAATCATTTTAATATGTCTTTCAATTACAATAATTATGTAAATGTTTGATCGTTCCCTGTAATATCATGAATCATATCACAATTACTTATTTTTTTCTAAATCATTCAGCCCTAATACAAACACATCTTAATGTTGCCAGAGCATGATCGAGAATCATCACGGCTGAGATTATCTGCCAATTTCAGCTTAATTATCAACGTACATCTCAGCCAATAATTAACAGGATATTATAGGACAGAAATGCCAATGTTTTCTGTTACATCATTTATCCAAACACTGACATTGGCACTGGCCCACTCAACTCATAAAGTTTGGCAACAATTATAAATAATAAAACATTGCCTGATTAAAAAATTGTGAACTTGTCCTTTAAATGCTGTTTTTCTTTTTTTAGTCAATGTCACGACACAGTTATATGAACCTCTAATTAACACCAAAAACAATTAATAACATACCTTAATTCAAATGTGTACAAGCATAAACATAATGTTGGTGCATCAGCACTAAAGCCTGACCGATACTGGATTTTTGGGGCCGATGCTGATACCGATATTAGGACATTTTAAAAAATCGATTTAAAATGTTGTAACACTTGTGACAAAGATATGTAACGGAGGCCGTGATGTTTTACAGTTTAAGAATAAACTTAATTTGATAAAACTGACCTCAGTGCTTTGAAACAGTAAACTTCATTGGGAGTTTAATATGTATATATTAACCTTGAATTAGGAAAAAGGATTAAATACAGATAAAATGCTGCTTATATATCTTTAAAATAAAAAATTGGCACATATTAGACAGCATAAACACCAATACCGATATATCTGTGATAGACCAACATCGATCGGTCGGACTCCAATCAGCACTTATAATTAAGATTTAAAGTGTAGTTATAAGTAAGAATATTGAGATGAGTGCTTCATATTTAAGTTTAGGGTGTTACAGCTGTTATTATAAAGGACAGAAAATAGTGGGGTTAGTTCATTTCTTATGAGAGAAAAGTAACAAAGTGAGTGAAACCCACCTGCAGTTTGGCGGAGGGTCCAGAGTAATGTCGGCCAGCTCTTTCTGAATCCTGCAAACACACACAAAAAAAGAAGAGAAATCTAAATCATGATCCACCAAAAAGATTTCTCAACATGTTTTTTACTTTACCCATCAGTAAAAAAAAAGACTCTGTAGCTAATCAATCAGTTTGTTTGTGAGTAATGTAATTTATGCCTCTGCTTACTTGTGTAAACAGAGCGACAGTGTTTGTGAAAGTCGGCTATAATAAGACTCAGACTGTGAAAGGAGAGGAAAAAAAAAAAAAAGGGAAGCGTTGTGCCCTTTACTCAAAACACAACATATCTTGTGACTGTGTGTATATTATGGTCTGCTGAAGCTACTGTCTGGAGATAAATTAGCATCTCTTCCCTTTTCTATGACAGATTTATTCCTGTCTGACTGTATGAGTGATGATGTAAGATGGGAGTAATATAAAACACTGTCTGATGCTTTTACTTCCTGATGTCAAAACGTATTTTAGCTGCACTGAAAGTATCTCACAGTGGTGTCACAATGCCTGCTATTGTCACATTTATAAAGAAAGCAATAACAAATACAGATACAGATGCAAATTGTAAACAAAAGTACTTTTTTTTACTTTTAATATTAATTATATTTTGGCTAAATGTGCCTTTCTTACAAAAGAAAAAAACAAAAATTAGCAGACGAAGAAGGGCAACATCAGTGGTGGAAAGTAACTAAGTACATCTACTCAAGAACTGTGCTTAGGTATAATTTTGAGGTACTTATACTTTAACTGAGTATTTCCATTTGCTGCTACTTTCTACTCCACTATATTTATCTGACAGCTTTAGTTACTTTTCAGATGAAGATTGACACAATGGATAATATAACAAGCTTTTAAAATACAACATATTGTTAAAGATGAAACCAGTGGTTTCCAAATTTTTGGCTTTTGACATCTTACAAAAAGCAGTGTGTAGTCGGGGTCACATTTCAGATGTCTATGAGTTGTAAATAGCTCCACCAAATAGTGATTTTTCTCTCTAAACTTCTCACATGGTTTCATTTCAATAAATGTTCAAATGATCCAATATTTGACCAAAAAATCAAAGATGAGAGAAAAAGTTCAAAAACTGAAAACAGATGTGTGTATCAGAACTTAGTTTTTTCTTCTTTCCTCTCCCATTAATCCTTCATGACCCCTCACATTTATCTGCTGACCCTTTGGAGGGGCCCCACCCTTAGGTTGGGAACCACTGGACTAAACTAGCTAACTGTATATAAAGTAGTGTAAACTAGCTCCACCTCCAGCACCTACAACAGTAACATGCTGCTCTAACACTGATGCTTCACTATTAATAATCTAATGATGTCATATATAATAATATATCAGTCAGAGGGACCAAACCACTACTTTTACTGTAATACTGCATACTACATCACTCATAATACTTAAGTACTCTGTAATACTTTAACTACATTAAGCTCATAATACTTGTGTACTTTTACTGTAATTACTTTAACTACATCACTCATAATACATATGTACTTTTACTGTAATACTTTAACTACATCACTCATAATACTTATGTACTTTTACTTGTAATGGAGTATTTTTACATTGCTGTACTGGTACTCTTACTTGAATAAGGACTCTGAATACTAATTTCTACCCTTTGGCAGAATGCCTCTACATCCAGAGCTGATTGGTTGTTAGATATTTAATGAGTGAAGTCAGAATTTAATAACTGAATTCATCTTCATTCTTTAAAATCTGGGGTTTATTTTTACCTTTTGGCGCTGGTGGAAAGCAGCTTGGAGGTCTTGCTCATGCTGGCTTTGCTCTCCCGTTTCTTCTTGCAAGGCGTGTCCCTCTGTCTGGTTTGGCTGGAGGAAGGTGGTGATGAGGAAGAGCTGGTACTGGCACGGGAATCCTCATCCGACATACCGGTTTGGATTGGAGAAGAGCCGGACCCTGAAGCAAACAACACAGGGGGAAAAAAGGGACAAGTTCACATAAGATTCACTCTTTGTGTTTCCCAGTTGAGCTGTGGTGGAAATATAGTACAAAAAGAGGGACTTTGGCACTAAAAAGACTGTAAGGATGAGAGATATCTACTTAATTTGACTCATTTGAAGCTTCATATTAACTAAAAATAAACTTTTAAGTACATTTTTGCACAAAAGTACAAGTACAAGGCACAAAAAAACCTGTTTAAATGTTCATTTGGGCTCCTGATTATTGTTTTAACCCTTAAACAGGCAGGAGTGGAAAATTAAATGTGAAAATTATTTTATATATATGTAGTATATTTTGGATTTTACGAGTTGTATCTCCACCAGGATACATTGCCCCTATTAAAAGGTATAAAAAAATGTATATATGTATATATCTCCTGGTGCACGTTGCCTGTTTAAGGGTTTTAAGACACTGAAAAAACTGCAAACACTTAATTGAATTAAAAACACAGCTGCAAAAAAGGAGAAGCAGTTTCAAAATGATTTCTAACCCGAGCAGGTGTTACTTTCCCCCCTCCACTAACTGTCCACAATAGCTGACAAGTTTCATAATTAGTAAGCAGCTTTCACTATTTATAAACAATCATTTGCAATGTTTTACAAAAGCAACTGCTGGTTACCTGCCAATGATGACAACTCATGTTATACCCTTAGTATCTAAAACTGACTGTCCTTTTAATAACTGACTCAGAAATATTAAGATGTATATTTATAGTCACCAGAAGTGAAGGAATTAAAGTATTACAGTAAACGTAGTGGTTTGGTCCCTCTGACTGATATATTATTATATATGACATCATTAGATTATTAATAGTGAAGCATCAGTGTTAGAGCAGCATGTTACTGTTGTAGGTGCTGGAGGTGGAGCTAGTTTACACTACTTTATATACAGTTAGCTAGTTTAGTCCAGTGGTTCCCAACCTAAGGGTGGGGCCCCTCCAAAGGGTCAGCAGATAAATGTGAGGGGTCATGAGATGATAAATGTGAGAGGATGTTATTATTGTTGTTATATTGTAAATATTTGGTTTGTTCTCACTTTTATGTTTGTCATATTTTCTGCAATATTGCGAAATCTTAACATTTTTAGGTGGAGGTGTTAAATAAGCCCATTCAGGTTTTCTGCCTCTCCGTGCACTGTACATTATCTGTCATATTTTTTGTGTAAATTTGAACTTGTGCAAAATAAACGTAAACTAAAGTAAGGAAAGAAGAAAAAAAACAAAAGGTCTGATACACAAATCTGTTTTCAGTTTTTTTGACTTCTCTAATCCTTGATTGTTTTGGTGAAATATTGGATCACATGAACATTTATTGAAATGAAACCATGTGAGAAGTTCAGAAGGGGGGATCACTATTTGGTGGAGCTGTTAACAACTCATAGACATCTGAAATGTGACCCAGACTACACACTGCTTTTTGTAAGACGTCAAAACACAAAAAGGTTGTGAAACCACTGTTTTCATCTTTAACAATGTGTTGTAGTTTAAAAGCTTGTTATATTATCCATTGTGTCAAACCTTCATCTGAAAAGTAACTAAAGCTGTCAGATAAATGTAGTGGAGTGGAAGTATAAAGTAGCACCAAATGGAAAATACTCAATTAAAGTACAAGTACCTCAAAACTGTACCTAAGTACAGTATTTGCCACCACTGATGTTGCCCTACTTCTCCTGATAATGTTTTTTTCTTTGTAAGATAGTCACATTTAACCAAAATATAATACTTGTATCTAAACTTTGCATCTGTGTCTGTATGTATTATTGTTTTCTGGAGTTTAAAGTACAATATTACCCTTTTTAAAATGTAGTTAAGTGGAAAATACTCAAGTACAAGTACCTCAAAATTATACTTAGGTAACTTCTTTGCATCTATGTCTGTATTTATTATTGTTTTCTAGAGTAGAAAGTACAATATTATCCTTTTTTAAATGTAGTTAAGTGGAACATACTCAAGTACAAGTACCTCAAAATTATACTGAGGTAACTTACAGCACTTAATCTCACTCCCACTACTGATAACCCCAAACTGAGTCACTAAATGTTAAAACTATGCTTCTCTTTCTATAAACACTGAAGTATATTTTGTCTTCATATACCTGCTGCTCTTGTTTCCGTGTATGGGTGAACCAGCCTGCTGCTAGCCTCTAAGCTAACACTTCACACCATCAAATTAACCATTTAACAACCCTCCTCACTCCTGACTATGACTAATTAAACACTAATAAATATAGGTGGGATCTTATATATGTGTGTTATCATGATGCTGACCACCCTTAACTACTACTACCACCACTACTACCCCTCCCCCCTCTTTTTTTAACACCGGGCTGTGGCTAACCTGCTATCCGCCTCCTCCCCCCTAAAAGCGGGCAGCGAGCTCCAGTCAGGCCCCGGCGACTCTTCAGTGGATGCGTCTATTGCTTGGATCTTGCTAAGCATCCCCCTTTTTTTAAATTTTTATTTTTTTTTATATTCTTTCACAAGTGAGGAGTAGCTTTAAAATGAATACACGCTTTAATTACACATACTGTCGTGTTGGTGTATGTTTTTGTGTAACTAAGCTGTGTTTCAATGCTAGTTTAAATAGGGGCAGCAGCTCCAATTCCAGCACATAGTCGGAGCCGCTTTTCCGTGCGGCCGTGTTGTTTTGTTTGCAGCTCTCTGTCGTTTCAACACACCTCTGACTTCTCCCGAGAGCACACACACACACACACACACAGGCAACAGCACACCAACCTATAATGTGACCACTTAGTATAAAGGTCTGTCTTCTTAAATGATATATTTAAAGCTTGCTAAAATACCCCAAAAAACAACTTACCAGTCTATTGTGTCTGGACCTCCGCCACAGTCTAGGCTGGTGCCTGTCGCCCTCTGCGGAACGGAAGTAGCCTATCACGGCTGCAGTGGGCTGAACAGCACCGGTCCTACTCTGGAGAACATGCACAGCCCAACATGCCATCAATGTGTGTGTGTGTTTTTTTTAACATATAAAACTAACCAGCTGTGGAAAGTCATTATTTATTTATAAGTATTTTCATTTATTGGAGTATAATTTTTTGAAGTATTGCCATTTATTTAATGCCACTTTATATTCCACTCCACTTCCATTTTCAAAGGGAAATATTGTACTTTTTTTGTTTTTACTTCCACTATTTCACAGTTTTCATGATTAATATCTGATACTATATGATGTGGGGATTCAGGCTATTTTTCTTTAGTGGAGCAGATCATTTGTCTCAGCTATGGATTAACTCCCAAATGGCTCTTCATTTAGTAGCTACCGCTTCTGGCTTTTATAAGTCAGCCAAATCTAGCTGTAACTGGTATGTATGCACTTATATCACTTAAATTATACAATGTAAATATATTAAACCTTATCATTTACATAATACCACGATTTTACATTATGTTTGGCATAAAAACTACTGGTGATAATGGGCCTATCTAGTATTGGATACCATTATTACTTTTAAATCTATGTATTTATTTGTTACATTTTGTTTTAGTTAGGAATGCAATGTTAAATACAAGCCTGATTTACACTTAAAAGAATGATCTCTTTTACACAGTGAGGCATACAGCTTATTAATTAAACACTGGACTAAACTAGCTTTACCTCCAGCAGCTACAACAGTAACATGCTGCTCTAACACTGATGCTTCACTATTAATAATCTAATGATGTCATATATAACAATATATCAGTCAGAGGGACCAAACCACTACTTTTACTGTAATACTGCATAATACATGTTTCTGCTTATACTTATGTACTTTTTCTTCAACTACTGTAACTAACACATGTGAATTTAATTTGTGTGATTTCACTTTACCTTTGGCTTTCAACACGTTTGCTCAGATATGACAGGACATGTGGTTACAACATGCAACAAGGGGTCGAACTTGTGAACTTGAAATTTACAGAGCATGGACTAATATTTAATCACTTACCTCACAAATTCTAACAAATAACAACTGAAGTCTGAAAAATAGATGATTATATTTTACATTGTGACAGACAACTATAAAAACTCAGCTCAGTTTATGAGGTGATTATTAAATTGTGTCCATAAATGCTATACCAGGCAATTTTGATCATTTAAAGAGGACATTTTGAAAAGTTTGCTGTGTTATTTACTATATTCAGTGATGTTTATCTAAGAAAACTTCAGCTATGACTAAGCTGCTGCATCACCGGCCACGGAAACTGAGAAACCACTTAAACTGACCACATATCTGTAGATGCATCTAAGAATTACTCATGACTAACATGATATTATTATCGGCTCTGTGAGCTATAAATATTTATTGATTGTGGGATCCTAAGAGCATATTCTCTGAGTTTTAAGTGGATCATGTGGGTGTTTTTTTACTTTGTGCATTCAAACATTTGCAGCTGACATTTCTGCTTATTTGCACAACATCTGGATCAAATACTAATAAATTACAGCAGTTAAATGAGCCATGAAGTGCATTATGGACTTTAACCCCAATGGTGAATAAGACTGTAAAAGGTTAATAGGGTAATTTTGTTAAATTGTGAACACTGCTGTGTCAATATTTAACAATCCTTGTTAACTCTCGCTTTATATCTTCCCCATTTATTTACTTTAAAATTAAAGTGACAAACAACTTCATGTTCTCTCTGTTTTAAACACTTGATTGTAGCACTAAGTAAAAATTCAAACCCAAGTATAGAGATGAAGCTATTGGTCAGTTAATAGATAAGTTAATCAGCAAAGCGATAATCAGCCACTATATTCATAATTGATTAATTGTTTCAGACATGTTTTGTAAATATGGCAAATATCTGCTGGTTCAGCCTCTAAAATGTGAGAATTTTCAGTTTTTCTTTGTCACATTTGTTCATGATTTGAATATTCTTGAGGTTTTGGCAAAAGTACAAAAAAAGACGAAGTAGAAGTACTGATTCAACTCCTTCACTCAAGTAAAGTTGTGTTTTTTGACGTTTCATAGACTATAATGATTAATCGAGGAAATATCAACAATTAAAATAATCTTTCATTTAATCGTTAGTTGCATCCCTTAACACTGAAATGCCTCAATTCAAAGGAGCCAAACCTGATGATGAGTGGAATTGAATGACTAGATTTATCTTTAAAAAAAATATCTTGCACAAAGTCACGGCTTAAAGTGTCATGGAAGAACAACTTTATATGATTTTAAGATCCAATGAAAGACAAGTTTTAATACTGCAATACATCAACATAATCCTTTCCTCCTAATCTCTGGCAAAAATATATTCAGTACTGTTGTTTCAGCAGCTGTTAACGCGAGTAAAGAGACTTTGGCACACAGCCTTCTGGCTCTCGCTCACACATTAATGGGTACTTCATTATTTATGCATAGTGACGGCCAATCAGGACATTCATTCAAATCTAAAGTAGACTGTTTTGTGGTGTAATGTACACCAGCATCCCAACTGAAATACTACACGTGTGAAAAAAAAAAAAAACTGACCAAATCAGCTCTTATCCAGATAAAAAAGGCTTAAAAACTTTCTTTTATAACGACTTATTTATGATGCCAAAATGGCATATTTCCAAAATGTTTTCAGTATAAGCAAGTTTTTTTTATTAGACACATTCATCCTGTCTTGATCACTCACTCTTCTCCCTCCACTTGTGATATTTTAAACATCCTTAATTGCAGCAAGAGTTTTTTAAAGAGTTCTCACTACAACACTGATTTTTTGTGTGCTCTTCCATCTCATAGGTTTCTATAGATGAAGACTTGACATCCATGAATTCTGCTACTATTATTACTATCATTAGTCATACTTCCCTTATCCATTATCATTGTTATTTTTTACTGTGTGTCTCTCTCTTTCTCTCTCCTGCCTTCTTTCTCTTTTAACCCAACCGGTTGAGGCAGATGGCCGTGCACTTAGAGCCTGTTTTTTAAAGGGGGAGTTTTTCCTTTCTACTCTCACTAAGTACTTGCTCATGGGGGAATGTTGTGTCTCTTTAAATTAAATTAGAGTACGGTCCAGACCTGCTCTGTGTGAAAAGTGCCTTGAGGATAACTTTTGTTGTGATTTGAATTTAATAAATTGAATTGGCCTAAATTCAAGCCAACCTCTATGAATCAGTATCATAAACTTGTATTCACTAATGATGAGTCTCATAGGAGAGCAAAAAATATTCCATCAGAGCAGATCCAATCCTCCACCCTTATTTACAGTAAAATGTCCTTTTCAAGCAGATGTAGTGACATGTGAAATAAAGAAATACTTTAAATAAGCATTAAAGTAAAAGCTTGAGACCTGACTGTGTGACTACACTACTGAGCAATCCCTCTGCCGGTAAACGATCGTCTCCAAATTTGCCAATCATCACAAAGCTCTCATTGATCAAAGGAAACCAAGCTCAGATCAGTTTACTCATAAGTGAATAAGTTTATTCCTGAGCACGCTGGTAACTGTAAATGTTACCAATTACCAATTTAGGATTTCATATCAAATGAAATTGTTGGCGTCTGCACAGTGAGTTACGCTCCAGTGGATGTATTGGGACACATTATATCATGGTTTAAGGATGTTAAGGAGACTCAAGTGTCTTGGAAAGTGTGTATTAAGTAAGTGGGTATTTATTACCCAAGTGCCCTACTCCTAAATCATCATTCTTTGCAAACAGGTCTGACAGCATCTTAAATAACTGCTTGCTCTGAGTTAAACACCCTTATATGTTATCTCAAAGACACTGGCAGCTTGTCATGGTTTGATATTATTTATTCAGACAGAAAATGATGAAATGTGGTCTGAAATTGCTGGAAAAGTCACAATTCTGTTTTGTTTAATGTATGAAAAGTCTAGATATGCATGTGTTTATTATTATACATATTTATACTGTATGTTTTGTGGAGGTTTATTTATAATTACTTACTCTAAGCGTTGAAACTCTCTCATGTTACTTATCTAACAACACTGAGATGCTTTAAGTTTAATTTGTTTTTCAGGTATTTGGTAATAAATTAATGTTGGACTGATGGTGACGTTAGATGAAAAGTCAGAGGATGAGCAAAGTTAGTATAATTCATCCTGAGGAGAACATGAATGTCTGACCCAAACTGTGTGTCAATCCATTCAATATTTGTCAAGAAATTTCACTCAAAACCACAAACTTCTTGTTGTGGCACGAAAGAAAAAGTCAAGAAGCTTAAGGCAAATTTAAGGAAATTCAATCCAGGGGTTGTTCTGAATTGTTAAAACTTAAAATTTCAGTCTGGATCAATGTAGTGAACTCGACTAACCTTTCCATCTATGTATTTTAAGTAGTTAATTTCCTGACTTGCAAGTATAACTCCTTCAGTTTACACATGATTACTTGATCTCGATAAAGCCTAACACACATAAAATATGACAACTGACATGTGAATTATTGCCAAAACAAATAAAAATCACGTTTTCCTTGGCTCCTAAGCTTGTTTATGCCCCACAGAAATCCACTCATCGGTTCCTTGATATCTCACTATGTAGAAAAACCAACATGAAAACATCACCACTCCTTTCACACAGATAATAAAAGTCCCAAAAGATATGCCAAGAGTCATAATATAACACACCCTGACGCAGTTTATTCAAACTGATAATTATGACTGTCAAGTTTTACAATGAGGTGTGTTTATGTTTGATTGAGAGTTTGATGAAGTTAATAGAAGATTATAGTTAAGTTTAGTATAGTTTACAAAATTGTCTTTCAGGTTTGTTAAAATCTACATTTTGTATTTTTGTTGGTTTTATGTCATTTGAAATGACATTTGCACCATTTTTTTTAACCACAAGTAAAACTGAATGCTCCTGAAATATCAAATGGTGTAACCACAAAAGAATAAATATTAAATATTTGATCCACCTACAGTGTATTTAAGTAGACTTATACAAATAATTACTTGAAATGGTTCCTTATTTACATGATTCCCAAGATTAAATGTAATATTTAAAACAATTGTAAACCATTACCTTTATTTAATATAAAAAGTTACAATGTAAGATCATGCCAAACTAGTTGATATGATGTGTTTTATTGAGAATTTTAGGGGTTTTATTTGGTACAAAGGTTTTTATGGTTACACCACTTTTTTTCCACCTGACATTTTTACCATAATCCTCTAATATATTCTCTCAAAATGGATTAAAAGCAGAAATTTCATGCTGGGTCCACAAAAAAAAGAATGTATGCAAGTAATTCATACGTTTATTTTCATATTTTACCCCCTTTTGAATTTGACTAAACCACATGGACACAAAAACAACATCATTGACCCATGTAGAAGTTGGGGTCGAACATAAAGCGCAAGAAAGAGCCACACATGTTTTTTTTGTTGTTTTTTTTTCTCACAAGCCAACCACAGTGTGTTTTATTGGGTGCTTCAGTAATACAAGTGCACAACAAACCACTCTGCAATTGCAGAGGTGGCGGGTAGCCAGTAAATATACAAGTCCTGCCTCTTTCACAGGCAGACCTATACTTTTGTGGTCTGCCTCAAAAGCCTTTGAAAAAATACATACAGTACAAACAAAATCAGAGAAAGTTAAAAAGCATGACGGATCCATTGATGCTTCCTGTTCCATGCAGATAATATACAGATGACAAATACAAAAAAAAATAAAAATAAAATAACAATAATAATAAAATAAAATTTAAAAAAAAGGGAAAAAAACTAAAAGCATATATTCTGCATGTTTGTTCCAGGTGCCACTAAGAAAATGAGAATACATACTGTATAGCTGGAGGACAATGCGTATGATAGTTATAATATTCTGTGTTTTTTGTTTTGTTTTTTTTCCAATACAATACTTCCAACATTCAGACATTGGAAAATAAAAATCCCAATCTACTCTTTGTATAAAAAAGAAGCTTTCAAGTCAACAAGGAACAAAAGGACTTTTTTTTTTTTTTTTATGTTTTGTTTGATTTTTTGTGTGTTTTTTTAAAGGGTTTTTTTATTACACAGTAAAGGTAGATAAAATGTTGGGGGAGGAGGAATAAGAGGAAGAGAAGGTGGAGGAGGAGAAGAAGGAGGGGTAACAGGAAGAGGAGGAGGGGGAGCAGGAATACCGTTGCACTTAGTGAGTGTGCTTTGACAGACAAACGGCTGAAAATACTCGAGGCACGGACGCGACGCTGTTCAGCTGCTACACAGACGCTGCCGTCTTTGTGGCGCGTGGTTGTGCATCAGCCGAGCGATAACGCAGCGTTCGGAAGCGTTGGAAATGTTAAACTGGAACTGAATTAATTAACTAGATCGTTTTAAGTACGAGATCATACATAGATAGACACTGATTTGATTGATTTATTGTAATGTGTGATGACAGAAAAATCCACATGGTTGCACTGCTGCGTCGCGTTGCCTCTGGTACAATGAGGTATTTTTTATTTAAATCACTTTTATACAGATTGTACTCTTTTTTTTTTTTTTTTACACAGTTTCATGTAGTTTTTACCTGTCGGAGGGCTGTGGAGCAGTGTGTAGAGAGAAAGAAGAAAAAGAAAAGAAAAATAGACTAGTTATGTAGAAAAACAGAGAAGAGCTCCCTTGGTCAGTGTAGCAGCTTCAGATGATTATAATGTATAATGCAGACGTGTGGCGGCGCGTCCGTGCCTGGTGTGTTTCGGCTGTAAGGGTGAGAGAGAGGTAGAGAGAGGTGCAGTGGAGGGTGGAGGGGCGGAGGGGATGAGAGGAGGTCAAGAAGGGGATGGTTTGCGGTGGGGGAGTCTATGTGGCGTATCTCTTCGTCCATTGTTTGGCTATTCTGTCATGCTCTGTTCTGTTGGTCAGGTACTGTGTGGCGATGCTTCCCACCAGAGGGTCGGCTGAAAGGAGGACAGAAAGAAAGAGAGAGAGAGTAAATCAGTGAGAATAATCACTCTAGCTGTGTCTGAAATCACTCCCTATTTATACATAGTGCATTACATTCACCCTTTGCCATATTATTTGAGTGTATGAATGCTGAGTGTGTCAATATGTCCATTATATAACATTACAGCCCTCAAATATTCCACCATGCAGTGAAATGCATGCAGTGAAGGGAAATTTGCATTATTAAAAAAATGAATAAGAACAATAAATAATAAGTACAAAAGCAATAACAAACAAGAGTAGTAATAAATATGATTTTTTTAAAATCGTGACATTATGTACAAGAGTAATAATCGGTGTTGGGTGACAACATACCTGAGCTGGTATTGTTATTGCACAGATTTAAAGTGAAGAATATATATATGTAGTGAAATTATTAGTAGTATACATGAAATACCTGGTATTGTACAGTAGTAAAGATTACAAAGTGATGATGATTAGTGTCCGAAATCTTTATTTGCTGCTGACTATTGATTGAAATATTCAGTGGTTATTGTAGTTAGTCTTTTTGTATTCTTTTGTATTTTATTGTGATAGGAACCACCTATGAGCTGTTTAAATTGAATTAAATTGAAATACTCTCCACAGTTTAAAAAAAAAAAACCCTCCATCATTGACATTAACTAATAATTAATAACATGGGATTTAATCTAATTTCTTTCCAGGTCATTCAGCCATTTACTGAACACATGTTTGCTGATGCATCAGCTTGGGGACCAAATATAACGTTCTTCTTTTATTATTATTATTATTCTTACATCCACTTACAGTCGACTTGATGACACCGTCTCATAATCAGCTGTATCAACGACCAGTTAATAGCATTAAAAGCAAAGACTTTCCCTCCAGGAGCAGCAAACTAAATGAAACATTGAGGGAGAGGAGTTGTGAAATCATCATCATCTCAGCTTAATTCTCCACTTTTATACATTATAATCATATTGAACAATGAGACAGCACACAAATGGCCGTCTAGTGTCCTCAAAAGCTTGATCAATATCTTCTCCTGACTTTTCTTTGCTTTTAAAATGCTCATTTTCCAGCCTGCACTCTTTCCTCTCCCACTTACTCACATTTTCAGCTGCTTAATGATTGAAGACGACGCTTTACGAGAATGACATTTAGTTCTTAAGCCAAAAAAAATAAATCAGCATTATGTATTTTAGTAACTTTAAGTGATGGTATTACTTCTCCATTAAACACTCGTGGATCTCCTCTGTAAAGCAGCTCACTTTACTCACTCTTCTCCGCTGTGAAACTGTGGTTTTATTATTTACAGCTTGAGGCCGCCGACCGTGCCAAAGACCTGTCAGTGTCGGACAGCCTTGGGGGGAAACAATGAGGGTTTGAATTGCTCCTGGCTTACTTTATACTCGGTTAATAGGCTGGAAACATAATTGTGACTGCGTGTCAAGTTGAAATGTGGCCTTGAGTGAAAAGCAAACATAACATTTAAAAAGCACAGAGAGAAAGAAAGAGAGAGAGAGAGCAAATACTCTCAGTTAAGTTCAGAGCAGCCGCTTAACAAATATTTAAATACATTTGTTAAACGCTGTAGATGCTGATGTCTCACCTGGGTTACAGTCTGTGAGCAGGGAGCAGATGGACAGCAACACCTTGGAGATGGTGAGGGCGGGACTCCAGTTGTCCTTCAGGATGTCCAGACAGATCACGCCCTGACTGTTGATGTTGCAGTGATAGATCCTCGTACGAAATGTTACCTGCACACACACACAGAGTCACACACACACAGAGAGAGACAGTCAGGGTGAAATTAAAGTGAAATATTCATTTATACACACAATTGTCTTTTGTAACAAGTGAGAACACAGTCAAGTAGTCCTTCATTTCTACTGAGAAAGGCTCATTAATGTAGAAATAAATCATTGATATATTAAGAGAAGTTCATTGATGAGTAGACTGCAGTTCAATCAGGCAGAAATTCAACTTGGAAAGTTTTAAACGTTTATTTTTGCTTAAGACACTCAGATTTATAAAAGGGAGTTTATAACAGAGACACTGTTGGTGGTCAGCTGATATTATCAGCCTATCATAGGTATCAGTTTCAGCGTATATGTTGTCCGATATACACCAATATATTCTTTATTTTTTAAGCTATACCAGCAGCATTTAAGATGTATTTGATCATTTTTCTTACTAGTTAAAATAAAATTTAAATGTAAAAATGTAAAAAAAAATGTTTTCCAATAGTTCTCCAAGTGTTGCTGGAGTTTTGACTTTCTTCAACGTCTTTTTCCTTCACCATGCACCTTGGAAGTAATCCTTTACACTTACCAAATAGAAACATATGAGAGAGAATAGTGTATCATAATTAGTTATAATTTAACATTTATGCCTTTAAATATTGTCCAGCGTTTGAAGAGAAGATCAATATCAGTCCATAAAGAGAGAGTGGAATCAATTTTCTCATCTATCTCTCAATAAGAAAACCAAATAAGTGTCTTTCCCAAAATGTTGAACTGTTCCTTTATACCTGATGTTAAAGGGACTTTTCTTAGTGGCCGAGCTGCTGTTGGACACTTTGATCTTTATAAAGGAAACACGACCATTGATGTCACAGTTTAGTGAAAATGACCATGACGCTGCCGGCAGTAAACGCACCAGATATTCTCTGGGTTGACCTTAAACGAGAGACTGTGATTGTGTCCTGAGTGGACTTTCAGGAACAAAGTTATTCTGGTGCATTTATTGTTTCAGTCGATCACAATTAAACAATGAATTACACTGTTAACCCTGAAAAGAACATATTCATTGTATTACCACAAACAGCTTCTTATTGTTTAATGTAGATTATCCAGCAGATAACTAGTCATTTAATCAATTCACAAACTAATAAATTAAAATCAAGTATTTTGATAATCTATTAGTCCTTTATGACCAAATTTTCTGGCTCCAGCATCTCAAATATGAACATTTCTGGTCTCTTTAGATCTTTCTTTTGATAGAAAACTGAATATTGTTGGTTTGTGAAATGTTGGACGAGACAAAACAAGACATCTGAGGTTTTTCTGAGGTCATTTTTCACCATTTTCTGACATTTTATAGACCAAAAACTCACAAATGTATCCAGAAAATAATGAACAGATGAACAGATAATAATCATTAGTTGCAGCGTTTTCCAGCAAACAGACAGAAACACAAATTGACATCAGAGCTAAATAAAAACTCCTTTCACTTCATCCTGTCTGTCTTTATTCCTCAAGGTTTCTGTTAATGAATTAAAGCCGCTGTGTTGAAATACTGATTTACTGCATTTTAACAGAAGTAATACAGTATTTTCCTGTTATGCAAGCAGAACTAACGCTTACACATTAAAACAAGCACATAAGATATAATCAAGAAATATAGCATAATTAAAGGTAATTCATTTCTAATCTGACGCCTGATGTCTCCACTCAAGCAGCTGAGAGTAAAAGTTTTGGTTATCAAAGCTGGTGACTGATGTTTTCCACCATGATCAGCCATAAAATTATACACAATAATAATCAAAAAAAGGGCAGCAACTAACAATTATTTTCATTATCAATTAATAGGCAGATTATTCTATCAATTAACAGATTCATTGTTTAACGTAATGATAAGATTTTCACTCATTGAAGACTAAGAAATGTTGAAAATTTGAAAAGCTGGAGTCAATTCATTTTGGGAATTTTTGCTAAATAAATAAGACTCAAGAAAATAGGTGATAATTGAAACTGTTGCATATACATTTTTGATCAATCGACTTATCACTTCAGCTCTAGTTTATACGCAGTGCAGAGATTAACAGCAGTCTCATTAAAGAAACAGCAGTAAAACAGTCTTCTCACTTTATCAGAGAAACCAGCAGTAGCATTTAACCATCATGTCCTCCTGTTTCACTCATAATAAGAATAAAAACACAATTTGCTGATGCCCATTTTTTCAGAGCAGCTTACAATAAACACAATAATAAAACAGGCTTTAATTAATTAAATCCACAACTGTCAACCAATTAAGTATTAAACTCAGTCAGAGCCGCTTCAACATCATATTCATCTGTGACTGTTTAAACCGCAGACCAGCAGGGAAAACGCTAGTTAAGAAGAGGAGCATCAGTGATGTGTTAAAAACCTCAGGTGAAGAGTTAGCGTTAGATGAGATCAACAGCACAGTGAGGATAATTGTGACTCAGGGAGGAGACGGCAGCAGTAGGATCTTTCATTATAATGTGCTGTTTTGGACCGCCGAGGTGAGAAGCTCGTTATGACCGGTAAGTGATCTTAGGTGAGACATGGAGTCACATTAACACTGATGTATCAGCTTCAGTAGCGGTATAATAAGGTCTGCTTCATTCTTCCACTGAGAGTCATTTAACACTATTTGTTACTGTTGTTGGATGTGTGTGTAGTCACAACTACAGAGATGTTTGTTTTTTATGTCAGTCAGTGAAATGTGTGTTATTTGGGTTTTTGGTTTCTTGGTTTTTTGATCAATCAATCAATCAAACTGTATTTATATAGCACCGTTCATACAGGCCTGTGTAGTAATTCAAAATGCTTTACAATGAGTTGATTGACAAGCTGATAAGAACACAGAGCAAGTGAACAAAGATTAAATTAAAAGACAAAAATAGACCAAATAAATAAGTAAATACATAAAATAATTAAATAAATGAGTAAAATAAGATAGAATAAGAGAAAGGGTTTATTAAAAGTTAGAGTAAAAAACAAAACAAAGGTTAAAATAGATTAAAAAGACAAAAGAAAAGTAAAATACAAAATGATGTTTAATAAAAGCTGGACTAAAAATAGGTTAAAAAATAGGTTAAAAAGACAAAAATACAGTCTTTTTGATCTTTTGATGGATTGAAAACAGCTTTACATACCCTTCATATTCTGACCCACCTTAAGTATTCCTTTATAATCATTGCCTATATCAAAATCTGAACATCAAATCTATATTGTGTTCATGTTTTCTTTAGATTTGACAATATTATAGTGAAAATACATTCACCATCACACTATATTACGATCCTTTGTTATATAAGATGAGAACATAGAAGGCCATAAAGTAGTAGTAGTAGTTAAATTACTGAAAGTGTAGGATGGTAAGCTTCACCATAACCTTTAACACTCTTTATCACAAATCCTTTTTAAAATATTTCCATTTTCGGATATTTTAGGCCACTGTAGGAGAATTCATAACATTTCAGGTTTAAATAATGTAATTTATGTGTTTCCTAAATTGCTTTTAAATGTCAACATGGGTCAAATTTGACCTGAAGGTTGAGAGTGAAACACGTCTTGTCTAAACATTTAACTGGATCAGATTGACCAACAGAGGGCAGCATGGTGTAAAATCAAAGCACCACAAAGCCACCAAGAGTGGCTTCACTTAGCAGCACCATTAAAAAGTGTAAATTAATTCCTTTTCTTTGTCGCAGTAAACAGCGCCAGTCTCTTACATTACTTGAGTGTGTGCTCTCCTCCTCAAAACAACCCTCAACAAGCTACAAACAAACAAACATCCTGCCGGTCTGTTTTACGTCAGCTGTCATCTCGGCCTCGACATCTGTTCTGGTTCTGACACTCGACACCGCCGCCTTGCCCTGCTGCTGCTCCAATCACCCAAACATCTGGCCCTCCTGACCTCGACCCTCAGGAGGAAACCTCTAATGAGCCTTGGCATTCCCAAAAAAAAAAGATTGCACAGAGCAGGACGATATAAATAACCGCAACTCCTCCAAGCTCATCCATCCCTCTGCAGACATGGTGCTCCTCTCCCTCTTCTTTCCTCTCCTCTCTTCTCCTGGCTGCAAAAAAAGGCATCCACCTGGCAACGACAGCTCTTGTTTCTTGAGGTTTTTTTTCTTTTTTAATTTAAAAAAAGCGAGAAAGGGTTTTTCTAGATCCGAAATTCCCAGGGCGCATTCACAGCTACTGAGCTTCTTCACTGGAGCATTTCTATAGTGAGAGGGAGTGTATGGTGGGAGCTATGGGCAGAAGAGGAGGTGAATGTGTGTGTGTGTGTGTGTGTGTGTGTGTGTGTGTGTGTGTGTGAGAGAGAGGAAAGGAGGAGGTGTGGTGGTGGTGGTGGTTGGGGGGGGTGGGGTGGTGGTTTGGCTGCAGATCACAGTGTGTCGGAAGGGTAGGAGGTATTGAAGGGGGCGGAAACACTCGAGCCCCTCTGGCCACAGAAAGCTGTGCCGAAGCCTGTGGATTTGTTTGAGTCTGCTGTCAAACACAGAGCTGGTAGTTACACAGCACAAAGAACAAGAAGGAGTGAGAGAGAGAGGAGGAGGAGGAGGAGAGAGAAGAGAGGAGAGACAGAGAGGAGAGCGAACAAGCACGGGCAGGGGCAAGGGGTGTGCATAACAGAGAGAGAGAGAGAGAGAGAGAGAGAGAGAGAGAGAGAGAGAGAAGAGAGAGAAAATGAAGGCCAAGTGAAAGGGTAATCGGGTGCACTGCAAACTAAAAAGGAGAGATTGGCCCTGACAGTCTGCGAGTTTGGTAATGACATCCACTCGACATCCTTAAAGTGCTCCGCGGACGACACCACATAAAAACAAGAGTAGTCCTTCAGAGGCACGAGCGCCGAACAAGGGTCAGGATTTGACTAATTTGAGGCTGAAAATCACAATGAAACAAAACAAAGAGTGCAAAACCTGAGCTGTAAACAAGTGTCAAAAAGCTGCAGTAACACCAGTGAGACGAGCAGAGCAGTACGGCCACGAGGAAACACAAAAAAGTGTAAGAATGTAAGAATAATAATGACATAAACAATATTTCTGTGGTAATTACACTGAACTTAGCTCAAATCTGTCTGCTCTGGCCGCTCCTCCCCCCAAACCAAACAGGCTGAAGTAGGTCATCATCAGTCCGTGAGGTAACCAGCCTGTCATCCCCATCAAATCTGTGCCAAGAGGCCGTCAACAATTCATTGTTCTTTTACCATATGGTAATAACTCCACCACTTAGACCAGTGAGTTCCCAAAGCGGGGTCCAGGGACCCTAAGGGGTCCTTCAGGGTGTTCCAAGGGGTCCCCAGATAAAAAAAAAAAAGGGAATTATTTCACCATAAATCCATCCATAATTTAGATAATGACAGAATGTATGACTATTTTTGATATGGGTTTTCATACACTTTCTGTAATAAAACATAAAAGCAAAAAATCCTATCAGGTGGGGGTCCGTGGTGTAATTTGTGTCAATTTAGAGGTCTTCGTTTAACAAACACTGCCCCTAAAAGACCCCTAAAAGACCAAAATAATCAGTTATTGCAGGTGTAAGTTGAATGATGAGCAATTTAGTGGAGCATTTTGCTTATTTTATGAACATAAAGTACAAGGACGCTCATAAAGAAGCCACATAATTAAGTTTTCATCGCTGTATTTTGTTCAGCTCCAAATTAAAGACAGTCTTTATGTAACTGCAAATTATTCTGCACAAAAAAAATAGAAAATTAGTTAAAATAGTTATTGTGTGTCTACGATGAAAAATACTGCTGGTCAATCTCTGTTTCTGATTGTTTAACTTTTCCAGAAATCACCCGGATAAATATTCTCCACACTTTTCCAGAGCCTCTGTGTGGGAAGTCTACAACTCATCCAGCGACCTCAAAACATCCAAATGTTTCCACACACGTCTCCAGGCTGCTGACTGACCTTAGGGGGTTTGAAGGGGTAGTCTGGCGTGAAGGCGATGTCCAGGAAGAAGACGCCTCCCTCGTACACGGAGCCCGGCGGTCCCAGGATGGTCGACCTCCACTCGTAGATGTTGTCTCCTTTGGGGCCGGCGCTGTTGGGAAAAATTGAAACAAAAGATGTGTTAATATGTTAATCAGGACGAGGCGGACTGCCGGAGGGCTGACAGAGATTTTGGGCAGTGGGGGAGAAAGCAGCTGGGGCGGTAAATGCAAGTTTCTGACAAGTTAATGATGGAGATTTGGGGGTTGATGCAGCCATGAGGGGGTTTACAGATTTTTTTAGGATCATCTTTCAAAGTGTAGATATTAAGCTCTGATTAAAAGAAATGATTTTTACATGATAATAAAAGTGCTGCTGTATATGGGTCAGTGACATATACGGGTTGGTAAGATGAGCAATTCAAAAATATATTTAAAAAATGTCTTAAAAGCAGCATCAGGTTTGTTAAAATGTACATTTTGTATTTTTGTTGGTTTTATGTTATATATTTTTTTAACCAAAAGTAAGACTGAATGCTCCTGAAAACATCAAATGGTGTAACCACAAAAGAATGATAAATATTATACATTTTATCCACCTACAGAGTATTTAAGTGTACTTGTGATTGACATGATTCCCCAGATTAAATGTAATATTTATAACAATTGTATTCCATTACCTTTATTTAATATAAAAAAGTTTTTAATGTAAGATCATGCCAAACTAGTTGATATGTTGTTTTATTGAGAATTTAGCATGCTAAGCATTTTTAATTATTTGGTGACACCACTTAGACATTTTTGCCATAATCCTCTAATATATTCTCTCAAAATGGATTAAAAGCAGAAATGTTATGTTGGATCCACAAAAAAGGATGTATGCAAGGTATTCATACGTTTATTTTCACATTTTAATTGTACTAAACCACATGGACACAAAAAAATGTCATTGACCCATAAAAAAAATGTATTTATAGGCCGGCCAGTCCAGAAATGATTTGATACTGGAGCCAGTTTTTTTTTGTTTTTCCTATCATGAGATGAGTATTTATGCTGAGTGGAGGCTGAAGGTCACATCTGTTGTATAGGCCAGTAATTAATGTCATTTCCATATTAAGGGCTCCCTCCCCCACTGTTGTTTGTGGTAAGACCCTGAGCTGGCTCAGCGCCAGGAAAGGACCGGTACAAGGTCCAGATCACAAAGCCTGGGACAATGAACAATCCCTCTGATTTCATGTAATTACCAGGGATGGTGTTCAACGCCAACTCTTAGCTGCTGGCAGATGTGCTTTACAAATGTGTGTTTGAGCTGCACACACACACACACACACACACACACACACACACACACACACACACACACACACACACACACACACACACACACACACACACACACACACACACACACACACACACACACACACACACACACACACACACACACACACACAGTATTTGCTTTCCCTCAAGGCTGCGATATCACTTTTATTTAGACATAAACCAATAATCGGAGACAGAGATTTCCTGAAAGTGACTGTGTAATAACCTCAAACAAGCATGCTGTTAAAGAAACTGGCTCTAAGCATGCCCTTGATAATAGATCATCGTCCTTAAATAGAAATCAGACGTTAAGACATTTCCTTCCTCCTTCAGTGTCAACACATGCAAATTTCCACTAATCTACTTTGCCACTCTTTCACACTGCCCCTCTCTAAAGCCTCCTTTAATTAGCTCATTATGATGACTTCTTCTCTGGGGAATACGCTGTCGATGAGACGACGAGCTCAACTTCTGTTGTTTCGGGCACAAAAGAAAATTTCTTCTTTTTTTGTGGAAAATAACAAAAGTATAAGTATGTAAAAGGGGCCACACTCGTTATTAGTTCAAAGGAGCGGGGCTGCAGAAAGGTTGGAGAACTGGGAAAAATATCATATCACGGTTTTATCATTTTAACCCTTACATACTGTTCAGGGTCAAATTGAACCCACGTTTTACATTTGAGAGCTGCAGGACCTTTTCTAAAGTGACCCTCAGTGTACAAAAAATGGAAATAAAATGCATAGTTTTTTTACATTTTTGTGCAACTGATACATGCATTTTTTATATATGCAAATAAACAAGTGATCGTGAATCCATAATCTTTTTTCCATACGATTAATCAAACTGATGGGTATATGAATGTGAATTGGTGAAGAGAGTAATAATGAGCCAGATTATGAACAGTATGTAAGGCTTAAGACTATTTTGCAAGTTACTGAACAGTACTCAAGAATCAAAAAGCTTTACTGTTTAACAAATGATAGAAATGTCTCTTAGTTTAGGGTCTCACAAACAACAGATAAACACAAACCCCCCCATGAAAAACTCACAGAAAATTACAGCGACAGTCTATTTGGCTTTGTTTAAAGTGTGAAAACCAAACTGACTTCTGACTTTTGTTGTGTTGTGTAGAAATGTCAGTGCGTCGTTTCACATAACCAGCAGGATGTGCACCGCTGCAACATGGTGCGATATCATCTCAAGAGTCAGCAGGCGAGCTAACCGAAGCTAAACGGTAGCGTTCACCTGCAGCCCGGCTGTTAGTTTAACAATGATTTGAAGCAGAGGTGTAAATCACAAGTTTCTTCACGATATGATATTGTATAGATTCGATGGACAGCGATTCGATTCAGGAGCCAGAGATCGATATAAGACTATATCATCACACGCTGATTTAACACAATCACTTCCATTCATGTCAAATCAGAAAAAGCAACCAGACATTTGAATGAAAACTAGTCATCTCCTGTTCACTATCAAGTGCCACATTTTGATATATTGAGCTTTAAAATTTTCACATCCTATAAAAGAAAAACTGAAAGAACACTAAAGTTTCTATTTTTATACATTCATTAAAGCAGGATTTTAGCTTCTCTTCCAAAACTGTGGTTAAAAAGACGACCCGCCTCACTTTGCCCAAAAGACGTGTAGCACCAGCACATTTCAGGCCTTTCTGTGTGGCCGAGTTTACAGTCTGTCTGAAGCATTTGATGAAAGGCTTCCCTCTACTCAGGCTGCTGAAATGTTAAATCACAGCAGTGATACTCATCGCTCTTTTACAGTTATGGTTTTTGTTTTGAAAAAAAGCTGCTCAGGACATCGTCTCTGACTTTTTTTCTGGCCGTTGCCATGGTGCCGCTTGCATTTTGTTTGGAGATGGAGTGGAATTTCAAAATAAAGGCACGCCTTAAAGATGATGATTGATGTTTTGTTTTTGCATCATTTCTATTGACTCGATCATTGAATCAACGTAGATTTATGTATCTTTTACACCACCAACAGGACATTAAAACTGTCATAGGTTTCACAAACACACTACTAAGCTTAAAATCTGTGAAATAACTGTTGACATGACGATACTCAGCATGTATGGTTAAAAACAAACAGTTTTTGGGCTCCTAATGTGAACTGTGCAGATATTTGCTCTGCTATGAGCTCATTTTCCCCCCAAGATCCTTGTCACTGGAGGTCATTTTCTCCAGAAGATTGGATATTTGGTGCAAGGCACTCTCCATCTCGATGCCGTTACCTGCACCTCCTGCTAGCAGACAGGGCTGCTACTGTAGCACGATACTAACAATATCTCTGTAAAGGCAGATCATGGAGACATTTTTAATAATCCACAATCTTATATCATCACATCTCACTCCCCCATGGAGGCACACGGTCCATTTATTTGCATTACTTTATAACTTCCAGACACAGCTGCCAGACAAAGGTGTTAAAGAGCACTTAGAGATTAAACATATTAGAGAGGCTTCTTTAAATTACGGAGCACCAGCATTATTAGTTCCTGTTTGTTTTGGCAGGTGAAAAACGACAGCTGCGTGTGACTAAATCAGCACCAAAAACAACCCGAACATGCAGGTTTCTGTTTCTACTCCAAACAAACTGTGTTGCTTCTTTTTTTTTTTTTGGGTCGGACAAGAAGCAATATCTGAGACAACCACAGGAAATGACCTCAAAACACAAGGATTTATAAGCAGACAGAGACAGATGTTGACATGTGATAGCCAGCAGTTACTAGTGCTGGAAAAACCTGTCATAACAATATAAACTGAGGGGAGAGCACAGTGTGTGGACGGCTGCTTCGTTCAGCTGTCTCCACATTCTTCTGTTCAATCGCAGCTGAGGAACTCGATGTTTTCACCGAGCCTCGACTAAAATTAGATGACATCAGATAACAGGTTGGCGATGCTCCGTCCGGTAAATGACCTACTTTGAAGGTTTGTCCTTAAACTTCGGACAGCTGGTGAAGTCACAGGTTTGTTTGATTAGTTTAGATTTAATACTCAAAGATGTCTTGATTGTTTCTGCAGTTTTGTGTCTCTCTGCAGTCGAGCAGTGAGATCTGTCTCTTATTAAAAAGGATATTCTACATTTTTTGTTTTTGCCAACAAATCCCATGAAACTGATCCTGCTAACAAGCTTCATCTGTAGGGCTGGGTGTCGTTTGAAAAAGTGATACTGACACCAATTGAGTTCTTCATTGGATACTCATGACACATTGAGCGTGCTTGCTTTTATCCGGTATAACAGGCGTGTAGTGTCGCCACACTTTAGAGCGTTTAGGTGGCATCTTGGCTGCTGAACTTCTAAGTGCGCTAAATTAAATTCACCACGACTTCACCACCACAGACGGGTTGTAGCTGCTGTGGCAGCGGACCAATCACATGTTGCGGTAAATCGAAGAACGCTTGCATTGATTGGCTGCGAACGAGTCCATACAAATAGTCATATTTTCTAGCTGTGGGTGCAAAAAGGATGGATTGCAGGTATCGTTTGATGGGAGACGTTTTGATACTACTTGGTATCGATTTATTTCAGTCGATACCTTTAAAAAGGTTTGTTCTTACATTGACGTAAATTGAACATTTTGCGATTTTGGATGATTAGCTCCCTGAGCTACTACCTTATCTTGGTGGAGGGGTTTGAGTGTCCCAATGACCCCAGGAGCTCCGTTGTCGGGGGCTTTATGCCCCTGGTAGGGTCACCCAAGGCAAACAGGTCCGGGGGGAGGGACCAGACAAAGCGTAGCTCACAAAAAACCCCTTATGACGAGCAATATAAATGGAACCTCATTTCCCCTGCCCGGACGCGGGTCACCGGGGCCCCCCCCGGAGCCAGGCCTGGGGATGGGGCTCAATGGCGAGCGCCTGGTGGCCGGGCCTGCACCCATGGGGCCCGGCCGGGCACAGCCCGAAGAGGCAACATGGGACCCCCTTCCCGTGGGCTCACCATCCGTAGGAGGGGCCAAAGGGGTCGGGTGCAGTGTGAGCTGGGCAGCAGCCGAAGGCGGGGACCTTGGCGGTCCGATCCTCGGCTGCAGAAGCTAGCTCTAGGGACGTGGAATGTCACCTCTCTGGCGGGGAAGGAGCCTGAGCTGGTGCGCGAGGTTGAGAAGTTCCGACTAGATATAGTCGGCCTCACCTCGACGCATAGCAAGGGCTCTGGAACCAGTCTTCTTGAGAGGGGTTGGACTCTCGTCGCCTGTATGTTGGAGTTTACCCCAGTGGATGAAAGGGTAGCCTCCCTCCGCCTACAGGTGGGGGGACGGATCCTGACTGTTGTTTGTGCCTATGGCCCAAACAGCAGTTCAGAGTATCCACCCTTTCTGGACTCCTTGGAGGGGGTGCTGGAAAGTGCTCCCTCTGGGGATTCCATCATTCTGCTGGGGGACTTCAACGCTCACATTGGCAGCGACAGTGAGACCTGGAAGGGTGTGATTGGGAGGAACGGCCCCCCCAATCTGAACCAGAGCGGTGTTCTGTTATTGGACTTCTGTGCTCGTCACAGATTGTCCATAACAAACACCATGTTCAAGCATAAGGGTGTCCATATGTGCACTTGGCACCAGGACACCCTAGGCCGCAGTTCGATGATTGACTTTGTAGTCGTGTTGTCGGACTTGCGGCCGCATGTCTTGGACACTCGGGCAAAGAGAGGGGCGGAGCTGTCAACTGATCACCACCTGGTGGTGAGTTGGCTCCGATGGTGGGGGAGGATGCCGGTCAGACCTGGCAGACCTAAACGCATTGTGAGGGTCTGCTGGGAACGTCTGGCAGAGTCTCCTGTCAGAGAGAGCTTCAATTCCCACCTCCGGGAGAACTTTGACCATGTACCGGGGGAGGCGAGGGACATTGAGTCCGAGTGGGCCATGTTCCGCGCCTCCATTGTCAAGGCGGCCGACCGGTCCTGTGGCCGCAAGGTGGTCGGTGCCTGTCGTGGCGGCAATACCCGAACCCGCTGGTGGACACCGGCGGTGAGGGATGCCGTCACGCTGAAGAAGGAGTCATATAGGGCCTTTTTGGCCTGTGGGACTCCGGAGGCAGCAGGCAGGTACCGGCAGGCCAAGCGGGGGGCGGCTGCGGCGGTCGCTGAGGCAAAAACCCGGACATGGGAGGAGTTCGGTGAGGCCATGGAGAACGACTTCCGGACGGCTTCGAAGAGGTTCTGGACCACCATCCGGCGTCTCAGGAGGGGGAAGCAGTGCACCGTCAATACTGTGTATGGGGGTGACGGTGCCCTGCTGACCTCGACTCGGGACGTCGTGGATCGGTGGAAGGAATACTTCGAAGACCTCCTCAATCCCACCGACACGCCTTCCGGTGAGGAAGCAGGGCCTGGGGACCCGGGTGTGGGCTCTCCTATCTCTGGGGCTGAGGTCGCCGAGGTGGTCAAGAAGCTCCTCGGTGTCAAGGCCCCGGGGGGTGGATGAGATCCGCCCGGAGTTCCTCAAGGCCCTGGATGTTGTGGGGCTGTCATGGTTGACACGACTCTGCAACATCGCGTGGACATCGGGGGCAGTGCCTCTGGATTGGCAAACTGGGGTGGTGGTCCCTCTTTTTAAGAAGGGGGACCGGAGGGTGTGTTCCAACTATAGGGGGATCACACTCCTCAGCCTCCCTGGTAAGGTCTATTCGGGGGTACTGGAGAGGAGGGTCCGTCGGATAGTCGAACCTCGGATCCAGGAGGAGCAATGTGGTTTTCGTCCGGGTCGTGGAACTGTGGACCAGCTCTACACCCTCTGCAGGATCCTTGAGGGTGCATGGGAGTTTGCCCAACCAGTCCACATGTGCTTTGTGGACTTGGAAAAGGCATTCGACCGTGTCCCTCGGGGGTTCCTGTGGGGGGTTCTCCGGGAGTATGGGGTATCGGACCCCCTGATACAGGCCGTCCGTTCCCTGTACGACCGGTGTCAGAGCTTGGTCCGCATAGCTGGTAGTAAGTCGGACTCGTTTCCGGTGGGGGTTGGACTCCGCCAGGGCTGCCCTTTGTCACCGATCCTGTTCATAATTTTTATGGACAGGATTTCTAGGCGCAGCCAGGGCGTTGAGGGGTTCCGGTTTGGTGACCTCAGGATTGGGTCACTGCTTTTTGCAGATGACGTGGTCCTGTTGGCTTCATCAGACCGTGACCTCCAACTCTCACTGGATCGGTTCGCCGCCGAGTGTGAAGCGGCCGGGATGAGAATCAGCACCTCCAAATCCGAGTCCATGGTCCTCAGCCGGAAAAGGGTGGAGTGCACCCTTCGGGTCGGGGATGAGATCCTGCCCCAAGTGGAGGAGTTCAAGTACCTCGGGATCTTGTTCACGAGTGAGGGAAGGATGGAGCGGGAGATCGACAGGCGGATCGGTGCGGCGTCTGCAGTAATGCGGGCTCTGCACAGATCCGTAGTGGTGAAGAGAGAGCTGAGCCGAAAGGCGAAGCTCTCGATTTACCAGTCGATCTTCGTTCCTACCCTCACCTATGGTCATGAGCTTTGGGTAGTGACCGAAAGAACGAGATCGCGGGTACAAGCGGCCGAAATGAGCTTCCTCCGTAGGGTGGCTGGGCTCTCCCTTAGAGATAGGGTGAGAAGCTCGGTCATCCGGGAGGAGCTCGGAGTAGACCCGCTGCTCCTCCGCGTTGAGAAGAGCCAGATGAGGTGGCTCGGGCATCTAGTTAGGATGCCTCCCGGACGCCTCCCGGGTGAGGTGTTCAGGGCACGTCCCACCGGTAGGAGACCCCGGGGAAGACCCAGGACACGCTGGAGAGACTATGTCTCTCGGCTGGCCTGGGAATGCCTCGGGATCCCCTGGGAAGAGCTGGACGAAGTGGCTGGGGAGAGGGAAGTCTGGGTTTCCCTGCCTAGGCTGCTGCCCCCGCGACCCGACCCCGGATAAGCGGAAAGAAGATGGATGGATGGATAGTCAGACATTTGAAGATGTCATCTGCAGCATTTTTCTAAGTTTTCTCATGTTTTGTAGACTACGCATGTAATTGATAATTAAAATAATCATTATTTGCAGCCCTAGATCACTTGATCAATAGATTGCTGCTGATGATTGACCTTGTTGTGACCACTCTCCAGCTCTCCAAACATCTCTCTCTCTCTCTCTCTCTCTCTCTCGCTCTCTCTCGCTCTCTCTCGCTCTCTCTCGCTCTCTCTCGCTCTCTCTCGCTCTCTCTCTCTCTCTCTCTCTCTCTCTCTCTCTCTCTCTCTCTCTCTCTCTCTCTACATTTCCTGAACCTTACACTCAGCTTGTTTTCGTTGCTCTGGGCAGTCATCCCTGTGTGAAACCTGCGCTCATATTTCTGAGCTAAACACACACACACACCTCAAGGTAACACTTTCATTACCGCTTCACTATTAAAAAAAAAAAACCTTCATTGACACCACGATGAAAGAGAGCGCCGCTGTGCTATTCCGACTCCAAACATCCCCCGATTGAAGCAGATGCTCACTTCCTTTGAGGCCGATGAGTTTGCGGCGGCGATAATAACTATCAGACGCGATGGAGAGACAAGAGCAGGCACGGCAGAGGTCCTCGCTCGGCGGCTGGATTGCTGTGGGGGTGGGGGGGGGGGGGGGGGGGGGGGTGTGTGACAACCACACAAGGGCTGTGGATAAAGGCTAAGTCAATAGCTGAATGTGCATGCCACCGCTGGCTGTTGCTTAGAGACCTTCACCCCCTCCCCTCCTTTCTCCTCCTCTCCTCCTCCCCTACTCCACCCTCCCCTCTGCTGCTGCTGCTGCTGCTGCTGATGGCTCGGGCGTTCATGTGGTGCTTTGTTGCAGCTGGTTGAGAGCCAGCTCATTCAGGATCTGACAGTCTCTCACACCGCCATTAGTTTAGGGAGAGGTGAGCGAGCGGCGCAGCCATCGTGAATTCTGTATATATATCGTTGGCTCGTCTGTTCCTCAGATCTCGTTCACCACGCGTTTAATTAATGTGTGGTTAAGAGTTAGGAGTTAAG
This sequence comes from Scomber scombrus, assembly GCF_963691925.1. Taxonomy (NCBI): domain Eukaryota; kingdom Metazoa; phylum Chordata; class Actinopteri; order Scombriformes; family Scombridae; genus Scomber; species Scomber scombrus. Next base: position 23,008,383 of record NC_084976.1, on the reverse strand, counting down.
TGGCTTATGATTATTTGACCAGGGTTAATAGCTGAATGTTACACTGTTCAATTCACGGTCGTTATTGGCTTATCGAGACTAATGCTTCAATGATTAGTCGATTAATCAATTAGTGTATTCAGAGAAAATGAATCAGGAACTATTTCAATATTCAATTAATTGCTTTAATCATTTTTAAAGCTGAAAATCCTCACATTTGTTGGTCGAATGTGAGGATGTTCTGCTTTTATGACATATATATATAAATAAAGAGAGAGAGACCTGCAACGATTTGTCAATTAGGGCAATCGACAGACAATTAATCGCCAAATATTTTGATAATCAATTAATCGTTTTAATCATCATTTTTTAAGAAAATGTCCAAATTCAAGCTCCTCAAATGTGATTATCTTCTGGTTTATTTAGTCTTCTCTGAGAGTAAACTGAATATTTTTGGGTTGTGGACAGTTGGTGAAGACAAAAGAAAGGTTTTTTTGGTTTTTGGACTAAACAATTAATCAAGAAAATCTTTCTTTCTTCTCTTCCAGCAGACAGATCGGCTCGGCACAAAAACATGACGTTAACCAGTGTAACAGTGCTGCTTATGGGCTTTGTTGCAGGCTGTGATAATAACCCCTGTGTAAAGTAACACTACATCTGCGGCGAGTGCACTGTCAGCCAAAAACGCCTTGATTCACTGAATATTTGGGTCATTTGTTTCGAGGGTCTGGGATACATTAGTGTGCGGGTGTCTGCGAGAGTCCTGCCACAGCCCTGTCCTCTGAGATTACGCTCATGTAGCAGACACCTCTGACAGCCGGGCTGCTTCGGCTTCATACACCACTGACACCACCGAAAATAGAGTTTATCCACAGATTCTGCTCTCTTTTCGTCTTTAAATGCTCTTATTTTTCTTTAAAAACCAGACACAACAGTTAAAGTGCTTGTGTTAGTCAGCATGAATCATTCTTTAAAAGTAGAGCACGTCATTGCATCTCACCCGGACCGCGCTCAACTCCGTCATCGCTGGTCACTTTTGAAACCTCGGAGGCTCCGCTGAGACGCTTTCTCCGTCAGAAAAAGGAGGATTATGAAAACAGTTTCTCGGTGGTGGAGTATAAAGGGGACACTGTACCGCAGGCCTACCTTTTTTTTCTCCCCTTTTTTTTATTCTCCGTTTCTGAAAACTATCCAAGCCTGTGCCCCATAATCACAGACAGCAGTAATAATTTCCATATAAATTGAATGACCTTTCATTCCCATGATACAGTGCACTATGTGAGACCAGGAGAGGAGGGAGAAAGGAGGAGGAGGAGGAGAGGGGGGGGGGAGCCCTTTTTGCACATTTAATCATCCACATTCCCCCTTATTTCATAGACAGGCTGATGTGCAGATTGGTGCCAATGCTAAAAGATAACCTTTTATCTCGCAGCATGAGAGCTAAACTAATCTCTGTTAAAAAAAAATAAAAAAATCGCTAACCTATCTCGCCAGTTATTGCCACCCGAGCCAATTTCCCACAGACATCAGGGCTCAGGTTAAGTTGATGAGAGAGATTGGAGGCGTGAGATAGGCCTGTGCCACTCACTCACTCGCACATTCATACACCTGAAAAAAGGGGAAGCAGCAGAGTGAATTAATCTGCTTTGATCGTATTTACACAAAGAGAGTAAACACTTTTTTCCCTTATCTGTTTTCTCATGAAAAACACTGTTTAACTACTTCTTACATATACAAACTGATTTCTTTTTGAGATACTGACTAGACAAAACTTGATCTCTTTTCAGTCCTTTCATTATTTTATTTGAGTTTTATCTCCTTTAAATATGATGTCTATACTTGCTTTTTTCCCCTACATTGAAATGAATGTTTTTTAATTTATCTAATTGTTTTATTTGTCCTCTTTTAAAACATTATTATTTGATGATTTGTGTATTTTGCTACTTTGTACCTCAGTGCTCTATAACACTGCAAGCGACCACTATTAAAAGTCAGTGTAAAGCAACAATAAATACGTCTTCTGAGTTTGACACAGCACAGAGAAGTGTGTTGTTAAACCACCCTGCCAAATTTGAATGATAAAAATCGCCCAAGTGTATAAAATTAGGCTTGCAAAAGGAGTTTTATTTTGAAATGACGGGACACAGGAAGGGGAGATTGACCGTGGGCGATGTAGGGCGTCGTTTTGAGCTGAACTTTTGTCGGTTTCTATTCACCTCCTGTTACTCATGTTGAAAGCGCGTTATGGACGAGAAACAGCTGATTCATTTAGTGTTTTAAATGAGGAGTTTATCTCTATGATACGTCCTCATTTCATCCCAAAACAATGAGGTGGCAGCTGGCTGGAGGAGGATCGTCAGGGAGCTGGAAGTTTCTGGTTTTTGAACTGGAGTGGTTACATCTAATCTACAGCTAATCTGACCTTCAGTGCACAGCTGATAAGATACATGGAGGCAGGCAGAGAGGAAAAAAGAGATGGAGAGAGGAGTAGATTTAACAAGTTAACATAGGTTGATGGATTTAATAGCTAAAAGATCTCGTTAAACTCACATAATTATCAATGTTAAGAATTACACAACTTTCCAAAGTCATTTTAGTTCATTTTAAGGTAAAATATTACAAATTGCCCCTGTAAATTGTGGGTATATTATACATTATGTATGTATTACGTTTGATTTGATGGATTTAATGAATTATTAATTTAATTAAAATGTTTAAAAACAAATAATTCTTAACATTAAAAATTATACAATTATAACCGACAACGTCAATTTATGTCATTCTTGGATGTTTTAAACTAACATATTACAATATGCCCCTTTAAATTATGGGCATATACGTATAAATAAATTTTAATTAATATTTTCTGAAGGGTTTTTTGTAATAAAGTGCACTTCATTTCTTATTTTTTTGTTATATATTGTTGTTTACAGCAACCGCAACCGCATACTGCACCACCCAGGTACAAAAACAAACCCTTATCAATCAATTAATCACTTTTCATTCATATAGCACCAAATCACATTAAAAAGGCACTTTTTACATGGACCAGGTATAGACTATACTCTGTAGTTTACTTATTTAGCCTCCACTGCTGAGAAAAATGCAAGAGGAAACACTGAAACTATTTCTTAGATAAACAAACAGATTTCTTTTTGGGGATACTTCAAAGTAAACTGACCAGACAAAACTTTAAAATGACTACATCAATGAAAACACTGCAAGCAGCCACTATTAAGGAATGTAAGGGTTAAAAAAAAACTACCGAAACTGCTAGAACAAACAGTCTTGTGTGCTTAAAAAATGACTTAAATGACTGTGTTTAAAGCAACAGAGGCGTACAGAAAAGGTCATTTAGACACGCAACACACACAGCCGCCTGTCCGTTGCTCCAGAGAGAGAAGACGTTGGTGAGGCTTCAAACACTCATCCTCCCTCTCTGGATCCTCGTTATTATGGTGGTGCCAGACTGTCCTAAACTCTAAAACACTAAAACACATTCATACAAGCCTTAATCGGACGTCACCGTTACAAAATACTGTAGAATGTTCAATTTTTAATCACTGCTTGTTCTTGATGTGAGTTATATAAAAACTGGAAATGTAACTAATAAGCATGAGCATGAGAGAAGTAGAGAAGCAGCATGTGTTGAGTAATCTGTGACATTTCTGGTTTTATAAAAGAAAAAGAAAAAAGATGTTCTTCCACCTCTTTTCTCAGAAAACCATCCAGAAACTTTCACACCCTTTCAAAGAAGTGTTTTTGGGTAGTTTTTTTTCCACCTCTTGCAGCAGATACAGATCTTGATTTCACAAACACAAGAAGCAGAGACTCGTGTCTGTCCACAGATTCAGGACTAAGTGTTACAGGGACAGGGGCTTCCGTCTATTGCTGCCCTAAAACTGTGTATTTCTCTTCCTCCCCCCACTATCGAGACTTTAAAGAATCACCTAAAAACATACTACTACTCCCTAGCTTTAAAAGGGACATCACAGAGTAAAAAGAAATCTAAAATGATGATGTTCTTCCACCTGTCCAGAAACTTTCATACCCTTTCAAAAAGAAACCTCTAGCAACTGATACAGATATTGATTTCACAAAGAACTGAGAGCTTTTAACTGTGCCTAACACAACTAAATAACTAAATAACTAAATAAATAAACACCAACTCAGATATTTCACTTGAAAGTCTCTGCAGCAGGTTTGTGCTCTACGCTCCATATGACCGAGTACTTTTATTATTAATGCTGTTAGTAATTGATTTCTCTCTGTGAATTGTGTTGTGTAAAGCACTTGGGATCAACTGTGTTGTGTTTAAAGTGCTATATATACACTCACCGGCCGCTTCATTAGGAACACCTGTACAATCTAATACAACAGCTCTGCTTTAAATTCTACTTTTAAGAAGTTCATACATGATCAGTTTTGTGTTAACATTGTCAAAAAGGTGATACATCTACTTTAAGTTTATTATTCAGGTCATATAAAGTGGTAGCGGTGGCATACTGAGGTGCATTACATTGACTGGTGTTCCTCATATGTTGCCCCTCTCATGTATGTTAATGGACTGGACAAAATATGAGGAACACCATTCAACATAATGCACCCTAATATATCCCCATCACCCACTATATGACCTAAATAATAAGCATATAAAGTAGAATTAGAGCTGTTGTATTGGATTGCACAGGTGTACCTAATAAAGAGGCCGGTGACTGTAAATGAGATTGAAGTTGAAGTACGTTTGGTTGAGTTTGGCTCCATTGACAATATCTTCAAAGGCCGCTGTAAAGTCAGAGTTACAGCATCTTAAAGCATCCTGTATGACTGGCAGCTCGAATGTTAAGTTATCATTTATATACCTATTTATTTATTTCTCCTCTGATTTCTCTTATACACTCATCCTTTTCATTTCCATCACTTATTTTACATACTGTACATGTCTGAGCCTGTTGTCTCTTTTTTTTTGCTATTATAAGACGGCTGTAACAAATGTGCTCAATTAAAAGTATATCATATTTTTTGCTGCAGATCTGATGTGGAATGTTTCTATTTGATTTTGATTTTTAGCACAGTCAAACTGGCCACTGTTGAAATCCATAATGACGAACATGAATCCACGCTGACCACAGCTGTGTGCTCTATGAAAGGAGAAACTACACCTTTTCTTTCCCCTTGCAAAAAAGTCTCAAGGGGAGGGAGCGTTTGATACTCTAAAAGATAAGGTTACATATAAAAGATTTTCCCTGTAAGATATCATATCCATCCATCATGTCGCTGTGCACGCTGGAAACACTTAACTGATAGCGCAGAGCTCAGCGTGCAGCTAAAAGCAAGCCTTTCACACAGCTGCAGGTAAACAGCTGTCTGAGCCAAAAAGCTGCACCGAGGGCCTGATGAATAAGAAACAGGGGAAGCGAAACCAGTAACTGAATGTGAATCAGTGTGTTTTGGAGGCCCTGTGAATACTTCAATGCGCAAATAAAGCCATTATCTGCATTATTTGCCATTCCAGTTCATTCCCCATGGGTGCTCTTTTTTTCTCCTAATGGCGGCATTCAGTTAAGATCTTCTTTTCTATCTGTGTGGCTGCTGCGGTTTATCAGAAGAGGAACTTTAATGAAGCAATCTCCTTTCCACCCCCCCCACCCCCCACCCCCTCCTCTGCGTCGACCGTGAAAGAGCCCCAAGACCAATTACTGTGCAGCTCAACAGCCGAGGTGACACCTCCTTCCTCTGTTTTCTTGTCTTTATTGTCTCAAATGACATGGTTTGTTTTTTTAATCAAGTCTTTTATTGTTGGTCTGTACGATGAAAACTGCAATTACTGACCGGACGGTTTATTCCAGCAGCAAAAAAAAACTGAGGGAAATGGTTTGAGTAGGTGGATGCGTGCTTTCCAAGTCCAAGTGAAGCACATTTTTATTCCCACAGGAAGGCAACAACCTCACATGCTGGGCTCAATCAGTCCAAACAGCAGTCAGTATTAAACTAAGGAAGTGCTCTTCAAACAAAAAAAACAGAGCGAGAGAGAGAGAGAGAGAGAGAGAGAGAGAGGTTTTGAAGAAGTGGCCTTTTCATCCTCGTTGGGGGTTTTAAAAGTTAACAAAGCTGTAAGTGAAGCAGGGGATCTGTTTATCATCCGCAGCCCTCCTTTCTAATTCAACGAGATGCTTCTTAAGTACAACAGAGTTTTTTTTTCGGTGCGGTAAGCATTTTTTTTCTCTTCTTCTCTGCATCTGAGCTGCTGCCGCATGCAGCCAGCGTCTGATGCAGAGCAAATGTTTGCCTCGGGCTTAAAAAAAAGAAGAAGAAATGAATAATGTAGAACGATATAGCATTACAATAACACACACTGGCTTAGCATAATGGAAACGGCACAACATTGTGATGAGTCATACAAATACCATTTAGCCAACAAAAGCATTGCTGATAGATGACACAACTACTAATAATGACAAAAAAAATAAAAGAGGAACTTTCAACACCCTCAAACCAGGGTTGCACAACTTGACAGAAAAACAAGATAACACATTGCCCAATGTCTGAATTACAGTAGATAAGGACAGTAGCTTTTTCTAGATCAATAAACAAAGGACTAAACAATGTGTGTCTGCTAATGATAAAATGTTAGATTTTTGTATGTTTGCAGGCAAAATTCACAAGAACGCTGCCTTAAAAAAGATAAAACTGCAGCTTCTTTTCAGTTTATGGACTAAATTAGTGAAGAGTATGATGTTAATATTTCTTATTTCACAGCTCTGCACCACAGTCTATTCAGCTGTAATTAGAGACAGTCTCCTCAGCTTCCCTGCTTCCACCACAGAAGCTCTCTGGGCAGCCATTTGGCCTTACGGTCCAGGAAATGGGACTTTTTTCTTTTTTTCTTTTTCTTTTAAAACCGAAATGTCAGTGATCAAAACAAACCGAGCTGCCAGATACACTGTAGAGACTGATACCCTATTGGTTTATTCCCTTGCAGGTACAGAGAGAGAGAGAGAGGGTGGGGGTCATGTGACTTTTTTTTAAGCTTGTGTTAAGACAAATCAGCAGAGAGAGAGAGAGAGAGTGAAAAAATGAAGAAAAAAAGAAAAAGGGAATTCCTTTGGGATGTTTTTCACTTCGGCGTTTATAATAGAGCATTAAGTGTGTTAACATTTCATCCCCCAGACCGCAAATATGTCATTAAGACACTTTAAATCTTGCTGGCAGTAGCTTTGATTTGTGACTTCAGAGGGAAATCCATTCAGGTTTTTTTTGTTTTTGTGTTTTTGTTTTTTTTTATCCCAGTTGCAGCGGTAACGGGATCCCAGAGCGATTGTTTACTTGAGAGTTACTGTATTTGTTCTCCTGCCAAAAAAGTATCTTCTGTTTGCTTTGGTGTCAGCTTCAGATTACCGCTCTCAATGACCTAAACTGCTCCTGTGAAACTTGGGCGTAATGGCAAAAAAAAAAAAAAAAAAACACTTCCACATGCTGTGCTTCATGCTCGCTTTCCACACAACCCACCCCCCCAATTAATAATAACATTCGGGAGAAATGTTTGCCAGAAATACTACCTCCGAAAATGAGAACAGAGAATTCAACGACACACATGAATCAAGACGGGTTGCGTTCACTGTCAAACAAATACCGCCACCACCGCTGCCGCACAAAAGATAAATTAAACTGTGTTAAAGATGGAGAGCATCTGTTCCCGTCGTTCTATAGGAGCAAATTTATGTCTTTTCCACTCAAAAACTTTGTGTGGAGGAGAAAAAAATGATTTGCCGGAGAAGAAAATGAGTTTGAGCAGATGTTTGATGTGAGGTGCACGTGGAGACAAATCAGAAAATCCCAATCTGGCAGCATCCACCTGTGTGTTATAACATCCTCATGACTTCATTTATCTGTAAGTAATACTCTTTTTACCAGACAACATATTTTTCTCTGTCTTTGGCCATTTACGTACATGTTAGCAAATAAATCGGAGTACTTAATGTCTTTTCCATTGCTGCAACTGAAGAAAACTACCATCCAATCTTTCACTCCTTCAAATGTTCAGTTTTAATGGCAGTAATCTTACACTGACTGAGTGCGACTTGTGAAATTGAGTCACTATACTTAATACTTAATGTTACAATTTAAGAGCGATTGAATTCATGCCATTGAAATATTTTTTACTTTTCTGTCCAAAAATGTTTGAATGTATGTGAGTTTGTTTCCAGCAGTGAAGCAATTTCACACAACGTCTTTTACGAGCTCAACAAATACAGAACATTTGCTTTTACTTTCAAGCTACCACAGATCAAAATCAACCAAAATCGGACCAAATGTTACTCCTTTCTGTTTTATATCATTATAAACTACATATATTGTTTTTTTTGGCCATTTGTCAGGTGGAAATATACGTGTGAAGTTGCTTTTAAAGCTCCAATTATTATAGCCTTTGTTTGTTTTGATATGTGTGACAACTCAACAGAAAAAAATGTGACTGGCGAGGTGTTTTTATATCTTATATTATATCTGAGTATTTTATTATTACTTATAACAAATATATACATACATATCATTTGTATTATAAGCACAATTTTTGTGTAGTTTTGAGTAATTACTTTTATGTTATGTTACATGTGGCTGTCTTAAGTGTGGATTTTGCTGCTGTTACCAAGCAATTCCCTCAGCAAAGTATCGATCTATCTATCTATCTATCTATCTATCTATCTATCTATCTATCTATCTATCTATCTATCTATCTATCCATCTAGTTCCAGTTAGTATTTGCCTCCTCATCCTTTATTTCACAAGCATTTCATGAACTTTACAAAAGGTCCATTTTGCCTAAATCCCCCGCCTTGTCCCTGTATAAATATCTGGTAAGCTGTCACTCTTTTTATTTATTCTCCTTTGCAAACAGGGTGATTGTAATTCGGAGGATGATCAGATTTTGCAGTCAATGGACAAGACCTTCACTAAAAAGGTCAACAACATGTCAGTGTCAGACACAGGTGGGTGAATATAATTAATAAACATTTATAAAAAAAAAAGAGAAAGAAAAAAGGAAGTGACTGTGAAACAAGTCATCAATTAGGGGTTGAATCAAACGTAGCAGTCATCTAAAAGCATTCATGTGTTTCTTCTGGTTTCAAATTCTCACAAAGATCCTACCCACGATCATTTACTGAAGGTGAAACGCACAATATGTTGATCAACTCCAAAACCCACCCCCACTTCTTCCCTCCTCCTCCTCCTCCTCCTCCTCCTCCAGCCCTCGCCCCCTCCTCCTCCTCCTCCTCCTCATGAATATTGATAACCTTCCTCCTGCTGTGCTTAATGGTAACGCTGTGAAAAATGATGCTGGGTGTGCCACTCGCACACATAATCCCCCCCGGGGGGAAACGGCACCAAACTAATACACAGCCGTCACAGGCATGAAGATGATCCCATCAGCAAGGAGAGAATTAGTGGTCAGAACCTACAATAAACAAATCCTTCCTGATGATGATGTTGATGATGAAGATACATATTCATCTCAAGCTGAGCATGTGATGGACTGACCAGCTGCGAGTCTCGTGGAGAGACCGGACCGTTCCCGGCAGCTCGTGTGATGTCATCAGGGAGTGACAATTCTGTTTTGGGCATCTTTGGGGCATTACATCACACCAGTAAAATTCAGGGACAAAAAAAAAAAATTGGAACATTTGTTCCAGTGGTCAGCCGTGTAACGCAGCTGCACTGACAAAAAAAAGACGAGGGATATTTGAGGTGGTGATGAAGCAGTGAGTGTGGAGTTGCAGTGAGAGCGATACTGTAGATATGAAGAGTTTGGTGGGTGAACACAAGAAAAAACAAAAGTGTAATGTGTCAAATAAACTCTAATGTAATCAATTTATGGTCATGTCTGTCTAACTAGCTTACACAGTTCAAAACAAAAGGGCTTGATGGTCTATTTTTGTGCAATATTTTCTTTATTTTTTGTACACTATACCGGCTGGGTGTGCTGTGTGTGTGTGTGTGTGTTGGGCATTCGTGTCGGGGATGTTTTTGTGTGTGTGTGTGTGTGGGGAGGGGGACGGGTGAGAGTTATTGCTAGCCTGGGGAGGGAAGAGGGACATTTGTGTATCTATTCATTTGTTTTTAATGTCTGTATCTGCACTTTGAGCACCTGAATTTCCCTCTTTGGGATAATAAAGTTGACTGTGACTACATTAAAATGAAAAGATGTCTTACATTTGTTCTTATCATAATTGTAACACACTAGCTCTACACTGCAACAGGGCTGAAACGAACAGTTATTTTCATTATTGATCCTTCTGCCAGTTATTTTCTTCATTAAATCGATTAACCGCTTTGTCTATAAAATGCCAGAAATGCGAAAAATGGCTGTTGGCCGAAGTGACATCTTCAAATGTGTTAAATTGTCTGATCAACACTCCTAAAGCCAAAGAAATTCACTTTACTCTGATGAATGCAACACATGAAAAGCTTCAAATTTTCACCTTTAATATGCTGCAACCTTTCTTCCCACAGACCCAAAACATGCAGCTTAGGTTAATTGGTCATTATTCAACTATCAAAATACTTGCTGATTAACTTTCTATAAATGACTAATCAATTTAAACTGAATAATCATAATCTGTTTCTGGACGTTTTGCCTGAAAGATGCAGCTTTAGTGTTTTATTAGAATAACATGTTTGTAGCCACTCAGGAGGGTTTTCATTAGTTTAATTAGTTTGCGAGCAACAGCTGATATAAATCTAGTAGCAACAGTTATTTTAGCAGTCGCCGGCTAGAAATGAGAAGCGGTCTTTGTCTGAAATCAAGGACCCATTGTTTAAAACTTACTAAAGAAGTGTGAGCAGTGAATCTGCCACTGTTATCACCATGTGCACCGCTGTGTGCAACAGTTTCAGTGCTCTCAGTTAGTAACGTTCAAAGCACTACAGGAGCTATTCAGTGATTAAGGTTTTGTAAATTAATCTGCTGTGATTGTCAGTGAAGAACAGCGGCGGCTCTTTGTGATTTGGATGGTTTGACTTTAAAGCCGGATGTTTTACTACCATGTTTAAGGTAGATGAACATTGCTCTGCTATCGGCTCGTTGTAGCTGTAATGGAAAGTAGACGTCAAACAGCACATCGGTCCAGAAACACGACGTGACTCTTCGTTCAAAGTCAACAACAGCAACAACTCGCAACTCTCACAGCCTACAAACGCAACTTAAAACAATATGACTCTAATGCAAATGTACGAGATAGAAGTGAAAAGTCAGGTAATATGAAGTGAGGGAGAGAAAGAGAGGAGTATTTTAATGACAGGAGCAGATCAGAGCGAGCTGAGAGAGAGGGGGATGATGTGATTCAAGTGCGAATGTGAAATACAGAAAATGATTCTTTCAACATAGTCATGCTCCGATGACCTTCGAGAGACGTAATATTTTATCTACTTCACCTGAAAGCTCCAACTTGTCATGTCAGGTAGATTAATTAACTTTCAGAAAATTAATCAGCAACTGTTTTGGATGATCGATTTGTCATTTAAGTGATTTTTTTATCAAGCTAAATAAAAAGTAATTTGTTCCAGACTTTCAATTGTGATGATTTTCTGCTTTTGTGTGTGTGTGTGTGTGTGTGTGTGTGTGTGTGTGTGTGTGTCTTATATAAATGTAAACTGAACAACTAAACACATGTAGTTTTAAGGAGATTGTGATGTAAAGCTGCGTAGTTGATTGGAAACTTAATCAACCATTTTGATAATTAATTAACTGCTTTGAATCATTTAAGTGATTTTTTTTACCCTAAATGAAGCTTGCGTTCTATATAATTGTGAACTGAACAGCTAAACACATGTAGCATTAAGGAAATTGTGATGTAAAGCTGCAAATGGAAAATTAATCAACCATTTAGATAATTAATTAACTGCTTTGAGTCATTTTATTAAGAGAAAATATTACATTTTCCGGTTGCAGCTTCTTCTTTAAGTGATTTTTTTAAGCTAAATAAAATCACTTCAGCTTCAGCTTCTCAATCCTGATGATTTTCTGCTTTTCTGTGCGTTATATAAACGTAAACTGAACAACTTTAACACCTTTGGCTTTAAGGAAATCACGATGCATAAAGCTGCAAATGGAAAACTAATCAACCATTTTGATCATTAATTAACTGCTTTGAGTCATTTTATAAGAGAAAATATTACATTTTCTGGTTGCAGCTTCTTAAAAAGGTGATTTTTTTGGGAAAATGTATGAGTAAGAAGCTCCCAGGTGAATTTTCTAGATATCAAACTGCAGTTTTGATTCACAACCTTCAACTCAAGATTGAATTTTATGGGTCGACAACCTCAGTCGCACAATTTATTGTCAACGGACACTTACACAGATAACAATATGAATCTTTAAGGCTTTGGGAATTTATTGATAGAAAAGGAGCCTGTCGTGTTTCTCTTGTGTATCTGAGTTTTATTACTACTTAGATCACTGTGATATTTGTTCAACTTGAAGGTAGAAAAAAAAAAAAAAAAAACACGACTCTCAAAACCGCTGCTGCTTCATTTACATCAATAAGTGTTAAAAAAAAGCACACGCTGCCTGTACATTATACATGAAGTGTGTGATAGTGAGAATAATTGCTGTGTCAAATCCTCTTGGGCTTCAACATGTTCCTGTTCGTTTGATGCGTGACAACTGCCAAGGTGACAAGCGAGCTGTCACAATGCTGAGAGTGAGATAAAGCTCGGAGACAAATTCAAATACTCGCTCGCGTTTTTTTTGTTGCTGTGTCGAGTGGTGACACAGCACTGAAAGTATGATATGATGATATTTTTAAACAACTTAAGCGTTAATATTATAGCTTTTTATATGTGACAAAAAAGCTAGAAAAAACATGATGATTTATCAGCACAGTCAGGTTATTGTAACATTAGGTTGTGATATTAAAAGCAGCTGCTGATTAATACAGTAACTGCAGATGTTAGAGGATTTTTAGGGGGGATTTTTTTGTAGTTTTTATTGGATTGTTGGCATTAAAGAAGCAGAAAGGAATGAAGAGGAGTGAGAGTGAGATGATTATGAGCTGGACAGGGCACCGCAGTTCAGCCATTGGTCGGTTTTTTTCTCAGTGGGCACTTGCGGTATTGCAGCGAAAAATCCCAAAAAGTATTTTCCCCATAGACCACCACTGTAAAAGAGTGACTATTAAACTGTTGACAAGACATCTCGAATAGCAGACAAGATCAATTATGACTCTTCCTGTTATGATCTTTTAATCCCTGGAGGTTTTATATGTGTAAAAACTTCCTCGAGCAGAGAAAAGCGATATAAGACTGTGTGTATTAGCACTTTTGTCTCATTGGTGTCGCTCATTAAATCAGTCGTATACACAGCGCTGTTCAACCTCTATCTGTGGATGTGTTGCTACGGTGATTGTTGGTTTGGCTATCAGTGGCCAAACTGGCTAGAACTGACTGCTTGAACTTGAACTTCCGAGGAAATGAGTGGGAACTCGCAGGCGGGGCCAGCGGGGGAAACACTACTGCTGCGTATTCAATGAGCCGCTTGACATGGAAGAAACTTTTTTAGGGCGTATGCGCCAGCCGAGTAATTTTTAAAAGCACTGAATGGGTGCCATTTTTGCTCTCTTATAATTCATCCATGGTTATGATAATCAAATAAAGTCCCTGACTGGAATTGAAGCAGGGATTCTGCAGTTTTGTGTCATGCACAGTAACGTTCAGCTTAGGAGTTATCAAACGAGCAGATGTTTCCTAAAAATGACATCTGCAACACTTCCAAACGGTGTTAAAACAGTAAATTCTGTCTCTCAGCACTCATCCTGCTCACAATCTTTCACTGAAAGACAAGAGAAGCAGGCTCTCCATTATTTGCCGAGAGAAACATGCGGTGATACCTTCCACATCCCTGGAGGTGACACTGCAGAGATTGTAGGTGATATAAGAAAGAACAGGCCTGTCACAATAAGTATCGACTTATAGTACAATAACGTAATTATCAGCATCTTCACGTCTATAAATCGGCTTATCGTATGATACATGGACATGACCTTTTGAACTCAGTATTGCCACACTTCACATTAGCAGCTAAGAGGCTATTCATGTGACATTGGTTAAACGAGTAGTGTCCTCCATTCCTCACTGTGCACATCCCTGAGTGGAGAGTGCAGAAGCAAGCGGCGCCACTTATATGAAATTAAAGGGAAATAACTCTGTCCTGGCTCATAATGGCCAGTCTGTGTCTTTACAGAAGCGTAGAGGCCACCCTGTGCCCCCCCTTTCATTATTATGCTATGATATTATCCTTATATCAGTGGTATAAAATGGTCTTCAAATGACAATAATATTGCGTATCGTGATTATTTCGGAGACAATATATCGTCCAATAAAAGCAGTTATCATGACAGGTCTACCTCCTACTAGGGCTCAGCAATAGGGGCAGAGTCAAATATCACGATAATTTTGACCGAATACTTCGATATCGCAACAATATTGTAGGGATGACTGTCGGTGCTTTCATGAAATATTTACACAATGCGATTTTTGATAAATAATCATCAGTAATGTGGATATAATGACAAAGTGAGTAAAAGGCAAATAATATTAGAGCTAGAATCCGGTAAGTTCATTAAAATTATCTTTAAAACCAGGAAAAAAAGACTCTTACGATATATTACAATATGCCAAACTAGCCAGTCAGTTAAACCTAGGGAGGCAGAATAATGATAAAGTGGGTAAAAGGAAAATAATAGATAGAGCTGGAACACCAGGAAGAAAACCCATCTATGCTATATCACGATATTACAATATCCAAATTCTAAGACGATATCTAGTCTCACATCACGATATCGATATATTGCCCAGCCCTACCTGCTACCACAGATGTTTCCCCTAAAAATAACATCAGCAACACTTCCAAAAGGTGTTAAAACAGTAAATTCTGTCTCTCAGCACTCATCTCCACACATCTCCACTGAAAGACAAGAAGCAGCGCTCTCCTTTTTTTTTTTTGCAGAGAGGGAAATGCAGCGTGACACCTTCCATATCTCTCCCAGAGGCGACAATGTAGAGACTGTAGGTGATATAAAGACGGAGATTTTGCAGATTTTAACTACATAATGAGGACGGGCGACTCTCGGATTCTCTCTGACAGGACAGAGTGGGTGAAGGGAGTATGAGTAGTCTCCTCAGTCGAGAGGACAGATGAGATGACATACATCAACTGTGCCCCCCCCCCTCCACCTCCTCAACCCTCTCCGCCTTAAGCGTTGCGTTTGCCGAATGTACAAAAGTGAATCTCCTTTAACACAACTCTCTGTCTGCCTTCCTGAAGAGGGGCTAACAGTGTGTGACTCCATTTGTCGCAGGAGGAGGGTGGGGGTGGGGAGGGGGGATGGAGGAGGTGAAATGAATAACCTTTCAGGCTAACCTGCCTGGCAGCGGGGGGAGCGTGTGGCATACAAATGATGACACTAGCTCTACTGTGTGCACTCATTCATGGCGGAATGTAAATGGCGCTGTGATCGTTTGCATGAGAAATTTTAATTTTTTGATGCAGCTGACCCTCACTCCCCCCCATTATTAACAGAGGGCTAATCTATTTGGATGCTATCACAGGACACACATTAGATTAAAAAAAAATTTGTGTGGGGGGGGGGTATCATTTTTGAGTGTACAGAGAGGGAGAACACAAACATACACACAGAAAAAGGATTATCTTGAAGAAGCTTAATTGTTTCCCAGGCAACTAGTTTCCCCTACTAAGACGATGACTGTGAAATTTCCGCTAGCGATTATTTTACTTTCAAATGACTTACTCGTGTCCTCAAGCTAAATCCTTCATGTGAGCCAACCTAGTTTTTTTGGGCGATGGTGGAAGGGGGGGGGGGGGGGGGTGGTTTGAAATAGATTAGAGTCCTCGAGGAAAAACAACATCTCTTCTCGCCTCCAGTTCAATAACAAAAAAAAAAACTGGGCTGTGAGCTGGAATGAAAAGGTTAGCTCAATGTTTATCGTTAATGATGGCAGGGCTTCTGATGATACCCAGCAGGGGTGATTAATTCATGCAATAAACAAGGCTGTCTAGGGTGTAGTAATTCCAAATCGCAGATGAGTCATACAAAGCTGTTTTCCTCAATCATTTTAAGCAGGTGCCTATGAACCAATGTGGCCAATCCTACAATCATCTAG